>NC_072773.1:29202082-29514347 GCF_022539595.1 Amphiprion ocellaris
CAGATTAGTCATTCACTGAATGACAAGGCATACAGTATTAAATTAAAAAAAATCTATGGTGCATAGACAGTAATTAGAAAATCCCATTTGCCGACAGAAGGATCTGTACTGATCTTTCATTTTAACAGCAAATGTTTCCCAACCACGTAAAATTTGTTTATCACACATAAGCTCTGTGAGAACTCAAAACTGCATCATTCCAGAAGCAAGCAAAAAGGTGCAATCTGTGCAATATCCTGACATCTACTGCTACAGGATCAGTTCATAAGATTATTACCACTGAGTATTACCATTGTTGAGGTAATTCTAATGTCAAACCAAAATAAAGAGGTTTTCATATAGATATCTATAATGTTAATGGTGAAGTGTTGCGTGCTGGGTCTGTCTTTGTCCTTTCATGGTCAGGCAGTTCAAGGGGCAAGGGGTCATTCCACTTGCATATTACGCAATAGAAGTCCCTTTTTCACACCTCCCTGCAGCATCCTGGCACCGAGGCTAGTTCCTGTGATTCCATCACTAAAGAGGGAAAAAAAAATAAAGCAATGTTGAACACACACACAAACACAAACATTTAAGCAGATAAAGTTAAACGCACTGTAGGCATCAAGTTCATTAGCAGTGTTGTATGGGGTAAGCAACAAGTCTTAAAATAACTGTCAGTGCCCACCAATTACAAGCAAGAAAACTCCCATCCATAGATGTAGTTAGAGTAAAGAACAAAATCCTGACTAATGGAAACCACTACTCGTTTCTCATCAAACTAAAAACCTGAAAAAGCTCTAAAACATCAAAATGAAGGCTCTGCTTATGAAATCAGTGCGGCTTACATGGGGCTAAACTTTCTCCTTTTAGGATCAGGAGGTTCAGGTCCATCAGAGAGTCTCTGCAACATTAATAAAAATAATAAGGCAACAACAAAAAAAATACAAATTGCACTCACACAATAATAAACATAAGTAGTCAAAACAATGTTGTTTGATTCAGAAATTGAAGCTTGACCTACCTCTTTGCCTGCAGCTTCCTGCTGAGCTCTTCTCTGCTCCAAGTTTTGCTGAGTGCACAGACAAAGAAGTGAAAGTTAAGACGGATTACAAGAGCAATGTCATTAAACTGGATTTTATAGTTGCTATGTTGTTTTATGCTCCTGCATGCATACACAAGTACAAAACTGAGTCAAGCTACTATCATGGAACCACCTTGTATAAATAAAGATTGAACAGATGAACAAGTGAATGAATTTAATTTTGGAGTTTTATTACTGAATAAGAGGCCACCACTGCTGTGTTCATGTTGATTCAGTCACACAGAGCGACGATAACAGCGACAATTTTGCAATTTAACTATAAACTTATTTTTGTTTACTGGAAAGGACACATTTACTGAGAGTATTTTTTTTAATTTCCTTGTTGTCTTCCGTCAGTAAATTCAACTAGCATCAGAAATGTGTACGGTAAAGCCCAAGCAGCCAATCATAGTCCTTGCAATCCCAATGTGGTTCTTCCATCAATTCTGCAGCCTCACAGTGTAATTAGATTTTTGAGGAGGTCAATGGTAGCTACAGCAGAGTTTCAGGAAATGCCTCAGAGCATGCACATGTATCTGCCATAGGTGGGGCATTTAGCCTTATCAAGCATTTATTGAGTGTGTACGATGGTGTAAGATTTAATTAAACCACCTTATGTAGTTCAGAAAGCTGCTGGTGCCTGATGAGGGCCTCCTTGCTTGGGAACTGCCTCCTACACAGCAGACATGCCAGTTTAACCCAGTCTGTCATTCTCCCTTCCTTCTCATCTTTCTCGCCTCCTTCTTCTTCACTGTCAGTTTCTCCGCTGTAGGCTGGGACCAGGCCCTGCTGTAGGGGAGGCGATTGCTACAGAAGAAAACACAAAATCAGGAAGTGATAACATCTACATTTCTAACCGCAAGAAAAAAGAAGATACGATGTTGGAGAAACTATGAGGAAACTAAACAAAAAAGTTTTCACTTTAGGTATGTGGTCATGTCCTTACTTCTGCACTTTGTCGGATTTGGTCCAGAAAAATCTGAGGCCGTTCAGACAGTGCCCCCTGCAGGACAGAAAAGAAAACTTGGTGAAGTTATCAAGACGTCCTTGGACCGAAGCCCCCTTGTTGATGGAGTGTCTCGTGATAGTAACCTAGTGCCCAGAAGATACACAGACGTTTACAGCCAAGTGTGTGTGTGTGTACGTAAGGGTCACACACCTTTTTCTCCAGAACAGCATAACCTGCATCAGCACTGGCAGATTCTCGGTGGTCATCTAGGCGACTGTGGCCAGGTGCCCGAGTAAACCCAGGGGGAAGTGCAGTAGAACCGACAGCAGGGGACGCAGAAAGAGAACGCATGTTCTCCTTTTGTCTATTAAGACTCTTAGCCCAGCGTTCCATATCTTTGGCAATCTATTAATATAAACCCCAAGAGATACGTTAGCCAATAAAAAAAATACTAAGAGGAACTGTTAAATGTCAAACTGAAGGGATGGCGAAACACCAATACAGTGAATTCCAATTCAGTAGCTCTGCAATAAATACTACCTTCATGAGGTAACCAAATGTATGACCATATTTTGTCACATTTATACTTTTATTGTATTCTGTCCATTAACTGAGATATTAAATCACACATTGAGAAACGTAAAATCAGTTGGTAATGTATCCATCCTTTACATAGCTGTATAAATATCAAATCAAAAAAAAAGAAACTTTATGACTGAGTTTAACTTGGAATTCCACAGGTCAATTTAGTTTTGTGTTATTCTGTCAGTACTTGAACTTGTATCCAGAATGTAGAGTACCTGTTGAGCAGTTTTATTCTTGGGTTTATCTTTTTTCTCCTTGCTGCCAGGGGTAGCAAACGGTGAGTCTGAAGGGGCTGCACCATCTGTCGTTGGACTTCCTTCAGCGTTTGACTGGCTGGCAGCAGGAATGTAGGTGTGCTTCTCTCCATCCCAGTACATGTACTGTTGAGTGTGAGGATTGTAGTAGTACTGCAAAGCAAAGGGACACAAATCCAGACAGAAAAGTTGAGAAAGAGGTTATACACACAATGTCCTTGAAAAGTGCAGGCTTAATATTTAGATTGCTGTGCATGCACAACGGACTCTGTACCTGGGAAGTGGGGTCATAGTAGAGTCCCGTGAATGGGTCATAATAGTAGCTAGAGCTTTCGTCATACTGGTATGTGGACACATCTGGCAAAGCTGCAAAAATACATAATATTAACCTAGGGGTCAGATTTCCAATATAAAAATCTTGAAGTGATCATAAAGGGTTAGCTTGGCATTTAATCAGCAGCACCAAACTCATAGTACTTCAAATTACATCAATTACAAATCATTACTGAAGACGTGTGGAACCTAAAAGGCCAAAGCCTTACGATATTGCTGAAGCTCATGTTCAGTGCCTGGGGTCGCAGGTTGGCTGGGAGCAGCTGGTTGTGGTTTTCCGACTATCTCAACCTGTGAAGAGGCAGACTTCTTAAGAACAAAAAAGAAATATCATGGTACGATGCCAGAGTGCAAAAGGCAAAAAGGAAAAGAAAATGGTGAAGTTGTACCTGTGTGGCTGGTGTGGTTGCAGCTGTGGTGATGAGAGCAGTCTGCGTATGAGTGACAGCTGCTGATCCAGATTTTGCAGTCTCAGATGAAATGCCAGCTGCATGTGGATAAGCGCACACAGGTGACAACAGAGAACGGGTGACTTAAGAGAAAGTTCAATACAACTGTATACAACTATGGATGTCATATGGTTTATGTATTCAGCAAATTTGTAGCACATGTCACACCAACCTGGGGCTGCTCCTCCTGTGTACGCTCCATTCAGGGATGCTCCTGCACTTGGCAAGGCAACAACCCTGGTATCTGCCTGGGCCTTGAAAGTTGTGCCGTCTGGGCCAGTGTACCCATGACCCTCCTGACTGTATGTTACTGCTGCCCCCTGCTGATAAACTGCTGTATCTATACTCTGTCCTCCACCTGATCCATTCTGAGTTGTCTGAGAATGAAAGAGATTTTTTTTTTTTTAACTCATGCAAAAAACAAAAACAAAAGAATACAATAATGAGCATACAATTTGCCAATAAAGGACGTGCAATCTTTGCTGTAATGACAAGCCATAAGTCAGACAGGTTACCTGTGTAACAGCCCACTGTGCAGCAGCGATAGCTGTGCTGGCCACTGTAGCAGCACTCACTCTGCTAGCATCCGACACAAACACATCACTAACATAGAAAAAAACAGAAAGAGAAGGTTTCAGTGATCTTAATGACACCCAATTTATTTATACAATAATCAAATGTTTTAGGTAATCTTCTCAAAAGCTATTTCTGATGCACTTTAATAAAATGAACAAATTGAGTTTTAATGTGACATGGAGTAATCTTAAGCCACTACATTATTTACTGTTCAATGGTGATAATGTCCAATGTGCTTTTGTTTGTTTTGCACTCAAGTTTGGGTGTGTGTGTGGTTACCGCTTGGAGCCTTTGGCAAACTCCACTACAATAGCCTTTCCGTCAATAGAGAGAGCTGGCTGGAGAGCCTGCAAGATCTGAAGCAGCTGAGATGCCTCCTGTTGATAAAACATAAAGAGACCTTCGAGTTAAGTGTGGGTGGACGTATGTTAGCGATTAAGCTAATTACAAAATCATTAGTACACAAAAATAGCATTTTTTGCTAATAGATAAATCTAATCTAAATGCACCTTAAGTTAGTGAAACAAGTACATGTATCCAGCACTCATACATGTGTGCCATCAAGTGTCTCACCACTATTGTAGAGAGCTGTAAAAAGGCAAAGCCCCTGTTGAGGTGTGTGTGTTTGTCCTTGATGAGGCGAACATTGGAATGGGAAAGAGTGGCAAATGGAGCCAAAGCAGACAAAATGGCTTCCACTGAAGTATGTGGGCCGAGGTTCCTAAGTATCAGAGCTGTTGAAGGAAAGAGAAATGAAAGAAAATTATATTCTTGAACATAAGATGAGCAATATGTGAAACCAAGTAGCCCATGATGACCACTACTGGAGAGCAAACTATGGCTAGGCATTCCAACACCATTTCAAAACATGGTAAAAGACAACCATAAATCATATAAAACTTACTTTGAAAAACTACACACAAATCTGTTCTTTAATAGAATTTATTAATTGCTAAACATAAGGTAGCTAGGCCTTCTATACAGGGTCTTAGAAGAGATTGCTACTGTGAGGAAAATGTCTAGACACGGACTTACTGTCATTAGCAACATCTGCCTGCTGTGTAGCTTGCCCTGGGGTGACACTAGGACCAGAAGAGTGGTAGGGTGCTGGCAAGGGAAGTAAGCCTTGGGCTCCCTCCTTCTGAAGACCAACAGGCAAATCCCTCTGCAGCAAGGGCAACTTCAGCTCAGCCTCTGTAGAAACATAACATACCACTTGTGTACTACTGTATGATAAGCAAGAAGTTTGTCTTGTGAAAGAGAGAATAGTTAGACTGCTATTCATAGTCATTTGATTACCTGATTTAGGCACATTGCATTTGAAGCACTTCTCTCTTCTTTTAAAGTTTTGCACGCCACACTGTTGAAATGTTACGTGAGGTGTTGTTAGACTTCATCAATGAGCTGCTACAGCCATGGATATAGATGCATATAATTTCAGAATTTGTCATGCAGTGTAAATGCATGCAACCTTATTGCAGAGCCAGTCCTCATTGGCACGGGGTTTAGGGTCGCTGTAGTGCATCGACACTCTCTGTCCCAGAATCATCAGCACTCCCTGAAGGAAAAAGAAAGAGAGGGAGGAAGAACAAAGAATGATTATCAGTGACAATTAGGCCACACATGCCATAGAAAGGCCTCATCTCACAAGAGATGAGAGAGAATTAAAGGGACAAGAGATAGAGAGGGAAAGAGAGAGAGAGAGAGAGAGAGAGAGAGAGAGAACAACTGAAGTTGAAAGAAGAGGTCAGAGAACTGCAACCTTCAGCTTTAGGAAATTCGGACGGACTGAGATGGTGTATATGTAGTTTGTGGGTGTCCATTATAAAAGGACACAGTGTGTTTTCGTCAATTGAGTCATCCCTCCCCCCTTAAGGGGAAACCTTTTCACAGTTTTCCACACATCCAATCCCAGTGTCACCACCTTCGCCCCCCAAAGAGACAATAGCTCCATCCTAAAGATGTAATAGTGACAGATGACCCAGATATGAAAAGTTCAAAAACAAGAAAATGATACTGGTTCTGATTCAACATACAATAGACCATGTGAGATATTATATTCACACCGTCATACTATCCCAGAGGTTGTACTGTAAACTTAGGAAAGAGACTGAGACAAGTCACTGAAGAAAGGAGTCCTCTATTAAAAGAGGAGGTTAGATTGGACAAATGATGAGCAAATGTGACTGGGAGGGTCTATTTATGAAAAATGTCGTTGGGCCTTGGACAGACAGATGTCAGCAGGATGTAATGTGAATTTGCCTGTCTGTGGAATTGTGCATATTTAGAGAGAAAAGATGCAATTTCCGTCAAAGTATGAAGTCCAACCTCCTACAGGGACAATTATATTTTTTCTGTTCGTGTATCAAAATTACCCTGGAATGCTCCATGTTCACATGACGGCATGACGTGATTGTATATGATACTAACTCATGTGTCTCATTGAATTTATTTATATATGTGTATTTGTGTCTGTGTAGAAGAGAGTGACCTGGTTGGTCTCCATCCAGCGGGTGGCCTCCTGTATGAGATTAAACTCGACGAAGGCGAATCCTCGGCTCTGACCTGGACACCGCCCAGCGCCACGGCAACCGAACAACAACAACAACAACATAACAACAACGCAGTGAGGGGTTAGTGCTTCATGTACAGAGGAGAGAGACCCTGTATCAGCACTAATAAAATATATCATTGCTTCCTCTCTCCCTTGAAAACAGCACAATTGACAGTCTGTTGGAGAGCCACTGTCAAATTCTCTCCAAGGGTGGGAGGACGCAATGTCAAGTAACTCAACAGGGTCAAGGAAAGAGGGAAAGAGAGAGAGAGACAGAGGGAATCCTACCCACTCATCAGTCTGAGTCTGGGCTCTTTGGATTTGAATGATGAAGCACCCAGGCACCAACAGAACTGACAGACACACACAGACACACAAGCACACACAAAAACATCTGCTACTTTGAGAGTCAGAGTGCAGTCTGAACAATGTAGCACTGTTGTGGAATATTTCATCTTGAACGCTCCATATCCTATCCATGCATTACTATAAACAACTGATAACACATTATACAACATATTTAAGTTTAGAGCTATTTTTAAACAACATTGTGTATGCCCCCTACATGTCATTAGAAAAGGTCATCATTTAAATATATCTAACTCGTTACTTGTCCTAAAAACAGACAAATAAGGATTTGGGAGTACGAGAGACAGAGCAGTGTAAGGGAGTGTAAGTGTACCGGGATCACAATGGCACACCTTACAGACAACCAGTGAGTTAGCAAAGTGGAAAGCCTGTGAGACAATGACCTTAATGGAAAACCTTTAGAAAAAGCAAGCTCTTCTGGATGGTATGGATGTAGCTAGCTCTGAGGTAGCTGCAACACTTACATCTTGACACACACACACACATGCACACACAGCTACAATTACAAAATCAAATGAGTTTTGCTTATAATTTTGACAATGTTAGTATGTAAACTACATCCATGATTCATACACAACCCGCTTCAAAATGGATGAGACAAAATCGTGAATGAGCAAAGACAATAGGAGAGCCAAGGTGAAAAGGAAAATCAAAGCTATGAGGTGAAAACCTTTAGACTACGGCTGGATGCATGCCTTCTTACATAAATGGCATTTATAGATAGGGCTCTGCTTTGAAGCGTGCATTGATGTTTTGCTGCCCTATGAGCACTAGCAAGATTACAGATACCAGCAGATCAAAGCATCAAAGCAGAAATCTAAGCAAAAGCCTTCTCTGTATAAGAGAATATAAATAGAAACGTGTGCATCAGCTATCTGCCCCGATGAGAGACTACAGCGGAAGACAGTCACAGTAAGAGTGAAGGAAAAGCATAGGGAATATGCTTGTTGATAAAATAGAGAAGACCGAGCAGACAAGGGAAAGTTGCCTGAAAGAGCAATGAAAATGAAAGAGCTGGTAGTGAATGAGGCTGACACAAAGAGGGAGAGTAAAGAACAGAAAAAGATGGGGTAACGGACAAGTCCTCACCTGAAGATTTGTTCCTCATAAGGCGAACCTCTCTTGGCTGGATCTCCTGCTCCTGAAGCTGTGCCCGGATCTGTGGACAAAGGAGTATTACTATTTAAAACCTATTAACAACAGGACCTATGCATCATCAGGCCACTGTTGAGACAAAAAGGCACCTCATTGGCGGTGGCACTGGGTGGCAGCATGCGAAGCATTATGATGTTGCTGGGCCTCTGGTTATGGTCTAGATCTGCACGGTAGTCCTGGTCCCTCTGATCCAGCTCCTCAAGGGGCGGGTCTGGGCCTGGATTTCCACAACCATGCTCCTCTACCCTTGCTGGAAAAGTCTGCATGCATAAGCTTCAAATTAATAAATGACCCCAATACAGAAATTTAACAGTTTTTGCAGTAGCTCTATAAATGGAATCGATCTATGGCGACTTACCCTTCTCTTCCCCGCCCCACGAGAAAACCTGTCCTCCTCTCTCTGTCTTCCCGTATTAAAGTCCATCTGGTCAGAATGGTTACCACTACGAGCCCAGTTGCCCTCCCTGCTCACTGAGAGTGGCGTGCTGTTCTCCGGAAATCCTCTTCCACCTTTCCCTCGACCCCTTTCCTGCAGGCCAGTCTGTAACTGCTCAAATTCCCGCCTGGATCCCTCCTCCTCTCTCTGGAGCATGGGATGGGCCAGATCAGGCTGTGACTGAGAGCAAAGTGGCCACAGGAGCCCTTTGGCCTCACGTCCAATGTCCCCTCTACCATCTCCCCTCTGATAAAACCCTGGACGATCTTGGAGACAACCTGGTGAGAAGTCATGGCCACCCAGTGACTGCTCATCATGGCCATACGGTCGGTCGCCCTCCAACCTCATATCGAACCCTGCATCTGCCTCTTCCTCCTCTTGGCCATAGCCGCGATAGTCCATATCCCGAAAGTTGTGATCGTTGTGAGTGTTGCCATAGCGACCTATGCGATCACCTCGCCCACCCCTGCTGATCATGAAAGACAATATGAGACACTGCTCTGACAAATCAAGCAGGAGAAAGGTATGAAAATGAACGTTTAGCTGACCTTCGATCATAGTCCATGCCGATCCACTGACTCAGCTCCTCGTCTCTGTCCTTTTTCTGTTGGGTCATGGGAATAAATAACAAAGTACATGCTTTAAGATGAAAAATAATGACGCTGCCATGCTCACACTGATTAGACACACACTTTGTTTCTCAATCAAACCCTATAATTAGCAACTTTACGGAGAGAAAAACCCAAGAGGTCTACCGGAATTCGTGGTAGTGATGCACAAAGTGTGCGTTCCCCAGGTTAGCTGCATACTGTATCTCTGCACAATGCACTCACTTCTGCAACTTTGAATTGACTTCTGTCACTGATAATCAACCTTCTAGCCTGAAGCAACAAATAAACAAACATAAGCACAACCCTGCATCACTATTCAGGATAATTTGTGTGCGCAATGCACAAGCACAGCCTTACTACCCAAAAAGGAGTATTCAACAATGACGTGTGACGGTCATCGCTGTTAGCGGCCAAGCTAACTATTTTAGCCCGAGGTTCCCTAGACCACGTATATCCGAGGATATACGTGGTCCTCCAACCGATGTCAACCGTTACAAACACAAAGAACAGTCGTATGTGAACGCGGAGAAACACTTACCAGCTCCACATGTAACCAAAAGTCGTTCTTTTAGCGTTACGTTAAAGGCCAGGTGAGAGGAGTGTATTATTTTCAAGGGAACCAAGAGTAAAATGGCCACAGCGAGACATTTCAGAGAGGGCGGGTCCAAGCTCCGAAAATCGTGCCTGATTGGTTGCTGGAGAGCGGACACATCATTGTCGACGGTGATTGGACAAGACAAACAGGTCAACCCTAAAACTTGTAGCCCTCAGTAATAAACTGGGAGAACCTGCAGGGTGTTATTTCACATACTGACATCTTCTGTTGGAAATGAAATAATAGAATCACGTTTTTTTCTTTTACAGGAGTGTTTTATTTGGGGGAAACAGTAAATTAATGCCAAAAAATATAGGGAAAATTGTAATTAATAATGAATGGATGCATCAAAGAACACATAAATACCTTACAACAGAAAACCCTACTACCAGCTTTATTTGGGAGAAAAAAATATCCAGAAATCCCCATATATCACAGTACAAAAAAAGGGGGAAAAAAATGCTCATCCCCAAAAACCTTCTAGCACTGCACCCCAACCTTGACCTTCTATTAACTAAATAAGACAATACAACGGTTACAATTTATTATTTAACTGACATAAGCTGATCGTAACAGCAGGACTAAGTAAAATGATTAAAATATACTAAGAAAATTAGAGACATCAACAATAAAAAGTTATATAGTACAATAATGACAATATCATTAAAGGGGGGTTGGGGGGAGTGGAGTAAAAGGCAAACTTGAAATACACATCATTAACTTGTCCTTACAAGGCCTTGTAAGACATACAGTACATAATGGACATTATAGTAATAAGATAAGCCTATCATCTATATGAAAGAATATTCAACTTATCAACTACACCACTCATGATTTGACCCACTGATTAACACAATCAAATCAATATCTGGTATACACCAAAAAAGGTCCTAAAAACTCATATGTTTAACCTGATTGTGCCTCTGGCTATAGTACAATGTCTTCCAGTAAAGTGAAGGTTTCTATGTCACTCTGAGTAGCTGTTAATTCCATTACCCGCCTGAGCCATGACATGTGGCCATCAGGGGTAACTTTGGCATGGAAACAAGGGTTAGGTCAGTGACGCAGAAGGCCTTTCCATGCATACAGTACTTAGACACATATGTTAATACACAACCACACAAATATACACACATTCACTGCATGCAGAGCTGCACTGGAGAAAACAAACTACCATACAGTTGCATACACGCACTCTAAAGTACAGGTAAGTAATTCAGTATGGGAAAATATTTCATACAATCTAGTTTAGGCATACCCCTGCATAGCGCCTGAGTCAAAAAATGGGCCTGAAGGAGCCAAGCCAGTGACAGGGAGAAAGCATTCACAAACATGAGGTGTGGACACTACAAATGACAAATAATACCCTAATTAAGTTATGAATCCCTACCCGTCAACTTACTTTTCTTGACCACTGCTCTCAAGGCACTACATGTAGGCGATACTGTGTAAGATCCACATAGACGTAGTCTTAATTCAAACCTATGCTATATTTACGTCTTTTTCCTCTCTTATGTTACCACTGTCTTTGGCCTGGTAAGGACCTTTTTTTTCGCTTCATTTCCATCATGGCACATGTCAACCCGTTTACATCTACTCAACTTCAAGTCACCCCTCCCCATCACCTGGAATACAAACCTCTAGATCTGAAAAATGTTGATAGATGCAAGCAAAATGGCACACAACCTAATCTACAGATCAAGAACCAAGGTGTAGAAGCCTTTCAAATCATTTCAGATTCGCTTTTCTTTGCTGAGGCTATATGGGTGATCAGAAATTGAGCATCTGCATAACATTTCTGCCCCACCCACCCACCCAAATAGTTTCCCCTATGTCAAATTTCAACAGAAGCTGCCCTCTCCATCTGTGCTTGAGGACAGCCCCCTATTCTCCCAGAGCCTATAACAGAAGGCAGGTGGGCTTCTTGCCACGTTTCTTGGCCTGCAATGCTGCCCTAGTTGCCATCTCAAAGACTTCCCTCACACCATCTTTGGTTTTGGCAGAACACTCTTGGTAGCCGTAGGCACTGATGCGGTTTGCCATCTCTTTGCCATCTTCATATTTAACTGGCTCCTGGAGACACATGTCACAGAAAAAGTTTAAACTTTGACACATACACCAACAAATGTGAACTCACTAAAATGTTTCCAGTACATCAAACAATCAAAGTATATGTATAAAACCCTTTACAACAGCCCAAAAGGATGACCAAAGTGCTTCACAGTAAAACAAGAAAATCATTTAACTGACGTAAGTATATATATTTGTTACCAAACAACTTACTTGTTTCATTTTGGCAAGCTCTCGTCTGGTGTGCTCATCATTCCGCAGATCTTTTTTATTGCCCACCAAAATGATGGGAACATTTGGACAAAAGTGTTTGACTTCTGGAGTCCACTTTTCTGGAATATTCTCTGCAGTGAGTAGAGTGAAACATGCAATAATTAGTAACATACATAAAGTTTACAGTTATAAGGTGTTCAATACATAGTGGCATTAGTGTTGTTTAAACTGCACCTAAACTGTCAGGGCTGTCCACAGAGAAGCACATGAGGATAACATCAGTGTCTGGGTAGGAGAGAGGCCTCAACCTGTCATAGTCTTCTTGACCAGCTGTATCCCAAAGAGCTAGCTCTACCTGAGAAACAGAGAGAGAGAGAGAAAGAGTGAAAGAGTTGCATGAATGGAAAGATGCATGGGTAAAATGGAAAATTCGAAATGGAAAGAGGACCCCTGGGGAATTAAATAAGCCCATAATACATTGCTGTCACACTTTCTATAAGGAGACACACAAGAAGAAAATGATACATATGCTGCTAATGGCACACAAAAGCATGAAATAACCAGAGCAACGAGACTCTCACAATGTCAGTACCTATTCACAATATCTGTTTAAGTATAGAACAATTATGACTTGTTGCATTGTAAAAAATGCAGTGTACTTTTTAGTGAAGTGAAGACACACAGTATGTGTCATTTTCAGAAATCATTGAAGAAAATTAGCCAAATTCCACTTTGAAAGCAAGACCAATTGGTTGTAAATAGACAGATTAGATACAGAAAATTAACAGATGGTTAAATAAATATTAAGGCAACAATGGCAAAATTCCAATGGTTTCACCTTAAGTTTTAATATTTGTGGCTTTTCTTCCCCTATAATAGTAAACTGCTTTGTCAGTTGTACCATTAGAACAGCATCATCCAACATTGATTAGAGGTGCAACAATTAATCAGTCATTCAACACAAAATAAATCACTTTAATTATTTTTCTAAGCAAAAATTCCACAGATTTAATGGTTTCAAATGCAGTCATTTGCTATTTTCAGCCTCCTGGTTTATAGTAAATCGATCCTCTAGGAGTTCTGGACTGTTTCTCACAAAACATAAGACATTTGATAATATCATCATAGACTTTATAACAGACATTTTACATTCCATTTCTGGTGCTCTTCCAATGTAAAGACCAATCAAGACAACAGCCTGCTGAGTAATTAGTGACGAAAACATTCATTACTTGCGTCCCAAATATGAACATGTTGCCTCTGACTTTGGAGCACAGTAATAAATAGCTTTCTCATTTTGATTTCATGAACCCAACAATTAATCCAGAAAATAATCAACAAATTCATTAGTAATGCAAGCTGTAGCTTGTTGTAACCCTAATTGCTTTGTATTGCACTGTAAAATTCCAAAAATGACATGGTAGCTTTAAAAATAATAGAAAAAATCTGGAAATTTTAACCTTGTGATCTTTTTAAGGTCCCTTTGTGTTCCAAAATAGCAGTTTGACAGCGTGTCTCACCTGTTTCCCATCAACTTCAATGTCTGCCACATAGTTTTCAAACACAGTGGGGACGTAGACCTCTGGGAACTGGTCCTTACTGAAGACGATGAGCAGGCAGGTCTTCCCACAGGCACCATCACCAACTATCACCAACTTCTTCCTGATAGCAGCCATCTGTAGAAAAGCATCCAAAACAAGATCGTACTTAAGACATCATAAGTCACTTCTCTCCACTTAAAACACAGCTTTACAGATTGGTAATGAACAAACAGAACGAATCAGAATGTCAAACTTTCTGTACCGTGTAGGGTGTTGTTACTGTGCTTGATCAACAGTTCCCCATGGTTGGCAATTAGCACAAGTAACAGCTCAAACAACGTTAGTAACTCTAGATGATCGGTTTAGAGGAGTGTTTCATAAAAAATAAAGATCCTAATGTATATTATAAAGTAAATTTAATCCAGAAACACTCGTGTAGCAAACAGACGTTGTTGCCTCGGAGGTGTAAAGCAAACAGCCCAACATTTCCGTGCTATGTTTCCATTTCTACTGAAAGGCTGTACAGTATAGTCCGGGCCTGTCAAACCAGCCAACGTCTGCTAGCAAAAAAGCTAACGATGTTTCCCCTGGTTTGTAATACTGTTACTTAGAGTATTCTCTCTTAAATCACGACAACAACATTCATCGCACTATTGACACACTTCTGCGACTGAAACAAGAACAAATTAGTTTTTAAAAGCCATCGGTGAATTAGGTTACCTTGATGTTTCTCTGTCCGCCTTTCTCCTCTTCCTGACCGACTGGAAAACTCCGCCCACCTCTCATACGCATGCGCAATATGACGTCATTCGTCAGCAAGGCTGCGGCAACTTTGCTTGTGTGTGCATTTACAGTCTGTGATATTATCTCATTTTATTGATATTCATTCAGTTTTTGCACACTGGAGTCTTGAATTCCACAAGAACATTCAGCCTCTGCCCTCCAGTTAAATGTTTCTATGCTTATAATGTTCAATAAAATAAGTAAAAAAAGATACTTATTTGCCTGTAGTGTCAATGTGAAGCAATCTAGCAACAGCAATAATAGCTAATAATTAGAAATAAATTAACTTCATTGAGAGTTCAAACCATCAAATCTTTGGTATTTTATTGACTGTTTCAAATATCAGTAATACAATACATTCATTGTTTAATTTGTCCCATATGTACAAAATAATTTAATATTTTTGTGCTACAATAGACACAAATGTAAAAAAAAAAAAGAAAGAAAGAAAAAACATAGATAAATGAATACAGATACAAACAAATTCTAAGTAATTTATAAAGAAAATATTGCCTGTCCATGTGGAGGAAGATTAAAAGATAACATAAATTTACCAGATGCTACAGATAATACTGAATGAATGAAAGTTAATTTTCACAAAACTGATGAAAGTGGACTGAGAGAACTCTATAGTTCTGTGCAATGATTGTGTGTAAAAGTTTGAAATTCTATTGAATTTTGGAGTTGAGAGAAGTAAATACATCTGCCATTCTTCAAATATTAATGCATGGTTACTTTGTATTTTATTAATTTAATTCTTAAATTAAAAGACTTATTGAGGCATAAGCAAAAGTTTAAGCATCCCAATGTCAGTTTTATTAAAATACCACAACTTGGAAATGTTTTTTCTTTCTTCCCCTTTTTGATTTCAGAATTTCACTCACCCTTTATTTCCAGATTACATCAATCTTGTTTTGTAAGTAGAGCATGCTCTGCCCAGCAATTTCAGGGCTTTTCAGAAAGCTTCACTTCCTTTTTATCTTCTCTTTTGTGGAAGTAGTACATAGTAGAATTTGAGTTTTGCTTTGGCTGATCAGCCTTTTGTAAAAGCCAGCCTCTTTTCAATCTGCATGACATTTGCCCTGAGATTTTGCTGGTATTCAGTGCAAATAATACTTCTCTCTTAACAACAGGTAAATGCTTCTCCTGTTTTTCATCACAGCTTTGGTGATTGCAAGCAAAGAGCTGAATTTTACCTTTTATCAAGTCACAGTACTTGTCTAGATATTGCCTTTCATACTTTAAGCATTTTGTGATGAGGTTGCAGGTAATTTCTCCCTCTAGATGACTCTTCGATGTAGACCCTGTTCATGCAACACCACGCCAGTGAGAGCCTTCTTTCTTGTGGTGAATTTGCTTTGCCTTTCTGCCCAGCCAATGTCATTTTATCTAAAAGTTCTATATATCCGTCCTTCCATCCTATATGCACTACCGTTAAAACTTTGGAGTCACTTAGAAATGTCCTTATATTTGAAAGAAAATCATTTTTTTCAGTGAAGATAACTTTAATTAATGAGAAACACAGTCTAGACATTGTTGATGTGGTAAATGACTATTCTAGCTGGAAACAGCTGATTTTTAATGGAATATCTCCATAGGGGTACAGAGACCCATTCCAGCAACCATCACTCCTGTGTTCTAATGCTACATTATGTTAGCTAATGGTGTTGAAAGGCTAATTGATGATTAGACAACCCTTGTGCAGTTATGTTAGCACATGAATAAAAGTGTAAGTTTTCATGGAAAACATGAAATTGTCTGGGTGACCGCAAACTTTTGAACGGTAGTGAACATATATAGAATGGAAGACCAAGAAAACTTTTTACCATGCCATGCCATGCCATGCCATGCCATACCATATATAACCATATGGTATGGTTATATATGGTTATATAAAAGTAATATTGCATAATATTTGAAAAAAGGCAACTTTTAATGTATGTTTGCTGCTGCATTTGTATTTACTTCTCTTCACTTAAAAAGAAAAAAAAAAACAGTATAATTAAACCCAAACGGTTGCATACAGCTGTATGTCACAAGTCATAAAATGTTGCCTAATTTCTATTCAATCCAAGATTTATTTCTTGCTTATGTAGGTCCATATTAGCAAGCATGAATCATGATTATCTTATGGTAAGAGCTCTGCATCATATCACTCAGTCCCGCCTGAGAATTAGGGCACAGAGACTCTTAAGGCTGCAGTCTGTCTGAGCTGTCACAGCTCACTTACTGAGATGATTCAAAAGCAACTCCAAGATTTAGGAGGGGAGATCATCTCTTCGCGCCCCCATATAAAGTGAACATGGCTTCTGTCTCCTCCTCCTCCTCCTCTGCAGAGTTTATTTGAGGGCATGCTCATTGAGATTGAGGAGTTTATAGATGTCATAGTTACAACGCTGCTGCTTCTATTTGTTTCTATGGACACTGGAGGTAAAGTTGCTCTGATTGGCTGCCTGGCTCAGCCAGTCTCAGGTCTATTTCCTGATGGTGGTGGTGCTGTTGCTGCGCTGGTAGAACAGCACATAGGCTTGATTGGTCTGAAGCTGGTTCTCCGTGAGTGGAGTCACACTGTGGATAGATGGGGGGGATCATGAGCAACAGCTCCAGGTCTATACAGAAGGTGTCTCAGTACAGGATGACAAATGATACAGCAGCTTTTTCAACTAGCCTCCCTGTGACAAGCTGTCAGATCACTGCAGCATAAAACTAAATGATGAGTGTGCAGGGCAAGTCTCACCTGGAATCATTGTAGAAGCACCAACCATTTTCATCTAAACAGCAGGCTGTGTAATGGCCCATGTTCACTGTCCCAGCATGGTTGCATATTGCATATAAATCATACAGAACTGCACCTGTGGAGACAAATATAAATACAATCACTTAATCTGTTCTTCAGGACTACATTGTGTGAGGTTTCCAAGTTTGCAAATTATGGAAAATCTACCTCTTTGAAACAATTGACATAATTTATCATAATTTTTTTTAAAAATGAGAGAAACTTCCAATTTCAAAATAGCACATGAGCCACAGATGTCAAAAGGTTACATTTAGCATCGTATTTAATCTGGTTAATTCTTGATGGGTCAGTCAATCTGAAAAAAATTGTGATCAATGAAATGTTATTTGTTGAGTAAAACCATTATATTTGGTTCAGACTTCACACTCAGTACACTCCTTATGTCATCAAATAAATCCTGAGCATTATTTTTGATGAATTATAAATTAAAAAGTTAATTAAGGAGTCATTGTTATTGAAGCCCATCTTGGTCTAAAACAACATCTATGGTTCACATACAGCTGGAGATCTTTCCAGCAAATCATTCATATCTCTTGCTAAATTCACCTGACATCTATCAAAATAAAATGCAATATAGCCATGGTGTAAAAATCTTGTTGAAATGTATTGTACCCACTGATGTCAAAAAGTTAAAAGCTCCATTTTCATAACCTTTCCTGCACATTCTTTTGCTTCAGCTTTTCATCGTATTCAGTAGGCAGTTGTAGGAGTTTGAATGAGAGAATAAATTACACATGTACAAGGAGACACTGAAATAAAGGTTCGGTTGTTACCACAGTCGGCAGGTCCGTAGGGTCCGAGGTCCAGGTTCGTGAGTGGGAAGGACACGTATACCGTGCTTTTACTGATAGACCACCGTGAGGTTGTAAAACGATTCAGATCTTATTGAAATTGTTAAGCATCATCACCACGTTTGTGCACAAACATCGGTTACAATTAGGCTAGTAATATATGAGTTGTTGCCAAGGATACGGATCACTATAACCTGGGGAAACCTCTGGATGGACAGTCGTTTGGTGCACTCAGTACGCCTGTTACACCTCTCACACATCTGAAAAACACACAAACACACACCAGCACATTTTTTAGAATGTTAACAAATACACAGTATCTGTTGTCGACATCTAGTACAAAAACACACACATCTTATTCGCATATGTAACAATGTTCTATTGCTTGAAGTGCAACTAATTCAACCAATCAACCAAGCTATGACTGCTTTGTCCCACTGTTCAGGAAACTGAACATATTAATAATTCATGTTTCTTTTATTTTGTTTGCTGTTTCTGAATTTATGATTGCATTTGATTTTTTAGTATTGACGAGAACACATTCCTTCGACTTTCTCCCTCAAATGCACCCTGATGGTGTTTTTTGTTTTTTGTTTTTTTTACCATGATGTTTCGATTTTGCAAACAAATAAAGAAAGATAAAAATTTTAAAATATAACTTTTTCATGTTTAGTCTTATGAGTTCAGTCCTTTTGGAATTCTATACAAGACAAGTAAGAGTAGCTAATCAGGAGTGCCAGTTCATATTTTCTACAGTAAACATTTACTCCAAGTTATAGGTTGTTGATAGATGAAAATTTTTTGGACTAAACCATCTCCTTGCTCACTGACATTGAACTTATTGCAAAGATGGAGACAAACATTAACATACTATATAATCTACTGCAGTTTCTTTGTTAACTTACTGGAGAATTCTCCTTGTCCAGTTTCTCCTCCTGAGAGAAGAGGTCCAGGCACTCCCTCAGTGTAACCTCCCCTCCAGAGCTCCTCTTGGGGATTGGCAGTGACAGATCACAGAACACATCAAATGTGTTGGAGTAATGGGAACAGACTGAGCAATGCAGCGAGCTCCGCAGCTGCCCTGAGAACAGGTCTGTCAGTGGAGGAGAAAGGATTAGTGGTGGTCACCTTCGTTGAACTCATATTGCAGATGAGGCTGATAGAAATGACTGATTTTGTCTCCTCACCTACTATTATGCTGTCATCCCTCTCCAAGTGCTTCTTCCACATGGCAGCTGCTTCTTCTGAAAGTCTTTTGGAGATAAGAAATGAGTGAAAGAGAACAAAATCTAGCCACATGAAGATCACCAAAGTTTCAAAGATGTGTTTTTTTTTAATTTTTTAAAAAATAAACTCACCTAAATATGGCAATTTTTTGTTCAGACTCCTTCCCTGTTCGTCTAATGTAAGGTCTGCGATTTATTTCAGTATGCAGTTTGTCCAACAGGAACCTGAGGAACTCCTGAGCATCCTGTTGACTGAGTTAAACACAGAGACAAATTTCTTTAAATACTAGTGGCAAAGAAGATTATTAACTGAAAGAGTTTACAGTTCCTCTCTTGTCCTTGAAGCTGCTGTGCTGACATAGAGGTGGATATTGTATTGCATCACTACCACATTGCTTCACAGCATTATCTATAAACCTGTCTGCCTTCATACAAAGCAGTTTATGTGTTTTCCTTTGCACAGAATGCTGCTTTCACACATTTTATAGAAAGATGCTATTAACCCCGAGGAGCAGACAATCCATATTCTCACCTGAAACCACTGAAGTAAGGCACCGCTTCTTTGAAAACATTGTAAAAGTGTCGAGGATTTACAACCGTGTCTGCTTCATTTACATCCCAGAGGCCTGACAGCACCTGAGAGAAAGCTGGCAAAGCGAGACAAACAGCAGGAAGAAGATGTGAAAATTAAACATCTGAGCAGGAATACAAAGACGTGACAACAGCGGAGAGAAGAGAAACATACCGTCCATGAGCTTAGCCTCCTCTTTGGAGAACCTCTCATGCTTGTAGGACTTGACGAGGCAGTAGTTCCGCAGGCCACGCGTATGAGACAAACACTGGACTACTGCATTTAGGAAACACTAAGTGGAAAAAAAAAAGATGAAAGTGGTGCAAAAATTATTCTGGAAATTCTGTAAGTGAGTCGTTCAAGAGCTTCATTCGGCCTCTTTAAACACTTACTGTGTTTCCTATGTTTCTAAGGCCAACCCTTCCACTTCCTAAGGTGAGCTGCTCTTTCTGTAAAATAAAAAAAACAACAAGAAACTAATGACCAGAACTACAGATCTGTTACAGGTGTAAGTACGGCATATTGCTGCATGTCTGTTTGTCATACACATGGACCCTATTACGTACTCGTCCTACTATTTGACCCCTGTCTGTGCCTGTACTGAATGTGACTGTCTGAGGACCTAAACCCCGCCTTGTTAGTGTGTCTACAACTTTGGCAGGACAGATTTAGCCTTCTGATCTCATTAGCATAACAAGGGAGGCTAAAAGGAGGTCAGCCCCAAGCGTTCATCCTATTAGAGACCAAGGAGTGCTGACAGGTGCTTAAACACGTGTGTGTTGATGTGGAGTCCCCCTTAAATACCGCTACATGATTTCTTTCTCTGTGTTTGTTTGTCTCATGAGTGACCCGTGACTTCAAGAACAAGCTTTCTAGGCACAAATTAAAGGTTTATCCTGTGTTGTTGTTGTTGTCCGCACCTCATTGTCAGCGACCAGAAGCAGGCCCATCAGCGAAGTGTAGAGGACAGACTGGGAGATGTCAGCAGTCTCTCTCTGGAGGCCGTTCTGAGACACCAGGGTTCGACACAGGGCCTCGCAGGAGCCCTCCACGTTGACGCCACTGGCTCCAGGCATCCTGCTTCACCAGTAAACCTCTTAGGTGGCTCTCAAAAAGGGATGCTGTGACTGAGAAATGCAAGCCAAGTTGGTTTGCACCTCCTAATATTTTTCACATGCAGGGTCAAAGGTGAGCAGGACGTGGTGGTAGCACATAAGCGTCCTCTCCAAGACAAATACTCCTTTTTTAGTGAATGAAGCGCAAAGGCGTACTTTCCAAGCTTTCCACGAAAAGGATGAGGAATGACGTTCACAGCTGAGAGGAAAGGAACACATAATTTGTGAATGAGCATCTCCTTAGGTAAATCCCTGTCTTGAATAGATCAAGTTGATCCACTCTGGCACACAATTCTGTCCCGTAATTACGGCATGTAAGAGAGATCAGAAAGTCAAGGTCTGACAGAGACATACACACATCAGACACAAAATAGAGGATTTTCTTTGAAGATCTAAGTGTTCATTGATTAAGCTACACCCGAGGTAAACAAACTTTAAAGAGGAAATTATATAACCTATAAAACATTACATGCCAATCTCGCAACCTAGTTATGCTGAGATTACAAATGCCAAGTCATTAGCATTTTGTGCATGTAAAAGGTGAACTTGCAAACAAAGTTAGTTTGCAAATTAAGCAAGGCAAATAAAGTAAAATTAACAAATGCATAGAGGGATTTGGACTCACCTGATCACTTGGTCACTCTATCTGTGGACAAACTGTCCCAACCAAACTGTTCCCATCATCTGCTGAGCTGTTAAAAATGCATAAGGGGACGTCTACTGTTTCACTGTGTGTCTGTGGGCTAGAACTGAAAGTCTACCTCTCTCCCCTGTCCTGTCACCGCTGTCAGAGGAAGAGAGAGAGAGAGAGAGAGAGAGAGTGTGTGAAAAAGGGAGATAGAGAGTGAGAGAGGGAGGGAGGGAGGATAATCGTCTCTAATCTTTTCTCTGTAGATCTTGCTGGCTATACTTAGACTTGTCTTTGTGTAGATCTCCATGAGTACCTTAAGAGTATTTTAAGTGTCAGTTTATTAAAAATACAACATGAACATTTTCAGTGGCAAATTCACATTCAATAATACTGTTCCCACTATGTACAGTACGCATCACCACAATCACAAACAGCAAGAAAAGAAAAGTAAACCATGAAGAAATTCAATGTGTGTGTTGAAGCACTATCATCTTTCGCGAACAGTCCCATTTATTCTCTTTAATGTCAATGTACATATCCATAGGGGCACTTATAGAGGCTCCACAGGCCACCTGGGGATCAGTCTGACAGTCAGCGACTGGTATGGTCTGCCATTTCTGTGTCCGAGCTAAGGTTGAGGTCAGCTATGTGACGCAGGGCGGGTTCGAGGTGGAAAGAGGTCTGAGCAGTCCTATCCCGAGACTGGACGATGGCCTGCCGCAGACAGGTGATCCACTGCTGCTTGCTGAAGGAGTCGTTGGCCTGCAGGCTGTACGGGTGAGCTTTGGAGCGCCCTCTGCTGCTCACACGGAAACAATTCTTCACTAGGGGATGGAGAAACAGAGAGGGGAAGGAAGAAGAGTGGGCGGAAGCTAAGTTGTATGTTTCACTTCAACCAGTGGGGTAGAGTGGCATGACTCTCACTTAGTCTGTTGACTTAGTTGTAGCCTCAGTATGACTCTTTTAGCTCACTAAAAGGTTTCGTAACCATGAAATAAAGCATGCAGATCCCGTAAGCACAAATAAAGTATGTCTATTTTGCAATGCAATTCTTATTTTATATGTATGTATACATACATACATATATATATATATATATATATATATATATATATATATATATATATATATATATATATATATATATATATATATATATATATATATATATATATATATATATATATATATATATATATGTATAAAAAATAATATAATTTTTGCATTTTTGGCAATTTTTTTCTATATCTGGGTCTTACAGGGTTAAGTCATCAATTAAAATCATCAAGTATTTTCTGGTAAAAGCTTCTAAATTTACACGTTTCACTGCTGATGTCTCTTGAATATTTGTGAGTTTTTTGCTGTTTCTGCAACGAAAATAACTGTGACTTGCAGGCTTACATCACCGTGTTCTAAAAATGATATGTCTATATTACCTTTATCATTTCCTCCAGTGAAGGCTCCTCTGAAGCTGCCTCCTCCACTTGCCTCACCATCTGGGATCTCCTCCAGATTTAACAAGGCATTGGGCAGCGGCTGTCTGTACACATTAAACAAGTGACTGCTGTCCGCTGGTCTGGTCAGCACCAAAGCCAGCTCAAACAGGAACACGTGCAGCCGCTGATGGAGGAGACAGACACAAAAAATGATGTATACAAATTAATGAATTACAGTCACAATATCACCAGTTGTAGAGTGCTCACATCAAAAATCCAACATCCAGGTTTCTGGATGACCCGACTTGACCCTCTTCAATTAAAATACAACAACAGAAAAGTCCCCCATAAGTGGAATCCGTCAGTGGAACATGAGAAAAATGAAATCTATAAGAGAATTACCTGGCCCTTGTTGTTCTTGAGTTCTCCGTGGCAGTATAGGAAGCGTGACTGCTGGATCTCTGGTAGTCTCTGGCTCTCTTCGAGATAGTGGAGACCCCGTCTGTAGAACTGACACTCTGCCTCCCCTGTCTTCTTGTTCACCTCGGCCACAACGTCCTGGATGACCTCCAGCTGAGCAGAACAAAGTGTCACACAGTTAATGTGGCATTTTAGACATCAGGAAAGTGTCCAATCTGGCCTGAAATCTACAACTGAAAAATCTTTTCTGCAGCCTGAATAGGACACAAAAAATCTCTCCATTTAAGAAATAAGTGAATAGTTTTGGTGTGACAGTAGTTTTAGTTTGACAGTATTGTTTTAAACTATGTTACACATAGCTTTAAATGTCCACAGTAAGAAACTAAATGAAAGCAGCTTAAAAACAAAATCATCTCCTGAACAGCACAAGATTTTATATTCATTGAGTCTATTTTGCTATAATATATTTACAAAGTGGCCTAATTTGTGAATATGACCATGTGATTTTTAAGTTTCTGATGACACATGAGAGAATTAGTGCCTAGTGAAGTTTATGAAACATTTATGTCTTGATGCCATTTGAAGGCACCAATGTGCAAAGTCCTACAAATCATAAAAGCAAATATTTGCTGAATCCAATACTTCCTTCATGTGCAGACTGATAAATATCATAATTATAAGAAATGAGAGCGCGTATATAGTTAATGCTTGTAACAACGCCCCTTGATAGACCCTAATAGTTTAGATTTGTGATTAATAATCGAAATTTAGACAGACAAGCATAAAAATCTGAGCATGTTAATATTACATTACAAACATTATATTAGTGCATTTAAAAAAACAGCACACTCTACACGCATCCTGCATAAACTGTGTATGTGGATATCACTCTGAGTCTGTTAGAAAAAGAGCTGATGTTTGTTATAAACATGCCAGTGACTAAATTCTATTCGTCACCGACCTGCCATAATGAGGATGAGTGTACAGACACGTCACAGTCTAGAAAGGTCTAGTGGGTTAGTTAGTAATACATATATGCTCATGTAAATAAATGGTTAGGAGATCAACTCACAGCTTCAGGCAATGTGTCCTCATCCGGGTGCTCTGGAGGAGTGCACTTCTGTATCTCTTTCAACAGCAAAGGGTATTTTACTAAACGACTTCGAGGCAGATCCAGGAAGTTCCACAAGTCCAGTTTTCTGCTGAACGAAGACTCCTGGCACAGGCGCAGGAACTCCTCCACCTTTTTCTCTTGCTTTTTCTGGTCCAGCAAGGCTTTGGCCCCCACCTGGTTACAGCAATATGTAATATAGGCCCCCAGGCAAGGGAACTGCGAAAAAGAAAGACCAGAGGAGCAGTGAGCCAAGAAATGTGGAGTCACGGAAAAGGACAAAAAAAAAAGCAGATCTGTACACGGGCTGAACTCTGTGACTCCAGCTAAGACGGGAACATAACAGAGTGACTACAGGAACTAGAGAGAGTGAAGGTGGGTTTTCTCTTCTTCTTTCTCAGTCCTTGGTTTCCATGGAGATACTCACCCAGTCTCTCAGAGTAGGCCCCACCTCTCCAACTGTTTTCTCTGAACCCCTCAGTCGCTCAAGACGACTCAGAAGATCTGGTACGAAACAAAAACGAGACACTCAGACTCTTGCTGACCTCGTATCGGTCTCACTGCAGCTCAAAGACAGAGACGACACAAAAATCACACTCAACACATCCAGCGTCCCACATCAGAAAAAAACGCATCACATCAGTGTTCGTTACCATGCAACTGTAAGAATGAGTGAACACTCTCCTCATTTAGATTGGGACTGGACAGGGTAGTGAAAATGAGCACCTCAGTAATAATGATATATTTATAGAAAATCTAACACCTTAATGCCACCTATAAGCATTTATAAGCAGTTACTACTTAACCCTGTAACACCCAAATACTGAAAAATATAGACAATATATAGACAAGAAAATATATAAAATAAAATAAAAATGTGCGAAAAAACAAAAATCATGTGTGTATATATATATATGTGTGTGTCTATATATATTTCATAGAAAGTGATAAAAAAATAAATAAAGCTGCTGTATTTTGCAATAGTGGGTTTTACAGGGTTAATAAATGGTTTATATGATACGATGTGTTCATACAAATAGGATTTTGTGAAAAGATATATGAACACGAATATGATTTCTCTTAAATTCAACCAATGATCACCTCCATTTAGCACTAAACGTTACTTACTGCTAATGCATGATCAGGAAATGAGGAGGTGTGATGATGCATGCATGGAGATTGAGATAATAGAAGAGCTGCAAATAAAGGAGATGATTTACCTTCATGCAGCGGAATAAGTGAGTCCAGAGTACCAAAGATCTGTCCGAGCTCGCTCTCCGTCAAGATGTCCAACTTCAGCATGGGCTCATAGTACACCTGGTACATAAAACAGAGCAGGGAACAGAGGTGAGGTAGAGACAATGAGGTGTACTAAAGTGTGAGAAGTGGTTACAATAGACAGACATTCAAGCAAATTGAATGAATTCTGTTTAGGTGGAGCTGTTTCCTACCTTCTTGACCAAACTGAGGTCTTCTATAAGTTGCCTCTCCCCCTGAGTCAGCTCATAGATCACCTGCAGAAGAGCCAGAACAGTTTTTAATGACAATACATGTACAAAAACAAAGACACTTTGCACACACGATTGCACAAACTACAGAATCTCTCACAGCTGATTGTTCAAGATAGGAAGCTGAGCCTCCAGTGCCAGCTCACATCCTCTTTCATAATACCCATGTAGAGCAGCTTCGGAGAACTAAAGAACAGGCACTTGTCACCCTTCCCACACTGCAACCACAGCCCCACAGCTTGACCCACATATCTCCAGTCCTGTTAATAACAACTGCTGAGCATTTGTTTTTCAGCTGAGTTTAAAGCCCACTGTCCCTTCACACCTCTTGCCGTTTGATTTCCTTGGCGGTGAGGTCGTGACTCTCCACGGTGTCGCTCCAGCACTGGCTGTTGCGTCGCCGTGGAAACGACGAGGCCTTCGTCCGGTTGCGGAGGGGAGCCGGAGGCAAAGGTCGAGCCTCTGTGCGAAAACTAATGGACCGCTGTGAAAAGAGTAGCGGAGTCGACACGCAAAAGTCAGTAGCTGTTTAATTTGTGTAACAATAGGAACTGGAGTGTGTTTGTGCGCCACATTTACCGAAATACTCATCCCAATGCGTTTCAGAGCAGGTGTCTTCACTTGGGGAATGACACCTGTTAGGCTATTGGACTTGGCCACAGGTTTCACCCTTTTATTACTGGGTTCCTAAAATGAAATCAGAAATCATCACGGTGGCTAATTCAACCAGTTACAGCTTTAAAACAAGTGTACACACATGTGGCATCTGCATCGGTAGAACATCTCACCTCTAAATCCTTCATGTGGTCAGACATCATTTCACCCTCCTCTTGTTCCTCATCCTGCCAGAGAGAAAAAAGTTAAAGTGAACTTGTGAAAGACACAAGAGAGAATACAGGAAAGTGGAAAGAGAGGGATGTTGAGAGGAGTGACATGTTGCATAGTGCAGAGCTCTCATTTCCTGTGCGAGTCTTTCAAAGAGGAAGAAGGTTTAAACTGTGTCTGTAGTAAAAATACAAGATGTCTGCCCGTTTTTGACACACTAACCACATCAGCTGTACCACATCGGCACAGCGCCAGCCAATTAAGTGCTCAAATACCATTAGTTAATATGTACCTCTGCATGATAATACATGATAAATATGACAGCAAACCACTTAAGTGGAAAGATCAAAGTAGCTGGACTGTAACACGATGTGATAAAGAGAAAATTGATACGTTCGTGGAATTAGAAAACTTCTGTGGCTGCATGACAGAACATAATGTTCACATCCCTCATCAGTTCTGCACTCCGCATTGTGGTCACAAAGGTAAGGTTGACTAACTTCCGCTAGTTACAGAGAAACACACCGAGACTTGACTATGAAGAAGAGCCACTGATGCAGCTCAGATATTACTCACCTCCATGATTCTGATCACAGGTTCTGGGGTCGAGTCTTGTTTTCTCTTCTTCTAAAAGCAGAAATGTATGTGGAGATGAGTTCCTTTGGTTACAGAGAGATATAAGATACAGGAAAATAATGGTGTAAGAAATAAAGTAGGTCAGGTAGCTTACCCCAGCATGGTCACAGAGGACGGAGTGTGTCTCTCCTGATACAAAAGACCTGCAAAGGAAAAAAAAAATGCAAATGTATCTTGTTTTACATGAGATAAATCTAACAGAACTCCTCAAGTTAGTAAAGGGGATCCTGGAAGTGTACCCAAGTGACTTAATTTGTCAGATTTTGTTGTGCTTTCTGCTAAATAAAAGCACATTTTTAATAGTAAAGTTAAAATCTTGTCCTATTCAATCATCTTTCAGTGCATACAGAGCAGCATTATAAGGGTCAAATTTGGCCACTGTGATGCTACATGAGTGCCAACTTAACACCAAACATTAATGCCTTCTGCAGAACAAAGTATATTATGGTTGGAGTTGTCTGTCAGTTTTCGGCACCAATTTACAGAACATGACACTCTTAACGTTGAATCATTACGATAAATGCAAAAGGAATCATACCAGGAAGTCCTTGTTTCACCAGTCTCCTCCACTTCCATCTTTTCTTTCTCTTCAGTGCATCTTCACAGAATCATGACACTTTCTCAAAAAGAGAAATAATCCAAATGTACGCCGGTCTTTTCTGTTTCAGTGATCTACAGGCGACTTGTTTTCAAGGAGCTCGTTGAAGAGTTCAGTGCTCTCCTTCCTCCTCACTTTCTTCCTCATCTCAGACCCGACCACATCCTTTAGAGTTGCACACACATACATGTATCCGCTCTTCTCGGGGAGGAGCGCTCAAAAGTTAACGCGAAATTCATCAGTAAAACTTGTGAACCGGGTCGTCAAACTTCAATAGCATTACTTTACAGACTGAAGTACCTCAACTACACGCACAATTCGGCTGTCAGAAAAGAGGAAGTGAAATTGAACGTGGAACAACAGCACACTATTCATGAAGTGCCTCTGAATATTTAATTATTCATAGGTACATGTGCAAAAATTAAAGCCAGGACAGAGATGAACACCATCCTTTGGAAGAAAAAAAAAATTAACAAAAGTTTGATTAGGGTTTTTTTGCATTGAGTTCACAGCTTTGTATTTAGCTGATTCAGCCTGTGCTTCCCGGATATGCTCTATATTGAAACTTCTGATCAGCCCAAAGCAGGTTACACAGGAAAAACACTTGAATATCTAACGGTTTCATTCTTATTCAATTCAAATGATCAAACAGAAGTAGCATTTCCCATCAGGGACACATACAATTTCAACAAAACCTCGCAAAAGAATCAAATGAAGACACAATTTTAAGCATGTTTTTACATGTTTATTCACTATCACACTAAGTGCTCCCATTTCAAGATACATTTCATTGCCTTGCTCTTACACTGTTATGTCATTTGGAGTTAACAAAGTAGAAAGACAGTTTATGATCTACCAGGTGTGTGTCCCAAAACTTTGTCTGACCCCCCCCCCAAAAAAAAAAAAAAAAAATAGAAAACAACACATGAAATATAAAGAGAATAAAGACAAAACCGATGTCATGTGCAAGAGCCCCTCCGAAGCCAGAGTGCTGTGATGGGGGTGTACTGGTGCCTCAAACTGGGAAGGGCATTCTTCTGACATGATTTCCAGTCAGAAAAGGCTGTTGACTTGGGCTTTATCGGTATCTTATGGGGTGGCCATCTTTTATTTAATGAGGTGCATGTTTGGACAAAATAAAAAGAAAAAAAGAACAGTAATGTGGAACCAGGTCTACGAGACAGGGGTGGGAAGAGGGAAGAGAGCAAGTACTGTGTAGGGCAAACAATGGGCTGGATTAAACGATGCTTCCTGTACTGTTAAAGAGAGACTGTGAGGATGTTTGAGAAGGACACTATGAAGTACCAAGAAACCGCTAAGGCTTATTTAATCGAGTGGAGAGGTTCTGCTACTGAGAAACACCAGGATGTCCAGTATACGTGCTCCCTTCCTCCGATGACACCCCTGTTCCCACAGCCAAGCACCAACTGGATCCCTAACACACATACAGGTATCCTTTAGTCAGCTTACTGGGGCTATGTACACTCAGGCACAGGTTTACACAAACCACAGGCCTAAAAAAAGAAACTGATTGATCCAACAGAGCTGACCTAGATCAACCAACCCCCCCCCCCACCCCAAAATCCCCACCTTGGTCCCCCCCCTCCCCACTTAGAACACCACCGCCCCCTGCAACTCCCACCCTCCCGTGGGTGGGCTCAGTATGCAGCTCAGCGAATGGTGTATCGGACATAGGGCACTTCCACGTCTTCATCTGAAAGGTCGTTACAGCATAGCTCGAACACCAGGGCTTTCACGTGTTTGCCCAGCTTCTTTTTGGACACCTTAGTCACAATCTCCGTCATCCTGCAAGCCACACAGAAGAGGAATGAGCCAGCGGATAAGCCAAACACTCAAAATGTGCCGCATGCAAGAGAAATAGGAGCGAGTGTTATCAAAGAACTACTCACGGCAGCTCCAGCCTCTCTTTAAGTTTGGCAGCAGGCATGAAAAATGAATAGAGCATGGACACTCCCTGAGAAAGCATGGTGATCTCCAACTTATGCTCATTCTGACAAAGAACAGAAAAAAATCTGAGTTATTTGTATGCCAGAAACAAAAATGGGAGGCAATGTGAAAAGATGACTTGAACGTACTTTAAAGTAGTCCAGGAACTGTCGGAGTGTCATCTCTTCCCCACTGGCCTGCAGCCCTGTGACCTCAAAGCGATCCCACAGTGACCAATCGATTTCATAGTACTGTAAAAAAACAAAAACAGTAAGAACTGATGCAAATCATGATACTAGTCACAGGTATACGCCACTTGCAAGATATATAACAAACATATATTGTAGCTTGTTAAATGCATTAAAAGCAGGGTTAAAGTTATTACTAAAAAACAACACTTTTTATACGTCTCCTCAGCACACACTGAAACCACCAGCGTGAGAAGATGAGCTGAACTCACTTGCACCCAAGCAGACAAAACACATCTGCCTGGTGCATCAGTATTAGCATGGCTGGATCATCATTGGAGCTTGACAACATTTTAGAAGACAAATATTTTCCTATTGTGAGGACTCATTGTACTTTGGTAACAGCACAAAACAAACGGTGATACACAGAAACATGTGCCTACCTTGTGTCTTGGGGCAGCGATGGGCTCAGAGAAGGCAAAGAAAGGCAGGGCCAGGTTCATGAAGCCATTTTTGTATGACTCCAGCTTCTTGTGTCCTTGGACAATCTTGATGAGCTCCAAGCACACCAGGCCCACCACTGCAGCCGTGGTAGTGGCGATGGCTGGAATAATCTTGCCAGCTATCAGTTTGCTCTAGATTGGATGGGGATGAATACAAGCATACGAAAGAAAGCAAAAGTACTGTGAGCTGAAGTTAATGTAAAATGCTCTACTCAAACAAACTGCTGAATGCGTGGCCCACCTTGTGTCTGTCTGTAGGAGGAATGTCATAGTTCTCTGCTCTCAGGTTGGAGGCTGCCACGATGAAGTCCATGTGAAAGTTGGTGTCGTCATCCTGTCAACACATGACCCACAATTATCATCTATAGCATGGTAACAAGGTTAGCATTGAAAGCAAATCAGTTCTGCACAATGTGTTTACTTTCACTAGGTGTTTTAAATTGGTCTTCCTGCACAGCTACAACCAGTTATCTGTTCACACTGTATGCATTGATTGACAGGCCATGACATGAAGTTCACCATGAACCTGTGAAGTTTTGCTCAGACAGTTCCAATAACTTCAATTTGAACAAGTCGGCTATGTTCTGCAAGTTCAAAGAGGACTACCAATTTGTGTTGTGTTGTTTTCTTATTGACAATGTACCAGCATTAGAATTAAGACCAATGAATCACTGGTGAATGTATGAATTTTTCAAAATAAATGAAAAAAAATAAGGTTTTGATTTCACTGCTGTACCATAAAAAAACAACAACAAACCATTAATGTTATGATGTAATGTTCTGTCATAACCCAAGGTTATACAAAAACAGGAACATGTACATATAGAGGGAGAAGTGGTGTACCTTTTCAAAGTCAATGGGGTTGAGTTTGAACTGGAAAGACTCTGAGGAAGGCAACCGGGTCTTCAGCTCTTCCAGTCTGGAGTCATCTGTATCAAGACATCAGTGGTTACATTCCTCTCAAAGCATGAATAATGTCACACAATGATACACAGTTTTAATGAGCATGTTTTAACCAACAATTAAATCACTCACATGAACAAAATTTAGCGGAAATAACATCTCGAAAACACAGGGTGGATTTTAAATATTTTATTGCACACGTATACAGATTTGTGTATCTTACCAACAGAGGAATTGCTATTTTGCAGCTCCTGATCAGATACGTGGATTTTAACCCCTGAACGAGGGGTAAAGACTGGCACTTTGACCTCCTGCAAGATCTTAACCACGGCTGCACGATCAGTGCTGCATGGCAGGCTGTATGTCTGGGCAAACAGGTTGGCTGCTGCCATAATATAGTCCATATGCAACTCCTAAAAACAAAAGCCATTGTTATTCTGAGGGTGGATAAATTAGTTAAGAGCAGATCACACTTCAAGTAAGTGCTCTTAATGCAATACATGATAATAAATGCAGACTCACATTGCTAGTGCTGAATTCTAAGGGGTGAGGACACCTCTTTGGACCAGACCAGAAGGGGGCACCAGAGCTGGTGAGCTGAAAGACAGAGGATTAATTTATACTTTAGAAGCACAAAAACGAAAATAATAAAGCTAGGGTTGGAAATGCAAATTTTGTAATGCATTGCTTTTCAAAAAGGTATTCTTAACCATTGCATGCTTTTACAAGACAGACAAAAAACAGTTAATAAATGACAAGGAGGGAGGTGAGACTTTCCGGATGTAAAACTGGACAGTGATTCATAGCAGCCCCTTACTTATTCATGACATTTGCAGCACCTCAGTAACAAACTGAGCTCTAAATCAATTAATCAAAGCAAAAAAACAAAAACACACACACAAAAAAAAACACAAACATACTTCTGGCAGTTTACACCTTAAATCATTATCTGTGCATGCTTTTCTACAGGAGAATAGACAGACTACAGACTGACACAAGGTCAGTGAACACCAAGATCACTAGTCTATTGCAAGCCTGAAGTCAGATTCATATCATGGCACTAATATTTTACAGCATCTTCAATTCCAGAAGTTACAGACACAGTTTTACAATGCAAACAGTAGGTTGAGAGATTCTAATATGGCGTGCTGAATGCAGAAGGAGCTGTGTGTTCAACTAAGTTAGAACATGAGCCAGCAGCAGTGGAATTGCAGTCAGACATAAGACAAAATGAACAGGGGACAAGATGATGCTGTGATTCCTTTTCCACAAATGGGAAAATCCCCTACCAGACAGCATGTCTTCAAAGACAACTGTGCTATCCATCATGCAGTGACCTCAGTTTGTACCTGATCTGGGGGGAAGTTGTGCAGTAGCTGACGGATGTTGTTGCTGTATTGGCACTGCCAGTGGTTGCGAGCCCAGGCGACGCAGTCAGCCCAGCTGTGAGGGCAATCTGTGATAAGACTCTTGTAAACAGCCTCCAGCACCTCCATAGGCTGAGCTCCTGGAAGCTTCAGCGTACGCTCCATGAACTTGGGATCTCTGCAAGAAAAATAATCATAAACCTCAAATTAATCTCAACAATGTTAAGAGGCTTCACTTTCAGTTCATTCAGCAGGTATAGCTTTGTCTTTAAGGATTAAATAAAGTCTTAAGTACCACAAAAGCAGTTGCGTAACTTTGCACCTTCAGAATTAGGGGGCCTCAAGGCCATTTACATGTTAATGACATTCAAAAAGCATTATTGTCTGTGGAGTTACTAACACAAAGATGTAATTTAGGCAGTCTGAATAACTGTCATGGTGAAAAGAGTACATCGTAAGTACAGGTAAGTACAGTAACGCCACATGGGAATGACAATAAGAGCAACTTACGTGAGGTACTGCATAGCATTCTCTGGTGGCTGCTTGAACAGCCCCTCAAACTCATCACGGGCCCACTGAACAGAGCAAGAGAATAAAAGATTTGATTTACTAAATCAGATGTACAGTATGTGTAACAGTGGTGTGTGCAGGAGCAGGAAATAATACATTACTAATTTCTTTATGTAATTGTAGTAAAAATCTCAGAAGGATATAGTAGTTTTAGAGTAGCAACGATGATGACTGTTAACCACTTAACTCTTTAAAGAATATTTTTGCAGATAATGCAGAACAATTCAGTGTGCAATATATTGTAGAGCTGCCCCACCAGGTGGAGCCTCTTAAAGAAATGGAGACACTGGTACTTGGTAGGTGTTCATACAAATCGTGACGTTACCATAACAAGATACTAGCTACTCTCATTTTAAATACCAGTTAAGTAAAGAGACTTTATTGTCATTGTTCAGAAGTACAACGAAATTTGTCTGGAAGAACACGACAATTAGCAGCAGTGCAAATAATAAAAATAGATAAAATAGATAAAGAACATTAAACCATTAAAACCATAAAGATGGAAGTCCGCTGTAAGCAGATTGGGGTAAGCTAGAATTGACCTATTCGACAATAGAATAGGTTACTGTTAAAGGTTGCAATCTACTCTGACCTAATTTAAGTCCTTTGATGAAGCTGAGAAATTGCATGGCTGTTTCCTGTGTTTGTTAGTTTGAATCAGTAACGCCAATCCTTTGCATAGCAACAGAGAGCTCTGAAGTTTATAAAGAAGTCATTTCATTAATAATTCAAGACTTTTACTTTACTTGTTCCTCACATTCATCATGTATTCTGATCTTGGAGCAAACAGAAGGATCAGTGTTTAAAAGACAAAATAAACAAACAAAAAAGGCATATGACAAAATGCCCACTGTGTTTCATTCACCTTCAACAACGAATTGATTGTTAATGTAAAAATCATCCAGCCCTCACCCTGCATGCATCTTATAGTATGTGTATCTACTGACCTGCAGTGTGTGTTCAATGGCATTTGGGAAGTTCTTGAGGGTACAGATGGGGATGGACTTCTCAGGTGGGTCTTGACTGGAGCTGTAAGACTCTGTCAGGAAGGGGATCACGACCTGCACGTTGCCTTTGGTACCCAAAGTACCCGATTCCAGTAAGGGTTTACGGTAGTACACACACCTCCGATCCATATACATACCTGAATATTGGGCCCACATGCAAACAAAAAAGACATTATTCAAGCACACAAGGTGGTGAAAAGACTTTTTAACATTAGCATCCTAGATATAATTTTCAAGTGAGGATGTGTTCGCTTCATTAAAACAGCTAAACTGAAATTTTAATCGACTTACGTGCATCAACATTGTCCAGTGCATTAGCAACTCCGTCAAGGCTTTCAAAGAAGTCATCATCATAGATCCTCTCTGTGTCTGGGCCCACTCTGTTCTGGTGACCTGTGATCCTAATAGAGGGGTTCATCTGCTTCACTGCAGCAGCAGCTGTGTCACTCTTCATTTTCTGTTACCACAAACACATACAAATGACATTAGCAGTCCAATATTATCACACCTGACCAAATTAGCACATAAAATTTAAAGACTCAGAAAATATGCACAGCGGTCAAAATTGGCTACACATGAATACATATTGTGGGAAGTAACTGTCCCATGCATTAGGCCCTCAATTATCACCTGTAATGACATTCCAACAATATTTATGGCTTACAGGCGAGTTCCTACAACACGTTTCTTTTGTAACATAAACCCAAATTACTCTTCCGGTAATCAGACTTCAAACAACTGTGTCAGCTTTAAATCTTAATCTGCACTCTAGTACCATTTCAGTGAAAGTCGCACCGAGTAACATTTCCATATAGCTTTCAACACAACAAATCTGAGCTGCATGCTTCTGCATTAACAAATAGGTGCGCACAAGATCACAACATACTTCGGGTTGTGTGTAGCAATTTGGAAGAAGATTTTTTTTCACATTTCAGCACCAATGATGGTCCAACATTCATTTTTACATCTATTATGAACTGAAACATTAATAAAAAATAAAAGTTTGCTGAGATAAAAACAGACTAGTAGCTTACATTAATGAGATTCATTACTAATGAACAAAGTCTGGGCTCTGACAAGACATTAACATAACGCTGAAGTTTAGTTTGTTGCCTCCAGCTGTTTGTAGACGTCATTCCCTTGAGTTCATTGATTTACACACGTTGCATAGCAGTTGCTTCATTAATTACTTATGAATATTAATTATTCCCAGCGTGTGGGACGCCATCGGTCAGGATCTGACGGGAAGTCACACTGTGCACTTCTCCTCACCTCAGACAGGTGAACTGTCACACACAGAGCGAGTTTGTCAGCTACAGTTAAATCATCTTTTTACATAGCAGCTGTCCTCAGGTTGAGTCTTAAGCTCAATCGCAGCAGTCAAGATATTTTTATTTTACTGCTCCAAAATCATCAATAGGACAGAGATTTTCAAATCATAAATAAACTTGGCTATTTAGTTGTGTGGACAGTTGGATAAGCCTACTGTAAGTTTAGATTTAGTCTAAACATTACATATCACTTGATGTACTGTCCAATCTCTTTGACGGATCAATGAAGCCAGCAGTGTTACATATCAGATGAAATAGGCTATAATGTCAGCCATGGATAAACTGAGGCTAATAATGTCATCCAATAGGAACAGTGTTCCAGCACCAGTCTGTACTTTGAAAGGTCACTGCATTTCATTTATCACAGCCTGAAATTATACTGAAATACATCAACAATAAGTCATTGTGGCCCTAGGCATTCCAGCTACTCCTTATACTTGGTGCAGCTGCTACCAAGCGGTGGTACTGACACAAAAAAATAAAGAGTCCTGCCAATTTGATCCCAGACAGCGAGGGGCTAGAGAATTCAGCTAAAACAAACTCTCAGATCCAAGCATATATAAAAGAGCCAACTTTAAAGTTTTTTTACCCACAGTATGAATTTTGTTTGACCGGATAACATCATATACTGGCATGTGGGTGCAAGTCATAATTTAATGTATAGTTTAAGTGCACTCAAGAGCAGTTATAATGAACACATTATCCTTATACAGCACTGCAGTCAATAAATAAATGGCCAACTCATGTGTACTTCCAACACCCCATCTACCAACACACAGGGCTGAGGAAAGATGATGACACTGACCGTAACATCTGAGGGTCTGAAGAGGAACTGTCTGTTGAGATTGGATTTCTCTATGGTGTCCATGTCTGTCACAATGACCTCACCCTCCCCACTGGCCAGTCCAATCATGGCAAAGTTTTTCAACAGCTCACAGCCAATGGCACCGGCTCCAACCTAGAACGATTAAAGATCCACAAGTAAGTTATGAAAAAAAACAAAAACAACATTTTTACATACAAATAAAAGGTTGCATTCCATGTTAAGACACAATTTTACAAACACCATTTACGCCATTAAGATCTACATATTTTTACTATATTTCAGTCAATGTCAGAGAAATTCTATTGTGGAGGCAAGGCAGTTGTCTTTACTGTCGAACAAGTCCCATAAAAACACACCTCCACAGTATACTCTAGGATTTTACAAAAATGATAAATGTGAAAATACACACAACATTGTTTAAATGTTTACTTTGGGATTGAGACAACTGGATTTATTGTACATTAAAAAAAGGAAGACAGCTGACCCCAACATAATTTCTGACAATGAAAAAAAAAAAAAGCTATACAGCCAGAGCAGCATGCAATTGGCCTTGAATGTGAAGGTATTTGCCAGTGTCTATAGCAACTGTGAGAGAAATGTATGGTTCAATTTAAAACAAATGAAAAAGGCTCAGAAATTTTCCCAAACAACCGAGCACCACAGCTTCTAGCAAACACAATTCAAGCTAGAGTAAACTGTATTTGTTATAGACTAGGTACACCTATCACATATCGCAAAATTAATCACAGTGCCCTTGTTCAAGGTAATGAAGAAACATGTCACCCAGTATGCAACTGCAGATCAATAAATGGTAATTAATAGCTTGACACGCAATATTTTTTAATAGACCCATTGCTTCTTTGGGGTCGTATTTATGGATTCTTTCAACAGAAAAATATAGAACACGGGCAGACATTTTTTTTTAAACCTCCCTTAGCAACAGGACACTAGAAGAAGTGCTGGAAATGTTTCCATTGGAGGACTCACCAGGAAGTAGCGCTGTTTGGCAAGCATATCCTGCAGCTTGGTGCCAAACACTGCAATCTGCCCATCATATCGACAGTTCCTCTGGGAGACAAACAAAGAGGCAGACGACAAGTTTAACACCCCTGTTTTTCATCATTATGTGCATTTGTCCTTAGGAAAGCTCCGAACACTTACAGGGGCACACTCTTCCTTTGTGAGTGTGACTCCTTCCTCTTCAGCCAGGCATTCCAGGGCATCGAAGTACAGCCACTGCATTATAGGCATAAACTTTCCTGTGCATGCCTGAAATAACAGAGAGCATGTGAATAATAAGATCTGTGTGGGCCAAACATTTTTGCTAAAATCTAAACAGGTTATTGGAGTATAGGCTCAAACATGTCTAATCACAGATAACTGTAAAACAACTCCACACAAACACCGATAATCCATTTCCTCAACCTACATATTAGCATACCCAAAAGATGACAGTTTAAAATTGGAAAAAAAAAAAAAAAACAACACACAATTACAATAGATATTGTAGGACCTGCACACAGCTTCTCACTGACCTTCATCACTTCCTGTGCAGCCAGACCCCCAATGAAGGCATTGACTGGGGCCAGATCACCAGCAGCAACATATGACAATTTTTTCATAAGAGCTTCATCCAGCTGCTCCACTTTGGCTGATCCTGTCTGGGCAGAGTTCACCTCCTTGGCCAATGTCAATAGCTCATCGCCATCAGTCTGGAAAGAACACAACTCACCGTGTTAAACACATTACCAAAAAACACTGACTTTGTCCTGACTTCTGATTTTGTCCTTCTGTGCAGCACAACTATTAATGTGTAGTTATGCAGTTAGTTCAGCTTCCACACTGAGATGAACAGGCCTATTATCTTATTTTAAAAATGTATTACTTAAGATTTCAAAATACTCAGAGTAGTGTTAGGGTTAAATGAAGTGAATGGGCATTATCAAAACGTGCCAAGAGAGTTAAGCTTTATCCATAGTTACAAAAGCAACTTGAAGCAATTTCGATATTCAAATTAACCAAATATTGACATCATCATGAGAGATCTTACCTGACACCAAGGAGCAGGAAGGTTGTTGTGTTTCTTCTGGAAGGCATGAATAGCCTGGAAGCCCACGTGCAGCTGTCCTGGACGATCAAACTTGGCAAAGTCCGTCATCAAGAACTCTGGCTCAGCCATAGAGGAGGACAGAGATTTCTGTACAGGAAATAAATGCATGTTAGTGAGGTGACAGCTACAGGAGATAATATGGTGGCACCAGCTTTGTGATGACATTCAATATTTTGTTGATTAGGGGCAAGCATTCGGGGAAAAAAAGACCATCAAATTCAAATGAGACACTCTAAAGATGTAAGATTTACGAACAAATTAGTATTTGTATATAATTACTGCTTTGTCGCCATGACATAACATACTGCAGAAAATGGCAGCCACTTACAAAACTGATCTTCTTGGGCATCTTAACCTGGGAGACAATTCCTCCTCTTACATAATCTGTAAAGCCAGCTGTATCACAGATGCTGAAGGTGTATGGACCTGGAAAAAGGAGCAAGATGTGTAAATTTGTAAAGTCACACCTAGGCAAACAAAAACTTGGTGTTTACTTGAAAATAAACAGGTCTTACCCAGAACTTTAATTTCCACTGGCTGGCAGCCATTGAGCTCCGTCATACCCTGAATCTCTGTGAAGGTAACATAGTCTCCACTCTCAAAGCCATGGCGAGCTTCATCCAGACACGTCACAACGCCTTGCTTGTCCTGGACAAATCAAGAATAGTCAACTTTTCCACCCAAGTCATAGCTGTACTGAAACCAATTTTTCGCAAAAAGCAGAATGTGGCTTGAACAACATTCAGGACCGATGAACCAACCTTGGTGATCATGGAAATCATGGCACTCAGTGGCTGCTCTCCATTGGTGTCATAGACTATCATCTCCTCCCCAAAGTCACAGAAAAGCTGGCTAAAAAACACAATGCACATAAATGTCAGATGCAGACAGACTAGTAGGTATAGACTCCTTGGGAACTCTTAACAAACGGTCAATCTTACCCAAACAGACCACGTGTGTCTGCAATAATCAGCTTGATTCCTTTGCCGTGGCAGAGTTCCCCCACTTGCTGCTGCTCATCCAGAGTTGAGTTAGTCAGGACTACCACCTACGTTTCAAGGGAGACAAATGTTAACATGTATTCATTTCTTTCCAAATGCCAAAATACCTAAGGAAAGTGCTTTGACTTTCACTTGTACCTGGAACTTGGTCAGGTAGTCTTCATTGAGTGCTCCAGTGTAGGCAGTCACAGGAACGTAGTTGTTGAGTTCAGCCAAACGGGGCTGACTCACCTCTGCCCTGTTCTTCCCCAGGTCCTCCTCTCTTAGGTAAAACTAAACGCACAAAAATATAGAAAATATAAGTTAACACTAGTGGATCAGTATCAAATATGTCAACACAGGAGAGTCGAGACCATATTCACTCAAAGACGGCTTCTTTGTAAACTAAGGTTTATGAAGCTTTTATTTTGGAAAAACTTCTCAATTGACACTGAAATACCAAAATAGCCAGATCTTTTCAATCTCCTCTTTTAGTTGGCTGACAAACTCGGGCCATCGTTTAATCGGGGAAGGAAAAATGGACACTATTTAAGCATGATTTATAGTCTGTCCAAACCCCATACTGGATGGTCGAATGAGATTAAAGCTCCCTCCACTCACACCTTTCTGACATGATACAGATGGTAAGAGGGGAGCCAGACTTTATACTTGTCTTTATTCACTTGCTACTCAACGATCTGTGGTGCTTCTTTTGCATCCAGCACAACGCAAAGTTATCATATATCCCTAGGGAGAATGTCTTCTTCAGAGTGCGTGGTTATCTGTGCATTTATCCCTTTCATGTCTCCCCTCTATTTATGATGACCACCTTTTCACTCAACTTCTCTGGTTGCTTGAAGCACATTTATTTTTCCAACATGGTCAGACAACATCTTAAGAACAATTTCCGAGAGACCACAGTATGTCGCATAATGTGTTTGCAGTTTAGACAGCGCTGGTCCAGTTGCAGTTCATACTGGCTTTGTACAAACAAATCATTAAGTCATAAATCAGGCCACTCATGAGAAAAATCTAATTCAGTTGAGACTGCAGGTCAGTCTACATTATGTGTGATTATGTATATATTCATAGTCTCATTATGTGCATCATTAGTAGGTCATTACTGGAGGCTGCAAATAAATTGCATGTTATAAATAATGACCAGACCAGATGAAGGGGAGGCAACTTGTATAGAAATATAACAGGCTGGTTACTGTTGAACTATTCTGTCTTTGTAATGGACTCAACGATTTGACAAAGAAGATTTAAAAAAAAAAAAAAAAAAAAAAAAAAAAAATATATATATATATATATATATATGTTTAAATGCCCTTTTACTGCTCACAATAAAATCTTTGTGCTTTCATGCTAAGGTGAATACATTACCATGGTTACAAAATGACTTACTATAACACTGCAGGTACAATTACTTCCTGAACAAACGTAGCAGGCATTACTTGCAATCTAGTTTTTTTTAAATTCATACTTAAGTCTCAGATTTGCTATCAAAATATGTGCTTGTTCCCTTTGCTTTCCAAACACAAAAAAATGCAGCACAGTCCATTTGGAATTGAAATCATATTTCCTAATCATCATGTCTTGGTTCACATCAGGGCTCAACTGATGGGCTCCCACAACAACCCAGACAAATCATATCAAGAAAAAAATAAATACATTATAAACATTTTTATCCAAAGGATTAGCTTAAAAAAAAAAAAATTCAAATAACAAATCAAAAACTGCCATAGCCAACCCACTTAATCTTAGTGTTTAAACATTTGGTCTGTGACTTCCTGACGTACATTATTAATTCAGTTTTTTTTTAATTGACAATTTTACTTTGGTAATAAATCCCATTTTCCCTCACAATGTTTTCAACAATACGCTGCATTTCAGGTATATCCAGGTAGACAAATTTTTTAAAAGCTCTGCTGGAAGATGATACATGAAGAAGAGATGCCAATCAAGTAGATAGAGATTCGTTTTCAGTTATAGTTGAGGGTAGACAAAGGCTGAAAGTCAGTGGTTGATTAAACACGCCCTATACAAGTGTAACGACGTGAGGTAAGGGACAAAAATATACACAGAATATTCAATTCACTTTGAATGAGAAATTCACTGGGGTATGTGGCAGCTGCTGAAATACGAACATTGAAATATATAAAGTTAAGCTCCAACTGGATGAACACAGATACAGTGAACATGCATCGCTGATCACAAGCATACACTTCTGTAAAAGCAATAACAACAAATAACAATATTTCTGTCATGAGCCTTGCAAATTCATACTGGAGGAGTGGATTCACACATTTACCTACCTGACCCTAAACAGACACATAAGAATTGAAGATCTCTGGCTAGTAGCCCAAAGCAATCTAACCCACTGTAATGATGTCCTAAAACAGGCTTTGGCTGTGCTGCGATTATGACCCAGGAAGAGGCCACCCACTGATAAATCTGGGTCAGCCGATGGTTAGCAAGGGTGGGGGTGGCTGCAGCACGCTTTTTGGATGGCAACAATACAGCACTACATGTGACTCATAAAAGATACAGCCACACTGCACATTGGAATCAGGATCAAAGAACAAAGATAAATGCCCAGTAAAGTACGTTGACTGACGGAACTTGACGCATAAATTACTGTACTATTACAAAACACAATCATCTATACATGCTTCCACACACCTGAGAAGAGAGGTCTCTCCATTCTGCAACTCCTTGATCGTGCACGGTGACACTTCTAACTCCTCCCAGGATGACGTTCTTGGCAATCTCGACACCGAGACCTCTCATACCAGAGATGAGGACATTGGAGTTTTGCATGCGCTTCATAGCATCATGGCCCAACACGTAACTACGGAAAGGGAGAAAGAAACATTGGCACCGTTAGGCAATGTTAAACTACCAGTACAAAAATGAACATGAAACTTGCAAATTGCAGGACGAAAACTTACAGCTGTCTGGAGTACAGGCCTTCATCAATCTCAGCATCATTGCCATTCTTAGCCATGCCCTGGAGAGCGACAGCAGGACGTGTAATCAGTTTATGTTAAAAGTTCTACCTACAGTATAGGGCAGATGTGTTTGTACTTACGTTGGCAGGTGTGTGGGACAGATCAGTTCTGACAGAGTTAGAGGAGGAGCAGTGGGATCCCGTCTTCGTCTCTGTTCCTGACAAGCGACGCTTCTTGGACAGCGGCGAGCTGGACATCTGTCATTCAAGACAGAACAGCATGCTCAGGTATGTTGTGAATTGGTACTTTTCCTTAAACTAATCTAGCTATATTCATTTGCTTACAGTGTATATAATAACATAATTTAAGAATGGGAACAATCAACCCACTCAAGGAAGACAAAGGAGATCCAGTGTCCACATGTTTGCAATCTGGTGGTCATTTTCAAAAGGCAATAGCTTCAAATTGATATCAGCAACAAATACTGCTCATAATTCACTGCATTGGTTCCATCATAATGAGTATCCAAGCTAGATGCTACCCAATCCCCTTCATGTTGAAGAGAGAGGATTTTTAGACTAGAGAGCAGCTGGGCTGGCTACAAGCCAAACACAAATCTGCTAGAAAACGAACTGAGGCTGGGAAGAGTCATGAATAGCACCATTATCACTTCTTTTCATGCTCAGAGACAACACGCGTTTGTTTATGTACTTCTATTGTTTATTATACCGGTATTTAAGGACCGCCAACATTGTGTGCACAGAAACAGCTGAATCATTAAAAGTTCACTGCAGTAAAGTGAGCAATACCTCATACTGGCTCGCAGGTGTGGACACGAGCCACACTGTGCAGCTGCAACTATACTTGGAAGGAAGATACAAAAGGACGTGCTGATTGGCGATAGTAATCTTTTTAAAAATTAACACCCAAACATATTGCGATTACCGAAATACTACGGACAAGCCTAGCCTAGTTGGGAAGTGAAAAAGGCCGCAGTGTGTCGAACACATTGACCGTGCAGCGAACATTATCGGGCGCAGTTTCCGCATCAAATGCAGCTAACTTGCTTCCGTGCGCAAAGCCAGACAGAACAGCTCAGATTCGCAACTTCAAATAAAAAAAAAAACACAAGGAGTCGGACTGGATCGCACACGAATACAACGATCTAAAATAAAAGTTACCTTTCATTGTAATCCTAACGATCGCTTTCGACAACAACGAAAATGAAGGCATCCGGCATGATACAGCAAAGCCGCCCGGCAGTTACTGTAGTTTGTAAAAACCCTAATACAAAACGTTAGCTGCTAACAATCCGTTTAAAGCTTTCAACTTGTAAGAAATGTACATCGACTGTCAGTTAACAGCACCGATTGGAAACCGATTAAGCGGGTTCCTTGCCACTAATTAGTTAAGTGATTTGGCCAGTGGACAAAGACAGAACATTAATAACTTAGAGGGAAGAAAACACCAGGCTGCCAGCTTATCCATTAGCAGCTTGGCCTAGGCCTGTATTACCCTCAGTGCGGAACACAACTTTACAAGCTAGCAGCTGTAGCTATGTTGCAACCTATATGCTAAAGAGAGCAACGGGCTGATTTGACAGCCAACTACCGCAGCACCTTTACCGACACGGCTTCATGTCTAAGAACCTGACAAACACCACCTAACTTCATCGCTCGACATGAGCATTTTAGCGAATGAACGTCAAGCCACTTCACTCGTGCTCCCATTGATTTCTCTTTCCTTACCAATAATCCTTCTCGGTCCCTTCCCAATGCGAACCCGCTCCTCTCCCGCAGCGTGTAGATGTCAGTAGTAAGAACGATTGTAAATTCGACGATTTGTACCGAGAAAAGAAACGCGGTGCGGGATTAGGATGGTCTGCACTATATTGTCGAGTCACTATGTCGTTGTGCCGAGAGTCTCCTCTATGTAATTGCGTTGCTGGCTTTGCGACTGCAGACGGGAACAAAACCAAAATGGCAGATGGGGAGAAAGGGGCGGAGGAGCCGTGACGCATGGTCTGAAATATTCAACAGGAAAGGGTGGCCGTGAGCACGCTGCTCAGCCTGGTCCTCAGCCTATTGGCCGCTCAGCCGAAGCCAACGAGCATTCATCCCGCCCCTTGCTACCAGAAGATGCGTGCCATGTATATTACTGTACAATGAACTGCAGGACCTCCAGCAATCCATGTACCTTGCGATTCTAAAAACGCGCTCGGGGCACGTCTCGCGCAAGTCCATGAAAGGAAACTTCCAAGTGCGACCTATTTTTTTTTCTCTAAATCTCTTCAAAAGAAATAGCGACAAAACACCAGTCTACGGGTGCTGAATGAAATCCATCAATAACAGCACCTTTGTTTCAGTGGCAGCTTAGCGAGAAGTCGTGGCGTTGTGGTACTAGGCTGAATGCACAAAGCTTACACCAAACGTGCCACAACGCGTTATTATACAAGAAATCTTGAGAGTACAACCGACCTGGATGTATTCACATTGTAACACCATGTGGTCTATTGGGGGTGAGAATATTACTGGTGCTTCCCCCCCCCCCCGAGTTCAGCTATTGTCACTAGTCAGGTGTGATAGTGCTGCGGTGATGAATGAGATAGGTACAACATTTGGTACGCTACTCGCTAGCTAAAGTGATGCTGAGCGTCTGGGCCTTCAGTCACATTGAGGTTAGGGGTGAGCATTCCTTGCAGAGAAGTATTGGGGGAGGGGGTGCCTGGCAAATGACAAAGGCCCAGGAAAAGAGTGGGCCGCATATATCGAGGGGATCCCCTATTCACGTCTTCTTAGTACAAAATGATTTTAAAAAACACATTTTTCTTCCATTCTATCGCAGCTGAAACGCGTGAATACCAATAATGCCAGACTAACAGGCTGCCCAACTTGACACGCTTTAACAGCCAATATTACGTTACTGTGGTAACACCGATAACCGTGCTATCTTAACGTTAATCTAACAAACTACACGGAGAAAGAAGAAACATCGCCAGTAGGTTCTACATTCTGTGATGCAATTTAGCTACTATATGCTCCCTCAACATAGCATTAAATTAGTGTTTGCAGCAACTAGCTACCCAGCTACCATTTACGTTATTTATCACACAACATTTATCAACACAGCACTCTCGCTCACAAAATGTGCAAATGCTAATTTGACGTTAACAGTTACGTGACAGTGTCTTGTTAGCGACCGTTAGCCGTGCGGAGAGCTGAGATGGTTCAGTTAGCCGACGGCAACTAACGTTAACGACTACCAGTAACGCACATCAAAAGACTGCGTAGTTGTTAGCTTGACTGTGGCTAGCTTTCAAGCTATCTAGCCACCCAACGACTTTTTCCCTTCTTGTGCCGCTCTTAGCTAACTAGCTAACATTAGCCAACTAGCTGGGGCTAACATTATCAAGAAGAGAGCTTACACAAGTGTGCAGAACTTACCACATCCGATATTACTCGGCCTGATCTGTAGTATTAAAATCGGCTCCTGATTAAGCAAGAAACCTAACAAACAACGTGACAACTCAAGACTGCCGCTGACTGCAAACTGAAAAGTGTGTCAGGGTGGCGGGCTCTGTGTGAGTTTTTCCGCTGGACGGCTGCCTGCCCGGCTGTTCCTGAACCGTTTCCCCTCACTCTATTTCAGTTGAAAGCAAAGCAAAGCAGCAACATGTGCACGTTACAGGCACAACCATCATTCCGGTTCAAAGGGTTCACCAAAAACCTGAGTCTGATTATTTGTCACAAGCACATTTTTAAAAATCATCATTCATGTTACCCACGCAATTTACAAGATAAAGAGAATAGAATTTTATACTTTTGCGTGGTTTATTCGTACGCTAACAGTTTGGAACCAAGACAATTTGTCACCCCCGCCACTTCATAATTATGGACTGACCTGAAATGCACGCGCTGCTTTATGGGACATGTAGGCATTGGGCCTCTGAGAACTCATTGGATAACAGTTAGTCCAGCACAAGCAGTGGAAAAAAAACGCACCGTTGAAAATCGCTCATCATAAAGAGATTTAAAACACAAAACGTTTTGAAGTTTATCAGTCCACATTCAGAAATTCTTAATCAATAACACAACTCAAGATCTAGTTCTTTTTTTTTTTAATTTTTATTGAAAGACTTGCAAACAGAGCACAGTTTACATAGTGACAGAATAGTGGAGGTCTAGACTTGTTCAGGAGAAAAGCACAGTACCTGGTTTTACATACACCCAAAAGCAGAATGAAATTCAAAAGGACATTTATGATTAAAAAGGTGCAAATAGACAGGACTGTCCAATTAACAGTAAGCCTACCAAATAAATGTGCCAACAAAACTGGAGAGAAACAAAAAACAAACTTTACGAGCAAGATTGTTGGAGAACTTTGAAAAAGGAAGAAAAAAATGTATATTTGTGTTATGTTATTGCAAAGCCTTTGTACAGTATCTTGCATCTAAAGATTTTCTTTCCCCCCCAGCTCTCCGACAGATGTGGAGCAACTCACAAGACTCTTGAGTAACAATTCAAGTTTCAATACACTATACAATTAAAGAAATCTCAATTTCCAGCAGCCTGTGGAATGGGTTGATCAGTTCAGTTTCACAAAATTTCTGTACAACCGTGTAACTCCAAGCCTCATAATAGAATGAATAGCTACATAAATGAAAAGGAACTAAAAAATAACGAAATGGGATCAGCTGCTCTAAAAAAAAAAGTAAATGTCCTTTTGTATATGAGGAAGTTTATATTGTGGGAGCAAAGAATAAGGAACCTAGTGTTTTGTATGTATTTACAGTTAGTAGGGAATTCAAATCAACCCTTGCTCAGTTGTTATCTCTATTAGTTAAGAGATGTATCACACTGTTTCCTACTTGTACTTCATAATTTGTGCAGAGTGTTTGGATCCCAGTATGAGGTGGTTTTGTGGTGAACATTTAGGCACACAGTCTAGATTTGAAATATAAACAAGCCTTTGAGATCTAGCGTTCAGAGAGAGATGCAGTACTTCAGTCCCCCTAGACTCCAGTCATAAGAGTGTCTGAATGCCAGTGGGGGTAAACAGTCAACTGGTATGAACACACAGTCAAACCAGACAACACTGTATGGTTACTTTTCTTGTGAGGAGCGAGTGGATGATACTTCTGGGTGAGACAAAGTCATTAAACTCCCAAGTTTAAATGATAAATGCAGTGTTCCAGGTGTTTTTGCATCGGTGTATGCATCATGCGCACGCGATTCATAGCCCCCTACCCATCCCAGCTCTGGACGACTGGCTGGGATGAGCAGCACCCCTTTGTCCATCCATGTCTTCCTGCTCTCCCACAGCCTGGGGTGAGGTCTGTGTGGGTGGAGAGGGTGGGGGGTAGGAGGGAGGAGGGATAGTAAGGCGAGGGAGAGACGGCAGTGCAGGTCTGGGAGAGGTGGGAAGGGGCGGAGGAGTGGACGAGGTGGCGGCTGAGGGGCGTTGTGAGGGGCGTGCACGGGAGGTGGCGGGGGAGGCGTGCGTGCTCCGGGCACGTGATGGTTCAGCAGGGCAGTCACTGATTTGCTCCAGCAGCGAGGGCATGTCTCCCTCGATCTTCTCCAGCACGGCGGCCATTTGCTTTTCTATCTGCTCGATCACGCTGTCCATCTGCCAGTCGCTCGTAGTGCTGCTTCCCCCTCCTGCATGCGGCAGCCCGGTCCCGTACATCCCCATCCCTCCTCCACTCGTATACAGTGTACTATATGGACTCCCGTAGGCCCCTGCAATGCCCATCCCCACAGCCCCAACTTCTGGATTGTATGGCGTGGCATGGCGACCCAGACTAGCAGAGCTACCCACTGCATAACAACCCTGTCCTGGTGCAACACCTGCCCTGGCCAGGCTAAACTCAGCACTGTGTCTATCTGTCCTCCTGGCATCTCTATCCCTTCTACCACTGGGACTAGCATCACCCCGTAATCTAACTCCTAGTCCTACATCCACTCCAGCTCCGGGCCCCATTGCTGGACTGCCTGGTACTGCCACTGACCTCTCTGCTACTGCCTCGGGTACTTGCGTTTGACACCAACTCCCATCAGCTTCGTCCTTCTGCTCGCTTTGCGTGGCCGGTCTTTTGTGTGGTGAGGTTGAGGCGACAGCAGGTGCTGTAGGTGGAGGACCATGAAGTGTTGCAGCCATTTTACGCTTGCTGCTGGGATCGGGGGAGGCCATTGTGTGTTTTTTATCAAGATTAGTGCCCGATGAACTGTCAAACAGCTTTGAGGTTTCAGGGGTCTGTTTGGTTTCTGGAACAACTTTATTCTGACCTAAATTGGCAGCCATTTTCCTAGTTCCATCCCCTGCTCCCTTTCTTGCACTAACCTTGTCCTCCAGTACAACTTTGGGGGCTGCATTTGATTGCCCGAGAAAGTCCTGAATATCTAAGGGGGAAACTCCTACAGATGGGCCAATAGATGACTGTACCTCACCCTGTTTTTCTCCTACCTTAGTTGTCCCCTCATCCTGGTCCACACCTGCTGGCGTATTCTCAACAGTAACCTCTAAAGACACACTACTTGACGTCACCGCTCCATCACTTGTCCCTTTATCTCCCTCATCACTTGTCCCTTGGGAAACACCCCCTTCACCATCTCCTGCCTCCTCACCACCCTGAACCTCAGCTGAACTGTCAATCAGTGCCTCTGAGTTCTTCAGTCGCTGCATGAAGGTGGTGACACGGATTGCTTTCTGCAAAACATACAGACAAAGAAAAGCAAGAGAGGGATGGCAGAGGTACAGCGAATTAGATTTGCTGTCAGAGGCACGATTCACAAACACCAATACTGACTTGTTTCCCTGCTAAAAAAAAAACTTTGACACCGTAGTTGGTTATGGAAAAGCTTCAAAGACAAGCTTTTGACAAAAAGCCTGCCAAGGCAACATGATTTGGCATCATCATCCTAAGCGCTGAGATGTGATTTGTGTGAAGTGAAGAAAGATTAATGCCAGTTGTTTACTTCCAGGAGGCTATGGCATATAGTACCCTGGTTTAAATCAATCTCAAGACTCATTCTCCCCAAGAATCTCCTTAACTGCTTGTTGACTGGAAAAGGTAAGTGAACAGATGTAATAATCTCCTTCTTCAAACATTCATTCATCCAATTCCTTTTGATCTACAAACACTGAAGGAGTTGAGGAAAATGTGTGAGCTTAGTAGTTGCTTCTAAGCCAGGGCATTGAATTCCCTTGAATTCTCTGCAAGTGAAAAGCCATTTGGACACAGAAATGTCACTGAATACAACATGGCTTACGTGAGCAGGTGTATAGCTTCAAGTATGACTTGGATGTAACAACAGTGGTGGGGCGATGAGCCAGGATTCACGTAAGAGGAATGTCAGAGGGCCTTAGAGTTCAAATCACTGCAGTTCAACAGTCCACAGTGGCCTACAACTCTCATATCCTTTCCATTTCTGCCTCTCCTTATCAACACTAAATAAGATCAACCAAAAGTAATGAACAAACTTTCTTCCCTGTTTGCTGATCAATATCTTGCTTTTTTACCCATCTAGTTCTACAAACTAGTGCAGATGAGGAGGAGGAAAGGAGCAGAGCAGGCCACTTTGAACATTTGGGTCTATATCCAATGAAGAAAAGTGGGGCAGAGTGGATGGATCTCTTCTGGGACAGGCAGAGTGACAGTGGGCAGGAACAGAGCTTGAGAAGAGCTTCAGCAGAACTGACATGATCAATACATCTCCCGACTGAATTAGGCTTAACTTGTTTCAGAATTGTTTGATTACTGTGGACAATTTCACCTTCAAAAATCCTCCTTATCATTTCAGAGGTTGTTCAGCCATCAGAAAGATGCTGTGTTATTGAGTCATGCCAGACTAGATGTGAGTTTCTCCTCATGCTCTGTCCTTCCACTCTCCCTCATAATGAAAAACAAATACCTTCAACTCCTGGGAACCACATGAGGAAAGAAAGAAGAAGGTTATAACTATTACTTATGCTGTTAGGTCACTGCTGCCATCTTCTTCCGGCTTTGTCTTCAGCATTCACACCTCTGGATCTCATTACGAATGTCACATTTATACATTTAAAGCATACCTCTGCAGAGTTGTGCAGTGAGCTACAAAGACATTAAGGCCCTGCCCTTCATCCTGTTTCTCCTCCATTTCCTCTGCTGCTCACTCAGTTATACTATTACCAACTTCATTTACAGCTACAGGAAGAGAGTAGAAGCAAATTCATACCCTCCATTTGGCCTTTGCGAAATTCTTCTCAAACTGGGCACACACACCATCCTTCAGGTTCTTCTCTGATGCACCGTTGCCTGCAATCCTGACACAGATGACAGACAGCATACATGTGAATGCAAACCCTTGCGGATACATGCAAAAATGTTTGTATCTTTGTAAACACATGCACACAATTACCATTCATGCCAAAGAGCATCTTGTGCTGTGATTCTCAGCATCTGGTCCACTTCCATAAGCCGACAGACAAGCTCTTTAGCTGAAAGAATGATAAGAAAATAGAGCAGAGAAAGTGAAATTTGACAATCTGAAATCATGGATATCTATTAATGTGATGAGTCAGACATATGAGGCCAATTCCGATAAAGATGACAACAAATATTTTACTACTGACTCTGTTGACATAAGGTTACTAATGGGTATAGATGGAAACTGAACTAAATGTTTAATGCCATCATGTGGTGAACTCATGTACCTGCAGGTGAAATGTCATCCCAGTAGGGCGAATCAAACTCAAAGTCGCCAGCAACAATGCGACAGAAGATAATGCGATTATGCAGATCTGTGTTCTCCTCCTCTGTTTCATCATAAAAAGGAGGGTTACCTGATAAGCTGCAAAATAGAAAAAAATATACAAGGAGACAGAAGAAGGGTTATTACTTTTGAAATCATGCAAACAACTTCAGGATATATCCTTTAAAAAAAATCAAGCAAAGCATTTTTGCATGCAGTTCAGTGTTGTCTTGTGAGGTTTATATTATTGCTTTTGTAAATGAGTCACGGACACTCACAGTATGAACATGATGACACCCACAGCCCAGCAGTCCACAGGACGGCCATACCGGTGACGAGCCACCACTTCAGGAGCTGAGAAACAGCAAAGGATGGAGTAGATACAGAGAATGTATGAGAGACAGAGAGATATAAATGTGCCGGGTTGTCATTTATAACCCATCACACCACATTCATAATTACAAACTGCACAGACAACCTCCTTTCCAAGACAAGCCCCCCTTTTTCAGTCTCTTTTTCCTCATCTCTTTTCCATCAGGGCCTTCATCCCCTTTCCTTATTTATTAGTTTAATTACTCAACTCAGCGTTATGAATAACTGTCCTGGCCTTTCACCAGAGAGAAACGGGCCAAAGCACAGCTCTGCACTTGAAGTTGCCCCCGCATGAACCTCTGAGACACAGAGAGGAGTGAGAGAGTACACAGAAGACGAGTGGAGATGAAAAGAGAGGAGTGGCTGGAGGAGGGCAGGAGATGCACGCTTTCAGTTCTATTTCTGTGGTTTTCTGGGTTTCAGGTTCTCTTATTTTAACCAGAAGAGTTTATCCCTTCATCATCATCATCATCATCATCATCATCATCGAAAGCACAAGAAAGTAGAGAGTTCAAAAAGGTAAAGTATGCCCCCAGGACCATATTCACAGCAGAAAGTAAAGCTAATGGAAAAATGTATTTAAAAAAAGGTGAGAGGCAGAGAGAAAAAGAAAAGTAAAGTTGAATATATGAAAAAAAACATCACACAGAGGTAAAGAGAGAGAAACCTACCCAGATATTCTGGAGTTCCACATGGCTCTGTGATGGGTCCATTTTCAAATCTGGACAGGTAGAAATCTCGTAGAACTACTTTGTTATGGTTGTTTTCTGTGTAGTACATCAGGTTTTCCAGCTGAACAAAATAAGGCACGGAATAAGCTTTTGCACACAAATTCACATAAACCAAAGTCCTGAGGGGACTCAATAGCTTCTGTGCTACAAACATCTGATAGTGGGCATTTCCATAGCTAATCAGATCAACACCAAGTGCACATCATTTGGATAATCACTCTATTACAACATACTGTAACTCCACAGTATAGCTAAACACTACCTTTTCTGTTACTGCATTTGACAAAAACAGAAAGAAATGCATAGTTGAAGGGCAATGTCTCATTTTCAGAGTCATTGCAGAGTTTTCTCTTTGCATAAAGAGGATAAACTTCATGCCATGAAACTGTTAAATGTTTAGATTTACGGTGATGATTAGTCCTGATGGTTGTTTGTTAACCCTCGTGATCTGATGTCCACCAGGTTTACTGTTACACTCTCACCAGTGTACTTTAGTTTTGTGATCATGTGTACATTTTAGGATACATTTTTACAGAGTGCTGAGTGAAAAAGTAAGTATGGAAATTGTTGACTTTTTGACATATTTGGATAAGCAAACATTTGAAATGGAAATGGTGCCAACAGATAAAGGGTAATATAGTCACGAAAAACACGCATAAAGTTGACATTTTGCGATCATTTTCATAAATTAAAAAATAGATGAGTCACATGGAAAAGTAAGTATACTCCTACATACATGGAAGCTGTCTTAATTAAACCTCTGACATGCAGGATCTGGTGTTTTCGTTGCTGTTGAAGTGTGTGGCGTCATCATGCCAAGATCCAAAGAGCTCTCTAAGTCGTTCAAAAAAAATGGTTTTGGATGCCTATGAGTCTGGCAAGACATTTAAAAAGTTCTCTGAATTATCTGCAGCAAATCATTCCACTTGTAGAAAACCATCTGCAAGAGGTTTAGATTGCAATGAATTTATGCAGGCCTGGTCACCCTAGCAAGCCCATGAGCAAACCATGTGATGCAAAAAGAAGTCTAAAATAAACCCAAGTTTCATCACAGGATCTTTAGGTAATTTTGCAGCTGCTGGTGTCAAAGTGCATGTGTGTACTGTCAGAACAACATCGCACATATTTGACCTGCATGCCAGGAAAAATCTGTCCAAAAAGAACATGAGGGCAAAACTACAGTTTGCAAATGATCATACAGGCATAGATCAGGACTTTTGGAGTAATGTGCTCTGGACAAATGACTCAGTGACACAGTTGTTTGGCCACAGTAACAGCAGACATGTTGCATAGTGCAGACCAAAGGCAACTTTGACAGTGGTGGAAATGTTGTAGTTTGGGTTTGCTTCACTGCCTTAGGGGTTTGGCAGTTTGCAGTCATCAATTCAGCTCTGAATTCTACAATTCCACAATTTCATTTAGAAGACACTTTTATCCAAAGCGACATACATCTGAGAGTAGATACAACACAAGCAAGGATCTAGTCAGGAGAAAACAACCTGGATAAGTGCCACAAAACAAGTCCGAGAGTCATAATAGGACTGTGGTGTCTACAGGCAGTAGATGTAATAGGATTTTTTTTTTTTTTGCAGTCTGTCAAGTGCAAAGGTGTTCAGTGAAGAACACATATCAGAGCTTGAAGATAATGTGAGGCTATCTACCTGAAAACTGAAGTTGTACCTATCAACAGGACAATGACTCTTTACAGACACTTTTGACACCTTTTACTTGTGCAATACAGGCCACTTGGCCAAATAGACACTACCTCACAGCACAGTTTCATTTATGTCCCGGTCAACTGCATTTTGCACACATGTCTATTTATCTGTTTACCACTGGTAAACACTTGTGTATATTGTTTTTATAGTGCTTTATAATTTCCCTTATTTTTCCTTATTTATTGTTATTGCTTACAACCAGGTCTCCAGTACTAATTTCGTTCCATCTCATGTGAATATGTGTGCTGGTATGACAATGAAGAACCTTGAATAACTGAATCCTAATCACACTGACAAATTCACCAAAAAATGGCCATGATAGCTGTGGAATGGCCCAGTCAAACCTCAGATCTTAATTTCACAGAAATGTGAGGGAATTTGAAATGGGCAGTACATGCAAAACAAAAAACAACCCTCAGTCATCTTGCAACTGAAGGATTTTTGCATTGAAGATTGTTAAAAAAGCAAACTAATAACTTGACACATAATACTAGCTTCTGAGGCCGAGGATGTATTTCTTTTCACACCAAAAGAATAGTACACAAATGATTAACTAAAGCAAAATGTTAGATTACCTTTATCTGAAGGCAGTCCATGAAAATGAACAGTGTTTGCATGTCCAAATATGTCAACAACTCCCCAGGGAAGTCCCTACTTTTTTCACATGCCTTACATCCATTTACACATTTATGCGTTTCATATTGAATTTGCAAAATGAGGTTAAAGTTAGCAGTCAATTTGCTGTACTGAGTTGCAGCTTTGTGTTGAGCTTTTGTCACACGAATGAGGTCAAATTAATTCACAATCTTGGTTTCACATGTCAGGCATTTTTAAATCAAGATGATATCAAATCCAGTGCCAACTTACAGCAGTAACACACAAAAACCCATTCAAACTGTAATGGATTGTCAGATTTAACACTGCAGCGTGACTATTGTGATATGCTACAAATAATCACATACCGGTATTGTTTTCGGACAAAGAGGGATAAAAGGAATTTTCTACACTCTTCTGGATATGTAATTTTGATTAAGTTCCATAGGCTTACAGGATAGTCCAAACCATATAGACTCAAATAGAATTCAGTCTTGTACCAGTAGGGGGAGTGTGAACCCTACTACATGCTGCTGTTCCCTCTTAATGGCCTGATAATGAGGGCTAAAGATATGAATCCATCTGCATGTGTGTGTGTGTATGTGTGTGCATGTGTACTTATCACTAGAGATTGCGTTAAGCTATAAAGATGGTGTTTACTCCCATGATAAAAATGTCATCAAATGTTCAGTCATTAACTGAGATGGCAGAGCAATGCTTTTATGCGTCTCCACAGACATTCAGTTGACTACTGAATATTGCTTGCTGGGGTGTGAAGGCGAAAAGAGTCCACTCACTCTGTAAAGTTTTCTGTTTTCCTACCGTATTTTTTAGAAGAAGTCATCAATCTATTTATATCTTTTTATACTGTAATGGCACTAAGCACACACAAATACACAGACCAGTAATGTGGAACAGGCGGGAAGACAGTGAGTGAGTACCTTCAGGTTCCTGTGAACTATGTTGAGGGAGTGCAAGTACGCCACAGCTTCAAGGACTTGTCTGATGACGTTGGAAGCATCTCTCTCCGTATAATTCCCCTGGTCCAGAATCCAGTCGAATACATCTCCTCCTGTGGCGCTACACGCACACCGACGGAAACATCAGTACACACATTGCCAAATTTGCTAGTCCTCAACACTGTAAATCACTTTAAGCTTTTTGGTAATTCAGTTATCGTGTCCATTAGTAAGGCTAAGTGCTTAGCTACTGCTGGCCTAAAGCTGGCAATGCTGAGCAACTAAAACTTACTGTATCAGGTCATTACTCTGAAAGACTTGGTTTCCTGTGGAGATAAATGATGGAAGTGATTATCACATATTGCCCTCAGTAGTATTGAGGGCAATAGTGTGAGCTATACATAAAGAGGCCCATGCACACGGAGATGACTGCACCCACTCTGAGTGCAGCTTGTCTCTCTGTAAGTCAATAACGCAACAGGAATACTTTGTTCACTAAGCGTCAGCCAGCGTTATTGCTTTCAAATGAATGTGGAAACGTTGAAATGCAAAAGTCACAAGTGATGCAGACCGGGTGGGTTCTTGTGTATCGATCCGAAGCTCTCCGTAGAGACTCTCGCGTAGCAAAGCAGTGCTTCAGGAGCACCGAGTAATGTTGAGTGTTACTAAGAGCAAATATCTCATCAAATCTAACACCTTCCCCTGTTGCTGAGGGGAGCAACAGAGCACACAGTAATAAGTGGAGAGACTCAGCCCCTACCCTCAAGCTGATGGAGATGTGTGTGTGTGTTTTTAGTACATGAAAGCACAAATAGGACACACACACACACACACACACACACACACACACACACACACACACACACACACACACACACACACACACACACACACACACACACACACACACACACACACACACACACACACACACACACACACACACACACACACACAAAAATACACATAGTCAAGAATGCTTACACAAGAAAGCAAAGTAAAAGAAATACTCACAGTTCCTGGATGATGAAGTATTCTTTCCGCGTCTCAAATGTATCTATCAGCTGAAGGATGTTTGGGTGGTTGACCCTGGAACAACAACAAAAAGTCCCACACTGTAGGGTGTCACACACAAGTTAAGGGTGCTGAATATCCTCTGTTCTGGCTCCAAAATCACATATTCAATCAAAATCTTAAAGGCAGTGCAGAGCAGAAGATAAAAACACTTTATTAACCAGCATGCTTTGTGAGTTATTTGAAATTTCCAATAACCAAACACTCTCTCATTCTCCTTCTCTATGCCTTTCTCCATTGCTCAGGCATACATCCATCTGTTCACAGACTGATTGCGTACAGTTTCAGGATCATGATTTCGTTCTTGGCAGCCTTGCGGACTTTTCTGCCGTCTTTCTTGAGGAATTTCTTGCAGACAAACACCTTGTCTGTTTGTCTGTCCTTAGCCAGGCACAGCTCGCAGAACTCCTTCCTACGCAGTTAGAAAAAAACAAAGAAAGAGACAGAAAGACAGACAAACTGAGAGAGGCAGAACATTTAAATACAATGCCAGAAGAAGGATGAAAGATGTGGCCAGAGTGAGAGCACGTAAAAAAGTCTTTCGCTGTTGTTCATCACATCTGAGAATTAAGACCAAAAGAGGCAAAAGACAAAAGCACAATATTCAAATTAGGGAGACAAAGTACACTGGCTGTTTTGGTGAAATACAGTGAAAGAATTTAATTGGGAGACGAGTCGTAGGATAGAATAAAAGGGTTGTAAATAACAAGTCTGAACTGGGTCTATTGCTGCCATCAGCTGGGCATAGTCTGGTTCTGAGCCTTTGGGGCTTACAGTACTTCAGCCAAATGGATTCTAAAAAGTGGTGTGATGCAAAATGAAACTGCAATATACTGATATACTGAATCTTTAAAACCCAATTGATACTATCACAGTAAATTTTCCTTCCTATCTTGCTTTATCCCACATCATGTGGTTGATTAACCTCATGTAAAGATGTATTCGGAACAGAAAAAGAAACACCTTTGCTTGTCTTGTTCTAATAAATTGTCACAAAGACAAGCAAATGCTTGAACTTCTTTCTGACTTAATGTCTTTTTAAGTGTGTGTGTGTGTGTGTGTGTGTGTGTTATATAAAAGATGAGCAGAAATCTCTGAGGCCAGATGCTGATGTTGCCATATGGCCTCTCACACTGATTGGTATTTGTGTGTGTGTGTGTGTGTGGTTTGTGTGTCCATATGTGTGTGTTTTTAGTGTGTCAAGGAGAAGAAGAAAATGGATCGCTTTCAGCCAGTTAAGCAGCGGGGTGATTTTCACAGATCTTTGAAAATCTGTCCAAGTATATTTCTTTTTTCAGGCATGCCACAAAACATTTAGACAGAATAAATTATAGACTTTGAACAATGTGAGTGTTTAATGAACTGTCATGATCAAAAATGTTCTGACAATCGGTTGGATGAAACTGAGAAAATGTGTGTCTAGTCTGTTCCACACTAGCCTCATGCTATTACCTTCTGTCATTCCCTCAGTGAGAACGTTTGAAATGCCAAAGCAAATCTGCAGCAAAAACACTCAATTTGAAATAATTCATGAAGGGAATAAAAACTATTTGGGATTACTGAAATGGGCCCATAAATTCCACATGGGGAGAGGAAGGAATAAGGCAGCAGAAATCCAGCCATAAAGCTTGATGGGACTTACGCTCGGAGGACTTGTCCAATCTCATATTTGTCTGTGACATCAGATATGCTATCGTAAGTCCGCCCATCTCGCAGGGCAAGGCACCCAAATGGCATGACGGCATTCACCTAACGAATAAAGAGAAAGACATTTCAATCATTGCATTGCAGTGTAAAAATAAAATATAAATGATTTTGATGACATCTTTAGGTAACAGACAGATAAAGGGGATTGAATGGGAGCATGGGCTCGCATGTTAAAGAGGAATAGTTAGTGATGAAATGTTATGAAAGCCTCCAGGGGTTCACTCAGGAGCGATATTACTATTACTCTCGACAATATATATTCTAAGTTGGAGAACCGCATAAACAGCCGAGTCAATTTCTGAACGAATCTGGATACTAACGCTTCTGGCAGCCTGGTTGCGTGCCAGCCTTGTCAACAGATACTAAGCTACCCAGTAAGCTTCTCTCTACTCTGCTAAAGTCTACAGATTCTGTGCAACGTCTGTCAAGTTCAAGTCAAATTTTGTTTATAAAGGGCAGCGTCCCTGCATCCCTAAAGCAGCTGGCTTCTTTCGCAATCACTGCAGTCCCGAATAACATTGACAACACTTAATGACATGGTTTTTTTATTTATTTTTTTTTTTGTTGACAGCCCTTATGTGTGTGTGTTAGTTTTGATTTGTCTTCTGATCTAGATCAGTAGTTCGTGACCTTTTTCAACTTGATGTCACTCACTTTAAATTTCTCATTTCACCTCACAGTAACTCCCACTCATAGCACTGCATGTACTGTACATATACTGTATGTAATCATTGGAATGGGGGATGTTTTTCCTTATATGTATGTATTTCACAATCACATTCTTCCTATCATGTCCGCCCAAAAATAGTGTGTGACCCCCACAGGAGGTCCCAAACGCCCAGGTAGAAAATCAAGGTTCTAGATAGTGAATCAGCAATCAATATACCATCTCACCACAGTCCTCAGGCAATCCTCACCCACATCTTTTAAACACTCCTTCCACTGTAGGAGACAGATTCCCTGGAAGCTTCACTCATCCATCCTCAAGGTCCTTCTCCTCCACTAAATGCCCGACTTAACCACTTCCTGTTGGACATTTCATTTCTATTGCAGAGTTTATCTTCCGTCTCTGCGGGGCTTAGGGCCACATCAAGAGAAGTCGGTACAAAGTCAAGAAATTACGCGATGGAGGGAATGGGACATTTGAGAGGAAACTCTGATTAATGCGAGCGATTCTAGAGAGAGAGCGAGTTGTGTTGTGAAGACGTGGTTGTGCTGTGTGTAAGCGAGGCAGAAAGGAGCTGAGAAAAATAGAGATGATGAAATGAGGACTAAAAACAGAAAGACAAGAGAAATCCTCAGAGGTGAAGATATGTTGCGAGTGCTAATTTAGGATTAAGGAATGTATCAGCGGTGCAAAATCCTCGTTTTGTGTGTGAAAGTGTGAGTGTAGCATCGCCGCTGTAGATGATAGGGCCAGAGGTGCTTCTGGCCGATGGTGGAGGAGGGGCTGCAGAGTACTGTGTAATCCCAGTGCTGGCCCTAATCTCTAATCTGTACCCCTAATCCAGAGTGCATGGATACACTGTGTGTGTGATGGTGTGTGCGTGTGTGCATGCATATATGAGTGTGCATCTGAGCAGATGCAAAGGTTGATGTCACATGTGCAGATATGAGCAGAAGGGTGTGTGTACATGTGTGTCCATATGCACGTACTTGTGTGAGTGCAAATGCCCCCATGAGGATAGTGTGGCTATTGGAATGTAGCGGTGGATTGAAAAGGCCTGGTTTTGTCAGAAAATTATGTAAGAACAACAACATTCCCACGACAAGGTCCAGGACAGTGAAGGTGAAGCTGGGCTTGATGTGATCTGAACACATCAATCCCTGTGGGAACAAAGTGTACCCACTGAAATAAAGTATCAGCTACTAAGCACAAAATGTCACTGTGTCAGTTGGGGGTCACCAAATACGCTGGCAAATAACTTCTGAGATACTAACTTTTGAGCAGAAATCTTCAAGTCGGTCCTCACTGACTTCATGCTCTTTTTAGGTTTAAAGTTATACTACCAGATTTTTAAGTGTGATGTCTTCATAACAGCAAACAAACAACATCAGGTGTTTGCTGGAGCTGCTTAAAAATCAGTTTCGACCCTCGCACTTGCATCAACTTTTTTCCAAACTTTTCCTGCTATTTCATCTACAGTCATTATATCTGTCAAATAGAAACTCCCAGGAGGCTTGAAAGGTGGATGTCTTCATAAGGAATAATAGATAACTGACTGTGTTTTAGGTGTGAAGAGCGTTAATCAGTTTGTTGCCTGTCCTTTCTTGTAGAGATACAGTTTGGCTTTTTTTCACTGCTTGTGCCAATGGAGATTGTTCCTCCAACAAAAAAAAAAAAACCTCAGATGCCATAAAAAACACATCATACCTGCAGAATACTGAGTCAGTACGGGCCTTGAAGTTGACGAAGAGTAGGAGGAGATATGGGAGGATTTGAGAAGAAAGGAGAGGAGAGGGGGAAGGAGTGGAGAAAGATGGGAGATGAGGAGAAAAGAGGTGAGAAAAGATGGGAACAGAAAGGCAAGGAGAAGAGTGCGCATGGTGACTAAGTGAAAAGGTGGATGGAGAGAATAGTGTACATGAGAACAGAACAAAGTGTAAAACACAGAACTGCAGAGGCAGATTGAGAGTACCTATCAACCTCACAGCTTCGCAACTATGTGTGACTGAATGTTTGCACAGGTGTGTGTGTGTGTACATGTGGGTGCAAGTGTGCATGTGTTAACAGGCTTTGTGTGGTAATGCATTGTGTGACTCATTGTGATGAGGGTATGAAAGGCTGTCCCCAATGTCGTAAAGCACCTGAAGGCATGCTGACAGAGCAACCTCTCTGCTACACAAATTCAACGCACACTTCTTGAATATCAGCCAGATTTTTTGCATGCACGACAATATTCGAGAAAACGGAAGAAATGTAGCGCAACGCAATGTTTTAGCCAGCACTGATCTCTCGGCAGTAGGTGTTACTTTGCACCTTCTTTGAACTGGACCATGATCTGTGTGCTTTGACATTTCAGCAGCAAGATCTATCACAGTTTTTCCGACATGATTTTAAAATTCTATACTTATGCATTCTTGTGTATGTGTTTTCCACTTGTTTGTTTTAAAGCTGCAGCTGACAACTTTTCACATGTTCATATAAGATGACTGAGCATCCCTACACACAACCATGGGTATGCAGTGATACTGACCTTTTAAAGCAAATGCAAATACATTATTTTTTGAAATTATGAAGTCAGACTGCATATTGGATGACAGAAAGGTCTTGTATGATCAGCAAATGCGCTCAGCAGCACAGTAAAACTAACATTTTTAGTGTTTCAACAAGACAAACCTGTCTCCTGTCATTTACAAGTTGATCCATTGGTCCTCTTGTCATACATCATACTGTGACCAAATAGACATCAGGCTTATTTCACTCAGCTGAAATACAGGATTGTTTCAAGGATGTACTACATGTGAGGAGGGTTTGGGACTACAGGGTTAACTACAGACCAAATATTAATTTCTCCCATCTAATGTCATCCCATCATGATCAATATGTGTGATGGGCGTCTAACTTCAGTGTGTGCATATGAGTGTGCAGGTACTACATGTTTATTCACTGTGGAAATCATAAGATCCTATAAAGTATCAATGCCTCGATGTTCTAAATAAAATTTTGCTCACATTGCAACTGATTGTAAAAAGAGGTCATAATGACTGACATAATGAGACAAAGCTGAAATAAAAAGCGGGATTATATGGATATTCATTCAATTACATTTGCCTTTTACATTTTAAATCAAAGTCTGTTTTGTATAAGGATGTAGAAATGCAATATGAAGAACAATTAAAATGATATGCCTTGCTGCACATTCTGCCTCAGCCTTTGAAAGGCACACCCATTAACACACACAGCCACACACAAACTCAGGTGTGAAAGCGCACCGAGCTATCTGAGACATCACACTTTATCTTCAGCACCTTAATTCAAATTGCTTGTGCATGTTTCTGCATCTGTGGGTGTCTGTGTGCTTGTTCACAAGTGTTGTGCTTAGGCTGCAGCAAAAGCTCAAAAATGAATCAAATGGAATATCTTTTTATCAGCTCAGAGGGGAAGTGTTTCAGAGGCTCTTGGCGTCAAGGTTATTCTAAGAAAATCTGCTATTTACTGGCACTCATCTCTTTAGCCAGCCTATCCTATTAAGCGCGCGCTCAGTCCAACTCTTGGAGAAAAAAAAAGGAAAGAAAAAATAACCTTCCTTTCTTATCTGTATATCTGCATTTTGCAGCTCATGGCTAAACGCAAACAGAGTGACATATCGACGAAAAGCAGCGTCTTACAGCAGGTCTATGTGGTGTATGACAAGCTGCTGCAACTAGTTTGGTTTTGATGTGCCTCCATTTCAGAAAGCTGCGAATAATTGCAAATGTATGCTATGTAAATATTTCACCCGCTGCTGTGTGAAGCTGCTTTTTGCGGAGTCTTTTTGTGTTGTCAGTCAAGTGGTTAGTTGTGTCAGTGTGTCCTTGTCACTTTCAGACAGATGCTGCGCAGCGAAGCTTCTAAATCAACAGCGGCATCATTATCAGCATCGCCACAATCCTGATATCCGCACACACGTGATGAAGTCACTGCTGCTCCTGTTTTGTCAGGAGGTGACACTAGATAACAAACAACACCAAAAGGTGTGTGTGTGAGTGTGTGTTTAGAAGGTATATTAACAAGTATGTCAATGTTTGCCTGAGGAGAAGAGTGAGGCGGTTGACTTCATGTAACATCTGTGTGTGTGAACAAGAGATGGCATGTCAGCCTCTATATGAGCATTAACCACCTGAGTTGCACACACACACACACACACACACACGCACGCACAGAGATACACGGTTCAGTGCACTTCACGACAACTGTCCTTACGTGGAAAGGAAGCACACTGCATGTATACGTCCCTCATTAGTGTCTGACATGCCTATATCACAGCAGCAGACACAGGTGTGTCCTTCTGCAGGAACAAATCCCTTAACCAGACACCAGGATTATTTCATTTGAAAGCACCTTTGTCCTTCCCTGCCTCTCCTGCTTTCTTGTCTCGCTCGTGCTCCTCTCCTTGGCCCTGCGTTGCTTTCATCTCACCATTTCGCTCTTACCCATCCCTGACTTTGCAGACCTCTGGATCGAAAGGTTTAATCATAGCAACTCCTGACCGAGGGAAAGGAGAAGAACATCAGGGGTTACTATTGATGTGGCAACCCCTGATGTTTTAACTGTTACACTAATGGGAATAGAGGAAGAGCGTGGATTCGTATGCCATTCCTATGCTTTGCAGCCACTAATCCAACCATATTGGCGTGTTTGTACAATTAAATCAGGGACACTCGCACATGCACACGATGCTATATTACAGAAGGAAATTTTCTGTGTCCCAAAAGCCCTCAAATGGGTAATTACCCACCATTACCATCAAGCTTCACACTTTTAATGAGATTAGCAATGATTATGCTCTCACCTTGATTTTCATTTGTGTATTTCTTCTGCGCAAATCAGTGGGTGCCTCTTCATCTGTATATAACAAGACATGACAGTTGCAGTCTGTTCTTTATTGATCAGTCAAGACCTCCCGTGATTTACTTAAGGCACAGAAAAAAAACACCTGACGAAAAAGGATTTGTTTACCGAACATCTGGAGAGCTTATGGCTTACAATCATTCAGAGGAAATTTTCATTCAGCGTTGTGTAAGAATTGCACAGGGTGTAATTAGGAAACAATAACACAATGAATATCTCAGACAGAGCTGAGAGCACTTTCATATCGTCATTAATATCATTTTGCCCTACAAAACATATTCCCAGTAAGAATATAATGGCATTAAAACAGAAATCAGTGCACCGGTTCCTACTGAACTCATTGCCTGAGTAGACGAATGCTCCACATTGAACGCAGCAGCCCAGGGTTAGTCCCAGACCTTATCAGGATGCTGCAACATGAAAGTGGGACAAATAAGAGAGTTGTGAGGACATGGCAGAGTACACGGGAGAGAAGAAATGAGAGAGATGAAAAGGAGACGCAAATGAAGGGCCAATTATCAGAATTACTGCACGTGATAAAATCAAGTGTAGTACAGGACACAAGAGTGAGAGAGAGGGTGAATGGAATATCATTGTAAATCCACCAATACGCTCACACACACACACACACACACACACACACACACACACACACACACACACACACACACACACACACACACACACACACACACACACACACACACACACACACACACACACACACACACACACAACAAGTATTAAGAGTTATGCATGTCCGGATGCCATATAATGCCTAGTGTGTGTGTGTGTGTGTGTGTGTGTGTGTGTGTGTGTGTGTGCGTACATGAAGTGCATATGGCATCAATACCCATCCTATTTGTTTCTTCCACTGACTTCACAGCATGGGGTCTTCTTCCAGCTTGTTATAAACACTAATTCCCTTATTGCTCACAGAGTGGCTCTTATCTAAGGCTTGTGCATGCGTGTGTGTGATGTGTTTGTATGTGTAAGTGAGAGAGACATTTAGTGTGTTCGTGTGTGCGACTGCAAGGCATACACAAGGCCAGAAACAGGCTTAATAAGGAAACGCTCTAATGAAAATTCATCACATCTGCCTGGCGAGAGAAAGCGAGAGAGAAACCCGTTTCCTAATGCAGACACATATGAAATCCATCCCGTATTTACACACACACACACACACACACACACACACACACACACACACACACAATCCAACAGCATATGAATGTATAGATACGCGCAGCATTGTCTAATTGTGAATAATGGGATTCATCTGTTTCCAAACTGACTGTCAGAAATACATCCTTCCTCACCTTTAATTCCCTCCCTCCTCCTTCCCCCCTCTCTCTGCCTGTCCACTGTTTCCTGTGCCCCTCATTAAGGGAGTGGATCTTTGCAGGTCTTGCACACAGAGTGCATCCTCAGGGAGAAGGGCCACAGAGTGCCTTTTGACAAAAGTGTGTGTGTGTGTTTGTATGTGTGTGTGTGTGTGTTTGCTTGTAGCTTCCGCAGAATGATGCAATATCTGGCTGGCAGGCTTGTTCTGTCTGACACCAGAATAGCCTGAAGCAGGACCCGAGGCATACAGATGTACAAACACTGCATGTATATGACACAGGATGATGGATGGCGATCACTTTTTGTGATTATGTGTGCATCTGTGCAAGTAACTTTCCATCTAAATCGGAGGCTGCGGATGAGTCGGAAACACACCTCGACATACAAAATCACACAGACTGAGGCGAGGAGCAACACTTCCTCTGGAGTGGAACATAAAAAGCACAATAGGAAATCAGAGCTCCACATGTTGGTTAGTGAGAGAGAGTGACAGGGAGGTGAGTAGAGGATTATTAGCAAGGGAGAAGTCAGACAATCATAAATATATTACACAAATCTTTTGCATTAAACATGGACGCGCATTTACATGTTTATAGCATTTCTCTCTCATAAGAGACTAACAGCAAAAAAAATGAATGAACAAAGGCATGAGCCTGCTCCCTCTCCCCTTTTAATCATCCGTAATGTGATTTTGTGCATGCTGTACCGTCTTGTCTGTCTTAATTTATGACACTTGACATCCGGTGCAGTAAAAGCAAATGCAAAAACATTGCTAATCCTATTAAAGGTGTAAAACCCGGTGGTAATGGGAAATGTAGGTGCTGGAGGCTGCTATTTGTTAAAATGACCCATCGGCTTTTTCAAAAAGTCTGGATTATTCACACATATAAATAGACTTTAAAAGTTATGTAAAAGTAATTAAAACATTTTTCTAACTGGTCACAATTCCACATGTCAGCTGTTATTAAAACCATGCTCACTAATATGAAAAATTAACATCAAACCTACTTTGTACTTGGCAAGAAAACACTCATTTTTATTTTTCTTTGGCATCGCGTAGCTGGTAAATTTCAGTGATGGACCAACTGACAGGCTGACTGTGGCTGAAACTCTGCTTATCAACTTGAGAGTGGGACACTTTTAATTACATTTGATCATCAGAATCAAATGACCCACTAATTGCTGGCTTTATTATCAAAGCAAATCCCACATTTATGAAACTGTAAATGTTCTGTTTTTCTGTTTCAGACTGCCTCACAGAGAAGTAGATTTGAGGCTCTAGTTTGTAGTTTTGCTGCACTGGATTGTGTTATATTGAAGGGTTCACCTTAAGTTTCCTCACATTGATATGAGTGCAGAGTATAAGATGCAGTATATCTTATATAAGGTGTACATAATGTTTGCGTCTTAATTTGAATGTTACAAGAAAGGTGTAAGTGAGGCTACTGTACAATATTGGATATATTCACATATGAACCAGACTAATTGCTGTTGAACTATACCCTAGGGAAATTGTGTTTCTTTGTAGCGTGAGGACAGAGAGTCAATATCGCCAATGTACAACCGTTATTTAATGAAATTAACAATCCATATTCTCCATTATTAGGAAGCCTCCAAGTGCTCTAATGCATGGCTATTTTATCACAAATGTCGCCAATAGAAGCAGCATCCAGTGCAATTTTCTGCAGTAGCCTGCATTTGTTTTGAGTTTTTTGTATTTGTTTTACACAGAAAACAAAATTTTCTCTCAATTTTAGTCTTGTTTTCCCACAAATCCGATATTTCTGTCCCTGGAAATTGAGATTTCTGACAATTCTCTCCCTGTGACTTAGTTGCTTTTAAATCACCGACCTTGTAGTATAATAAGGAATAAGAAAAGTAGCTCTCAGACAATCCTGATGTATCTAAGCATGATGAATTTAAGTAGACATGCTCTGGCTCTGTTAGTATGAGGTTGACAAACATGTCTATTTAGAGGCAATGTTAGGACCCGCCTCGCTGTTGCCTTTAGTCTGTGATCTCTGATTTTGTTGGCGAGTGTGTCACTTTCTGTTCCTGTGATAAGACAGTTGCGCAAGTTATTAACAGCAACTGTTATTACTAATCTGAAAGGCGGCTCCTTTGCATGCTCACACACATGCTTTAAATGTTTTGTTAGTTGTTGTTCTACCACTATACAGCAAACAATATACTGTGCTAACTCTTGATACATTTTATCTGTATTTTTGTCTGAGAAGAACCTTTAAATGCGACCAGAAGAACATCGCTTTCATATCTCTTTGTTGTGAATAAATATTGTATTTAGAACACATTCATAAGTCAAACAACAAAAACAAAAACAACAAAAAACCAAAGACTGTATTTCTGGCTTCACTCATGCATGCAGGCTGGGAAAATTAGGCTCATGAGAAAAGTTTGTGGTGCAGAAAATATTGCCATGCCAGGCAGACATGACCATGTCGCACATGGCTCACGTGTCAAACATCAAGGCCACTGAATTAAACATCTCCTCTCAGCTCCGCCACACGCACACCTTACAGAACGCAAGATAAACGCTTTCGGCAGACATGCGAGATTAGACAAAAGGACTGAGAGAAGGCGGAAACGTTGCTCTTGTTTCAGAAGTTTGAGCTCGTTCAGAGGATGCTGTAATACTCAGAGGAGAAAGCGCAGAAGGCTGATGGCTGCCTTTCCATGTGGGTCTAAGTGTGTTTTATACATGTGCGTTTGTAACCGGGGGGAGCCGACGAGGAGGAACAACCCAGAAAGCACGCAAGGTATCAATGACTCAAAATGCAGCTCCCTTCTGGTCTATGAGTCAATGCTACTTTCAACAACCAACTTAATTTCTGTGTGTGTGTTGGGGGGGCACTTTTGGTTACACTTAATCCACTTTTGGATGCTCTAGAGACACTTATGTGAAGAGAGCCCCCTGTTTCTCTCACACAAACACACACCTCTGATCCAATCTCACTTCAACACATCCAGACCCACTCATGTGTCTACCCACAAACCACCTACACACACACACACACACACACACACACACGTGTTTAGCCACTGGACTCATTTTTATTCTCAGAAGAATAAATTAAACTGTACACCTCCTTTCCCAGCATCCATTGAGTGTGTGTATATGTGTGTGTGTGTGTGTGTTTGTGTGTGGTTGTCGCTGTTGTCCATTGATCACGACTGCATTAATTCATTCCTTTTGTGCCCATACATGGCCTTTAGTCACACCACACAAAGTACCTCTCCAAAAACCCAGACTTCAATTGAAAGGCACAATCCACACCTTAATTTGCACGCACACACACACACACACACACACACACACACACACACATATGTAAACACATGCACACGTAAAGTAAGTCAGAGCGAACCAAAAGACAGATGCAAACAAAATCTAACACACAGACAAGCTTTTGAATTTATAGTTTTCCGTACTGCTTCCTAACCACTAACCGAAGCTCCCTCCACCACCTCCTTACTTTTTCTTCATTCCTTCACTCCTTCCTTGCAGTAAACTTCTTCTCTCTCCCTTTGTGTAGGGATGTTATATGCTACATGCCCACTGAGCGAGACGCCAGATTTGGGTCATAGCTCAAAGCGAATGCATGTGAATGACAGAATGCAAGAGTTCATTTTATTTTTTGCCTTTTCTTTCTTGCTTGTCCATCAACATACCTGTCTGTCTCAAATAAGAGTACAGAGATTCCTATTGACTCTACTGAGGCAAACCTTGGTCGATAGGAAACGTCAACAGGGAATACAGAAGACAACATGACGTGAGCCGGAACAGCTCCATCGACTGCAACGCAAGCAAAAACAAAAAAAGAAAAAAAAAGGACACAAGCAGTGCTCCATTGTGGTGACTCTATTTCATTTCTGTTATAAAACAGATCATCAGGTGCTTTGGAGCTCCGAGGTTTTCACCACCTGTCACACTGCATCCACCTGTGGATGCAGTGGACCATTTTGTCAATGCAGTTCAGGACATGGTTCATGTTGAACTTTTGACTAACATTGCATTTGCTTTTAATTGACCTCCTTGAATAAATGCTAAAATAGAATACCGTATTTTGCATAATGTGCTCTCATTAACGGTAGCTTTTGTCAAATTCAGTGAACTGTCTGCTATCTCTTCATTCTGTGTGTGCGCTGAAAAAACACTTCCAGTGTTCTCACACAGCCCTGGGTCTGTAAATGCTAAACAAAGCAGCTCAGAACCAGTCCACAAAAAACCATTCCACTATGTCCTGTGCACAGTCATGCTCATGCACACTAGCACTCGTGCACAGGGGGAGGGGAAAGTGGGGGGGTAACAGTGAGAGAAAAGGTAAAGCTGGCACATGCCAACCATTAAAGTATTAACTCACGAAATATCACCAATCTTTCTCCGAGATCACAGACTCCACCTTTAAATGCTTGGCAACAGTTGCTAATTCACCTTTGCATGATTACAAACAAGAATTTAATTCTCTCCAGATTGAGTTTTAACCCAAGGCTAACGGATGAATAACTTACCAGTTAAGTGTGGCATATTTCACCACAAAACCACCTCTGACACTGTTCAGCTTTTTCTTTCAACAAAATTTGGATGCTCATTAGCATCCCATGAGCTACCTTTGAGTCTCAAGCGGGGTTCAATTAGCAGGAGCTGCTTCTCTTCAACTTGTCACAACCGCAGTAATCTGAATCCTCAAGGCTTTTCAATCGCAAACACATCCCTACACAGTTGTATTCTAACAAAGAGATGGAACACTATCACAGAGACCAAGGACAAAGCTGTTGCCATGATTTACAGTTGTCGATGTTACAGTACATGTACAGATAGTCAGTGTCATATATGGTTTCTATAGATGCTGGAATACACACTGCAGAAAGAGCCTGACCAAACACCACACCATACTGTGGTAAAATTATAGGAAATTTGAGAAATATCTATAAAATGCACCTTGCTCCTGCAAATATTAGGACTAACCATACAAGCATGTCTGCATGTGAGCATGTTTTCTGTGAGATGAGGACAAGCCTGCTCAAGCGCAAGTCCAACGATGAAAATTAGGCCATTTGGTCTCATGGGAAAGTTAGAGTGGGAGAGACAGAGAGAGGCAAGGTTAAGAGAAGGGCCAACAAATATAATAAAGATGGAAAAGAAGAAGGAGCAGTAAGGAAGAGGGTGATGATGATAAATGGGTGTTGGGCACGGTCCAGTTTGGGAACGTTAGCAGCCCAAACCACCACGTAATCACACGCAGATGGCTCCTCCCCACATGTACACATATGGGTCAGAAATAAAACTTTCTAAAGACAGTTTGGCACCGGTGATGCGCTCATGGCTACATTATATCAATGATTCCAATGTCCCAACCCGTCGTCCAAAGAGCTATGGTCATATTCCATCTGTCAGATGAGTGATGAGTGATGTTTACAGTCAATCTGAGGTGAGAAGCTAAGGACAAAATATTAAAACAGCTCCAAACTTTACACTGAACTGACATTATAAAACCTTTTTTTTTTTGCTTGTGGTTTCCTAAAATGAAATCAATGACTAAATGAACTGTTTTGACAATGTCTACGCTTTTATGTTGGGACTCCAGATGGCACATAAAACATATTATTGTTCTAATGTTAATACATGTCTTGCCATATAATAGTGACAATGTGTTGTGTAGGCATTACATTTTGAATTCAATTGCGAGCTATTGTTTCTGCTTGGTGCTTCTACTACGTATTTAGCCTCTCTGATTACTCTGAAATAGGCAAAAAAAACCCTGGAACTGATTGAATCACTATCCCTGTTAACTCCTGTTCAGGAGGTGCACTGTGAGTGTAGACAGCAGCCCGAGGCTACTGCAGGCGCCTGTGCACTTTGTGCTGCTGTGTACCATCTAGCTATGAAATATTAAGCACATCCTCTAATGGGACTTCAAATATCTCCATCCGCATTGTATTCCAAATAATTTCTGACTCTTGTGCATATCATCACAATCAGGGGACGATGATGAATGGAAAAGAGATGAAGAGGAAATGGGATGCAAGCGTTTGTGACCAGAATGACACCTGTTTTTTGTATGTGATGCTTCTAAATGCATTTGGAGTGTTTTGAGAAGCGATTGTGCTCTGTTCCTGGATTAGAGCCTCGGAGGCATTGCAATACACACAGGCAGCAACTAAGCTTTGACTAACAATAATCATAAGATGAAAAATCTAATTTCCAAGACGAAAAGCGCGTCATTAAAACTCTGGGGTCTGAATCAACGGGACAAACACACACAAACAAGGAGGCTGGAGAAGAGACTTATCCTGCTTAGCACACAAATCGTTCCTTTGCACAGTCTTTTATGATGCACTGATTCGTTTAACGTCATGAATGTATCTGCGTGGATATGAAAAGTAACACTAGCTGAGAAAAGTGCGTGTCTGATCATATACAAGTTGGCTGCTTTTTTCCTGTAGTGGCAATTTGTGCAGCAAATCCTGGCTCTTTCAGTTGTGTACTATCACAGCTGTGGGATCGTTACATCATTTTCTATGACCTCAGTGATGAGAAAAGTTAAACAATCAGCTTCCAGCAATGTAGCCGAAATAACTCTACAACAAACACAGCATCGGTTTTGTTCATATAGGCTGCATCATAAATAAATGAAGCCGGAAGCTAACAGAGAAGTCAAACAGAAAGTGTATTGATTACAAAGTGATAAATCCTTTTAAGACATATATATTTCAAATGCATTCCTGGAATCAGTCATAAAAGCGGGGATGTTCTAAAAGATGTGTGTTAAAAAATGAGAGAGGAAGGGGCAAAGAGGTTCAGGGGGAGAGCAAGCAAGGAGGAGACAGCAAAGTGAGGATGGAAGTGTGAACACCAGCGTCAGACAAAGAGGAACATTCAGAGGGGAAAATAAGATAGAGAGTAAGATGACAAGAAAAAGAAAGCATGAACGACCAAGACAAAGCATGGAGGACGATGGATGTGAAGTGTGCGAGGGAATCAAAGTGATAACACTTCTGTGAGAAAGTCAGAAGTGTGTGTATGTGTGCTAGAAGGAGGGGGGGTGCTTTTGTGAAATATTCAGTGTGATAGAAGACTTATAGAAGCAAAAACCTCCTCCCAGGAGAGAGAGGAGAGGAAGAAAAAGGAGGAGGAGCAGTGGAGGAGAAGGGAGTAGCGATTGAAGTTTTGGATAAGAGTCATAAGGATCGAGACCAATTCAACACAGAGGTCTCTCCTGTGAAAGTTTGTGTAGGACTGTCAGGGCCCTCTCTATTTTTAAACAGTGTGTGGGTATACTGCTCACACCTTATAGCATCCAGTGTACCTGTGGAGCTCGATGGAGGTAAGCTTGTGCAGGGAAAAAAGAAAAATTCTACTGGGTTGCCATTTTACTGGAGAACGCAGTCTCCAGTCATCAAATAATAATGAGTTTTTGTACCCGATGTGGAAATTGTGTTTCCACTGGGCCTATTCCTGTGGGAGTGAAAAATGCATATGTAGCCACAGTTCAGTATCTATGAAGCTAGTATCTCCAAGTTTACATTTGGGCAGCTGGATTTTACATGACTGCTTGACCAAATATTTTAAAGTAATTCCGGTCTGAATTGAGTTTATTTTGTAATGGTTCAGTATTTGTGCCATTCTGCTACTGCATAAAGGTCGGAAAGAGGTGGCTGGTTTATGTTCATGTTCCTTCAATGACAGACTTCCTTGCCTTGGAAAAAAGAAAAAAGAAAAAAATTCCTATTACCTCCCGCACTGCCTGTAGGCACCAAGGTCCTATCACACTTGAATTTGTTCTATGGCACTTATCTAGGTTGTTTTCTCCTGACTAGATCTGTTGTATCTACTCTCAGATGTGCGTCGCTTTGGACAAAAGCATCTGCTAAATGAAATTGTAAAACTGTAGAAAAACAATGTACAAAATCAAATCAGATTTTCAATCTCAGATTATGTATTTTTCAGTAGATTGTGTAGAACTACTGTTTCACACAATCATCTCTTCCTCGGGTTGGACGCTAAAACTTAATTTCTGATACAGTACAATCATTAGATCAAACTTAATTTATTCTACATTGATTTGTGATCAAAAACCACAAAAATGCATGACATTCTCATCAACTATCTGTAATTTGTGCTTCATGCTAATTAACAATCATTATCACACTGACATTAGCATTTAGCTCTGCCAAAGTATGACCCCACAGAGCTGCTAAAATGGCTAGTCTTGCTCAAACCAGTAATCCTTCTATGATCTGCCTTAACTGAGTGCTCCGAGTTGCCAAATCCGAGTATTGGAAACATCAGTCATGTTTCAGTTGCCAGCAGTAGCATTGCCAGAAATCATTGTGGGTGGGCAAAGACAAAATGAGGCGGGCCTACTCCCAAGAGTCTTTGATGCAGTGTTTTCTTTGCTGAAATTGGCAACTACTTACAATACTTGTTAAATCACCGGCACGGGCAGCAGTACAAACAAACTGGAAATAAAATCATAACGCCTCATGGAGGGCATGGCAACAGTCTGGCACTCCCCGATAGGCAAATAGCTTTACCTGGGATGACTGCATGTGGACTAATAGTGCCTAATAATCCACTTTCAAGAAAGAAAGCATGATGAAAGTTCAAATACTCGCAGTTGAGATGGCTATCGCTGCACTTTTTCACACATCGGTTGACTGGGGCCTATACATGACATTGCATTGCAATTCTGCAAAATCTGAGTCAAGTTCAACCAAATGACCCTCTATTTTTTCAGAGCCTTCTGCATTGGCACCATCGCTTTATTGTAGGGACAGTTTCATTCAAATTAATGAGTCCTAAAGCATGCAGCAATCAAGCCAGCATGTTGAAAGGCCTTCCGTCTCTCAATATGTTTTGTTGGCAATAATGACATATCGTCGAGTAAATTACTGACATTGTATTTTTGGAGTGATTTTCCAGTCAAGTAATTTAAGTTAAGAGCTTTCTTGGAACAACAACCATTTAGCGGCAATAGAAAATGCATCACATGGTGCTTTCCAACTTTCCAACATTCAGTTTGCAGCTAGGAGTGCTGCTAGTCGCAAAGAGGGACTTAAATGTTGACCCTCTTATTCACTCAGACTATGCTATCAGACTTCCCCCCCCTCCGCTATTATATGGCATAGACTAACTACATTTACTCTACAATCACGGCCAGAGAGAAGAAAATAGCATTCATATACACACCAGCTTACAGAAAAAACAAACACCAAAAGGCTCTATAAATACAGTGTGGAGGTAATGTTCATCTTGTAAAGTAGGCGGATTAACTGGAACCAGGTCAGAGCAAAGGCAGAGCATGCTCCAGCTTTTCTCGCCATTTTTTTCCCTTGCTGTTGCTTTTCTAGCTCTTTTTTGGATGAGGTAAACTGGATCAGTTCTCTCCTCCAACCCCACACAGCCCTGCTCTCCCACTGCCACTTGTTTCTTGACTCAGTACCACGTCTATTCAAAGGCAAGCAAAGTGACCACCTGTCACCATTTAAGTTTCGTGAACGGATTATCCATCAAATACACCGAAATAGTCAAAAGCTCAGCCATTTGCGCGTACTAGTGTGTGGTTGTGTATATATTTTTTACTAACTGTAATTTTATTATAACAAGAAGCTGGATGTTGCCATTTTATCATCAACGGAACTATAAATCTTCATTGATAAGTTTGTGCTTCATGAATTAGTGACGCAGATGCAGCCGCACCACACAGTAGTTCTATTTTAGTCTTTTCTTAAAATGGGATTTGCAGAAAATAATTTCATTTCTGTCTTGGAAGCATCTCTAGATCCTGTCTGCAGCTCCTCGGCTGGGCTGGTACAACGTGTACAAGAATCTGGCTTCAAGCGAGTGCATATATAAAGAAATGAGGGAAAGATTTTGAGACTAGGTATATTTGCGACCGTCAACACCTTTGAAAAAATCTGCTTATCACTTATGGACGGCTAAATGCAATCAAGTAATCACAGGGGAGCTTCTGTAATGGAGCAGAGTGAGAGTGCATAAAAGAGGACCGAGAAGAAATAGAGGAAATAAAGAAAAGGCAAAAGTCCAAAGGAATCAGAAGAGGATGAAGAGAAGGCCCACTTTTTATTCCACGAGTAATTCAGAGTAAAGAATGCCCTTTGAGTGAGGAAATCTGCCTTTGTTTCTAACCACCTCAGTATTAAACTCATCCATCCTGTGAGAGAGATATACAGAGAGGAAAAAGGAGGGAGGGCTAAGATGAGAGAGAGACTGAAAGAGCACTCATCTTTCACCTGTAGCTAACAGAGATCTCGGCTTGCATAATGCAATGTGAGGATAAAGCCTCCTTTATGACCAGCTGAGCCAATAAATCCAGATCAGTTCTGACCCCACCACCCCTCCCATCACCGTAGATGTCTTTGCCGGAGCAGAGTTTCAGCTGCTGAGCTCCCTACAGTCCAGAGACTTTTCCTGATTCCTATTTCTGTCTTCGCTCCTTGAAGCAGAATCACAAAAGTGAAAAAGAGACTATATATTCATCTTTTGAATCCATTCATGCATTAAGTCAAAGTGGAGAAAGTTAAGACACTTGACACTCGGTGCTGCTAACCCTTTGGTGCGAGGAAAATAGCATTTCGAATGTACCTTTTTTTCCAAGTATCTTTAATTGCCTGTATCTGTCTCCCTCTACACTAACCATTCCCTCTGGTGCAAAGATCCCCACCATAATTGTTTTCAATTAAAAAGTGCTGTGCTGCAGCTGTCCTGAGTTTGCCTGGGTTATATTGCTATCCAGGGGAACAGCTACCAGAAGATGAGGGGTAGTAGTATTGGCAGCCACAGTTGTGATTGGATGGGGAGCCACAGTTGAAGGTCTGATAAAGCAGTGGCTTGTTGGATCCATCTTTACAACAGCTTGGGGTGTTACATAAGGAACGATGTAGCCGGGGCTCGTGGAGGAAGATCAAATGATGAATCCCGATGACAAATATAACTGGCAAGCAATAAGTGGCTGCCACTTATAATGATAGCGCTGATACTTAAGTTATAATTACTTTTATCCTGCTATTTTTTTCAGCTCATTATCACAACGCTAAGAGGGATTATGCGCCATAATATGTAGCATTTGTACCATTTATGTCGATTTCTGATCTGTGCCCTAGCTACTGTATGCTGGCCCAGATTCTAGCCCAGTTTTTATACTTTTTTTTGCTGAACTCAAAGAAACGCTGGGCCAGAACAGCCAAGTGGTCCAGGTTTAGCTCTCCTCAGTCTGCTCCAGTGTGAGGAAAAACCCCAATTAACAGGTGAGTGGGCTCAGAAAATCTAAAATTGGGCCAGGCGGTGTAGGTTAGAGCGAGCTGTTTGGCCTCCAGAGGGCTATTTTGAGTAGAAAAAAACTACACTAGTCTAGTTTCATTGTCTCCCCTCTCTGTTCCAAAAGGCCACTGCAGTTGTTCACACAGCAATCTAATGACACAGATAAATAAGGAAAAGTGGGGAAAATAAAACAAAGTAGAGCTGCAGGGGAATGACAGATGGGCAAAAAGGAAAAAGAAAGGTGATACAGAGAAGGAGATGGAGCACAAACAAAAAAGGAGATGGAGAAATGACAGATGAGGACATAGAAACAGAGAGGACAGCATAAACAGGGTCTGGTAATGAATGCCACTTTAATGAAGTACTCTTTCTGTCTCTCCGTCTCCATTCCTCTTCTCTCTCTCTCTCATCTATCTCTCCTCACTATCCACTCGCTGTTTCTCTGTCGCTTCCAGACTTTCTGCCTCTTTCCTCCAACACTGGGGAGCCATGGGGATAGGAAAGCTCATTACTAATTCATTGCTTCTCCCCACATATGTATTTACAAGGCCTTGAATACTGGCTAATTAAGTATCCTACAACAAAGTGCAGAAAAACAAATCTTTTATCTGTATGATTAAGCTGCCGCCGTACTCCCAGCTTCGGAGGAATCTTGCTTGTCTTTTCTACTCGGTAAATTTTACAACAGATGTCGGACACCATCGCGCAGAGGTCAGCAAACAATAGCTATGTTTATATATATATATATATATATGGATATCAAGGTTGTTTTAAGGGAATTTTTGAAAAGCTGGAAAGGAATTCCTTCTGAATTAAATACATTGCAATAACCTGGGCTCAAATCAAATGACTTCCAAAGTGTAAAATAAAGCTGAAAACACTACGAGAAATGGAAAAATGCCTTTACACTGGGTTAGTTCATCTGCTACAATCTTTTAATTGGACAGAGAGCAATATTGTTTTGGTTCCAGTGGCATCTGTTTTCTCTGTTTACCATTTCTTTCTAAAACCAAGCATGATTTTGCATTAAACTCATTGGAAAACTAACTCCTTCTCACCTGACATGACAGTAAATTGTAGTTACATTTATAGAAGCACCTTCTCGTGTTTTTGCAAAGTAACATCTCACCCTGGCATGATGGTTGTGTGAAGATATCATGACATTAATTCCTCCCTTGCTGTGTTGTGCTGATTGCATGCACCAGACTCATTAGTAGAATTTGATTCAGTGCTTTAATCAGAGTTTGTAGTGTTGTGGTTTCTCAGTTTGGCTCTGGTATTTACTGCCCCACTGCAACAGTACGGCTAAAAAAAATAAATGATTAAAAAAAAAAAAAAACAGGCACATTCATGGCATCCGTGAGTGTCTATGTGTGCACGTGTGTTTTCGAGACAGAGCTGTTCATGTGTGTGTGTGTTGCTGCAGTGACACACACCGGCTGGCTGAAGTTCTTTCATTACCTCTGCCACTGAAGTTGCTCGGTGCGTGTGTCGCCAAGATACTTCAAAAAGTTACAAATGAAGTTGGCACAAATTTTGTTATCAGATCCCTGGGCCAAGGATTAAAATTCTGTCAGTAACCTCAATCTGGTGCTTTTAAATGTTACGGTTTTAAATGCATTGTAGGCTTTAAACTGTAATGCAGTTTTATGCTTTGGTGGAAAAGTCCCCTTTCCTCAACATATACGCTCAACAAGTGGTGTTAATTGTGTTTTCTCCAAGTAATTTTCAACATTCTGTCTGAAGTAATGAGCATTGGCTGACTGCTCCAATTTCATTAAACTGCGCAAGGGAATTGTCTTTTTAGACAGTGAAGCACACTATAAAAAATGTTCATAAATGTTACGGTGAAAAACTGTCAAACTATGATGGTAAAAATCTCTAAACTCTCAGTTTGATTCTGTTCATATAACCCTGAATCACTGTAAATAAGTTACTCAGGAGAAAACGGACTTTTTACATTTTTTCTTTTGAAAAAATACATTTCCCTATTCTTGCACAGTTATTCAGTGGGCTAAAAATGCTGTAATATATATGACACCCGTACTTTAGTTTTGCATTTATTTCTCAAAAAGAATACCAGTTTTCACAGTTTTGCTGATAACTGAAACATGCAGTAATATTTATAAAAAGTAACATTGTTATTTTTGCATTTATTTCATGTAAAAAATAAGGTTTGTACCTGTCAAATTGATGTACTTTTGTGTTAATAATGGACATAAGTTTTAATATTTATAACAGCTATATATGTCATTGCTAAAAATGTACATATTAAATGTTAAATATTCTGTTTGTGCTCACAATGGAACAATGCTGTAATATTTATAATAGGTCACACAAACTTTTTTTATATGGTATTTTCATGTCAATTTCTAAAACTAAAATTCCACTAAAGGTTTTTTTTTTTTTTTTTTTACAGTAAAATATGGAATGAAGGACTTTTTTTAAACCTTAAAATTAACGGTATCGATACATTTCTATACTGTAAATGAAGAAATTATTCTACTGTAATTTTATGGTAGCGTCCTGGCAACCACAGCTGCCAGAATTTTAAAGGAAAAATAACTTCTTTTTTTTGACAGTTTACAATAATATACCACTGGGGGAAATGCAACTCATGAAACAATAGCTCTGTTTTCATAGAACTGTCAAGCCAGTTTGTAGAACTTTTGAAATGTTGCAAACAAACAAAAAAATCAAGAAAAACAAACTATGGTATTGTCAGAAGGTGGCAGGAAAGGCTACATTACAGATGCCTGTAATAAACACAAAGTAGAAGAAGCGAGACACAAAATTGTGGCTGTGCTCCAATATCAATATAATACTATAAAGTACGTCAAAAAAAAGAAAAGAGAAAGATATTTAGTCTGTCCTAATATCAAATCTAGTGTGCAAAAAATGGTTGGATTATGCAGTTTGCAAGCCAACATGCTTTTCTGGACATTCTAACCCACAATCCTCTCCGCAGTTACATCACATACATCATGGTGTCTCACACAAGTATAAACAAGCCTGAGCCGCTGTCAGCGGAGAAACAGATGACAGCCCGTTTCACACTTCAGACTGTGATGGTCGAAGTTGAAGGCACATTATTATGATGAAGCATCGAGTCCTAGTTGTATGCACGTTGCATGAAAGAGCACGCTGCCAGTACGGCCGGTATCAACCACGATTCATTCTGTCCAGACACAAAGACAACAAAAATGGATACAGCTGATAGGTTGTGCTGGTTAAATGTTCACTATTTCACAACTCACATCTCAGAAAAGATGTTTCTATCTGCTATTATGTGCATTAACACTTCATGAAAAAAATCAAGAACGACCTCAAAGTAAAGCATAAAAACTTTCATTTCTTTTTACATTGGGGAAGTTGTTATAAATGTTTGTTTTTTTTTTAAATCAACTTTTTCAGATGCAATGCATCAATATGCACATAAAACAGGTTATGGAAAACTCAACGCTAGCTCTAGCTTTTATCTCATTTCCACTGCTTCATCCGTGCCACTTAAAACATTTAACATTATTAGATTTAATGCATTGCTGTGAAGGCTATACTTGCAGCCATCCATGAATGTCTGCAACCCCAGTAACCACCTTAAGTTGAAACACTTTGCACTCATATTGCACATATAGAGACACCTAAGTTACACATAATTTGTCATTTAAAACATTCATAATCTACTTAGGCTTTGCTGAAGTACTTAAGTTCTATTTGTAGTGCTTATTTAGTTAACCTTTCTGTGTTCAGATTTGTTTGTTTAAGTTGTACTAATCTTTTCTTTTTACCGGTGATGGGATGTCTGGTCTTATGCAGCTGTACTCGTCTGGATCGCTTCTGGCAAAAGCTGTCTACAAGCAAACAGCAAGCTTTTATACTAGAGCCACAATCAGACCATACCAAGTGCTTCGTGCTTCAAGGGGTGGACCAGGTTTATTTGATTTAAATATTACTTTATTGATTTGATTTGTGTTGGGTAATTAGATACATTTTGGATGTGTTACTTACTATTCTTTTGATTACCATGTATTGTTTTGTGCTTTTTGTTGTTATTTTAGGTATAGGTGTTTTATGCTTCCCCCTATGTTGCGCAACTGGTCCGATCAGCCAGTATATACACACCTGGACAAAATTGCCTTCACCTGTAAACTCATTCCTGTTTTGGGGGTTGTCTCATTGTTAGCCCTCTAGTGCACCTGTTGTTAATTTCATGAACACCAAAGCAGCTGAAACTGACTAAAAACCACCTCTGTTACTTACTTGACCAGAGCAGTATCCCACATGTTTGACTGACTCAATGCAATACTTAGATAAAAAAGTATATATATATATATATATATATATATATATATATATATATATATATATATATATATATATATATATATATATATATATATTTCCCTTCTGTTAAGTTTTTTTTGGTCTGTTATGAATTGTCTTGATCAGTGCAGTTGGTTTGCTCTGTTACTTCGTTGCTTATAGCCTTGGTTAAATGTTTTCTGGACCTAAATTTAGTATTGGTTATTGTAACCTTGTCATTTTTGGGGTCAAATAAATAATCCTGTTATGAATTCAACTGCAAGTCCTTGTGCTTTGCAGCTCGATCCCTCAGAGTTACAAATATTATGATAAAGTGAATGAAGAGAAGATTTTAGATATGAATTACTGCAGTTTACATGTTGGCATAAAGGAAGATAGATAGATAGATAGATAGATAGATAGATAGATAGATAGATAGATAGATAGATAGATAGATAGATAGATAGATAGATAGATAGATAGATAGATAGATAGATAGATAGATAGATAGAGTCACAGAGGGTTCAGCAGGGGATGTAGCACTCAGCTGGAGGATTCAGAGAGCAGATGAGATGGGAGTATGTGAAAGCAGGAAGGCAGAAGATGAGCAAGGAGGGCAGGACATGAAAAACCTCTGGCACCAAACTCAGTTAAGGGAAAAAAGAAAAACAAACATATGCTGTGTGTGCAGTTTATCCTGAAGCTCATTCTTATGTAACATAGGTAGCATGTGTGCAGAAATAAGCAAGTTTTTGATTCGACTCTTTACTCTTGGCACTGCTGATAGCACACTGTAACCACTACTGTTGTGCATCTGTATCATTCACTACATCTTAGGTTGTTGTTTTTTTGTTTTTTTTTTTAAATTAATATATATCTTCACTGGTGTTGGCTACAAACCTGCCAAATTCTTGACAACAGCTGCATTATCTTCAGGCCCCTGAGGCGCATAAGGATCATTATTGGCCACCAAATGTGGTGACAGTGAGCGAACACTGTCACATTACACAGAGGGTTCGAAGAGTCATGTTGATGGATCGATGCACCTCTTTATCTCCTACAACCACCATCTGTAACCTATGCCAGCTGCTGTGGTGGAACTTTTCTCTGTGGTTGTAGATGTGGCGGTTGCAGATTGCAGCAAAGACTGGGACTCAGTGCAACAGCGGGGAACATTCACATTCAACCATACCGGAATCAGGGGGTGTTACTTCATCCACTCTTATCAGCTATTATGGCATACCATTACATTATAATGGGATATTGATGTGCGCAATACACTAGCATCTACACAAACCTGGTGTTGGTTCCCTATTGATGAAATCATAAATCTGTAAAATTGCCTTTTATCTGCTTGGGAAGATAAAACCGGATATGCTGTGTTCTCTCTCCAGCATCCACCAGTCTTACTAATAAGCGTGTTTAGCTGTCTATATTTCAGCTTTTCTTTATGTTTTCTGTCTTGATAGTACATTTCCTTTAACCTCTAACTTCAGACTCCAGTGAGTCAGTGTTAGTGTAAACACATTATCATCCCTTGAGCTGTCGTCCCGTTTTTTCTGCTTTTCCATCAAAATGGCATTACTTGAAGTCCATTTGTAATGAATCAGTGTTGTAGTAACTACACCAATCACCCTCAGTGGACTGTTCGGAAATCAGTAGAGGTGAAGAGAAGCAGTCAGAATTCACTCTTCCATTTAATTGAGTTCAGAACGTGGAAGTGAACAAGGTACAATCAGGCTAGTGAACAATGTACGAACACAAAACTGTCAGCATTTTCCTATCTGGTTAATAAAACCTGGCTATGGTTAATTAAAACTATGTAAAACTGGTCCACATCTCGGCTGAGTCAACAGCATAGTTAATCAGAAGCAAGTATATCTGTATTTTGTTGTGCCGGAAATGCACGTAAACAATCATTGATCTCATTCAATAAGGAGCAGAAGTTCAAAACAGCACAAAATGTTTGAATGGGTAAATCTTAAAAAACATTCTTGATTCCTCATCTGGATCCAGATCAAAATATAAACTCTGACCCATACCTTATCGTAATTTTCCACCAAATTGAGTAGATTTTTTCATATAACCCACTGTGAAAAAAAAATCAGTCAAGCGTCGAACGTGATCAAATTATAAAAGGCTCAGTGGAGGTAAAAGCGGGTCAACACTGAGCAGATTTCAACTGTCACAAATGTTTGCTGAAAAACAGCGGCGATACGTTGCGTAAGCAGCACGTGACCAATCACACGGAGAGTTATTATTTTACTCTGAGATGATTTTATATATCTCTCTGAGTACTTCTTTTTCCAAATGTTTCTGACTGCTGAGTGCACGTGTTATGGCTCAGGGCTGTTGCACTCTTTTATCCCTCATAGGTCAGTCAGTTGAAAATCTCCAAAATGAATTTCAGACTTTTATAAAGCAGCAGGCTTCAGATGCAGGTTATAACCCAAGCTACTTCCATTTTCACAAAAAAAAAAACAAAAACAGCAGATTGTGGACTACAAAAATAAAAAAAAAAAATTTAAAAGTACACGCACAGCTGATCACACACACTCTGTGTATCAGTGGAAGCAGCTTTGTTTGACTCTGTGCGTGGTGTGTTGGCTTGTCAGTTATCTGGTTTGTCCAGTGACATCCAAGGACAGCTGTCTCTTTTTTCCCCCCATGAAACGTACAGTATACAATAAAAAACTCAAACCATCTGAAAGCCTTTTGTCCTTTAGGGCTGCAGACAAACTTCAAATGAGGTTTGGAGAGAAGATTTCAGATGTAAAACATACAGGTTGGCATAAAGGATGGTGACAGATAGCTACATAGATAGATAGCTAGATAGATAGATAGTTAGATAGATAGATAGATGTGCAGGATTGTGTGTGGCACAGTGAAGACTTGGAAGGATGAATGGATAGAAAAGCAGCTGCACAGGTCGACAGATCCAGACGACAGCGACGGTGCATATTGTGAAGCTGACAGCTCAGCAGACAGGTGTGAACTGTGTGAGATATGGCACCTGAGATGTTGTCTGATACAAGGATCTTCACACCTTGTTACATAAAATCAGAGCAGCCGAAATTAAAGGGCTAAAAACGACTGTGACTGGAAGTACACTGCACCTCTCACAAGTAAAATAAAATATGAGTAAACACAGTTTTTCCTTGTCTGCTTTGTTTGCTTTCTTAGTTCAGCACTCTCTTTTACTCCGTCTCTCCCTCTGGGGTGCAATACAGTGTAGCAGCTTATACTATATTTTCTCCTCTGTCTTCCCTCTGCTAGCTTCATTTATCAAATTGCATGAGCTCCTATAAAGCAAGTTAATGAGGCCAGTAGGGGGTGGTCTCTGCTTTCATTGCAAAAAAAAGGAAAAAAAAGATGAGTAGTGATGGATTTCCATTATCCAATATCCATTTTGGCTTTTATAAACTGCTTAAAATTGTTCAAACTGTGCATTTTCATCTGCTGCCACTTTACTCCTGCTCTCCCTCTAAAGCAGGGTTCTGAGCGTACTGAGGCTGGCCGTACATTAACTCCAAGCATCTCTGCAGCCTCTCTCTCTCAGCTCACTGTATTATCAGTCATTTCAAATGCCCACTTTAAACCTAACAGCACCAGCCTCGAGTCTGCAGTCAATATTGCTGACCTAGTGTGAGGGAAAGTTAAGTGACTGGTGCTTCTGGAGAGTTTAATGCATAATTAACAAGTGAATAACTGGTAAAGCTCTAGCTGGGTGCAGCTCCACAGTCTGTGAAGGGAGAAGGTGTGATGAGGAAAATATAAAAGAGGACTTTAGTTTCCAAGAGGATTGAGGTTGTTTTGGTGGGAGAACTTCTTAAAGGTGCATAAGAACTACACGAAGTGGATGGCAAGCTGTCTTGTTTCACATATTCAGTTACATCCTGCAATTTAGGAGTAAAACAGACTCTCATGTAACTATTCCTGGTCTGGTTTTTGCGCACATATTACCAAATTGCATTTCAAGCCACTGTAAGGGTTATGAACCAAGTGCAGTAACTTCATACCCATCGCTCCATACGCTAACAGTCACTTTCCGGGGTTTAAACACTTGAAAAACAAGTCAGCTGTTACATATAATCGACTGTATCGCTTTCTACTTTATATTGGCACGAGAAGAATCCACCGACACTTTCTTTTCGCGTTCTCTGGTTGCTATAGTTGGAGATTTTCTCACTGCAGCTGTTTTACGCACGCTGGCGGCGCATCAGCAGCAGGAGCAGCAGCACGCCAGAAAGCGTCTCTTCCATCCGTTTATGCTTTTTTTCTGGCAACGTGGATTAAATAAGAGTTGTTCAATCAATTCGACGCGTTTCAAGTGTGTAGTGCGTCTTACCTTGAGTTGTTGCGTCTCTGGAGAAGTGCGGGTGCGTGTGTTTGCAGCCCCCTCCTGTCCAAAATGGAAAGTCTGCTCCTACTTAGGAGTCGAAGACAAGACAAATAAGACTAATTTCTTATTTTCTTTTTTTGGTTGCTGATGTACCGACAGCGTCTGAGAGGTGAACTGAGCGTAAGCAGCTCCTGCTCTGGCACGACTGTCTGTTCTTCGGTAAGAATTAGTTTGCTTGCTTCTGACTGCCGCCCTCCCTCCCTCCCACTCACTCACTCTCTCACTGTCTCCCACCCATGAGAAATAAATAATCTTTCATCTCTCTGTCTCTCCTCTCTCTCTCTCCCTCACTCTGTGCCTAGCAGGTGGGCATCTTTGAATAATGTGAGATCATTTGTAAAGGCTGCTGGAGGCCCAAAAATGTGTGTCCTCCGCTTCCCCGTCAGCGCTTTCGTGCTTAAACAAATCATTAAACTGCCTCCTATGTGCGTCTCGCCATACAGCCGAGTTTTCTCCGGCTGTCCGGTGCGCGCAGGCAGGATTGGGAGTGGTCGGGATTAAAACCGCGGGATTATACCTCAACATTCATCTCATCTCACTCTCTGGAAGTCCGCTGGTGGACAATGACATCAGGCTTTGGCAGACTCAGGCAAACAGACAGATTCATGTGGGTAGGGTTGGAGAGAAAGATGAGAGGAGAAAAAAACAAAACAAAACAAGAAATGAAAAAAAAAAACAGGAAGAGGAAACCTTTCACCTCTTAGATTGTTCCAAGAATTGAATGCTTTGTGCAAAAAAACAAATAAAAAAAAAAATTCATCAGACCAGCAGAGCAGGGAGGGTCACCAGGGTGAGCTGTAGATGTCTAATGTGGCTGCGTGCTGCCTGGCGCGTGTGTGCGCGTGTGTGTGGATGCGGACACACAGCCAAGTCCGTGTATGTGTGCCTGTATACTGACAGATGGCTACTGTAATGACGCAGGAGCTAAATACTGGGTTTCTATGCGTCTGTGAGGTTGCATGCTTGTTAGTGTGTGTGAGGGGGAGAGCAAGTGTGTGTGTGTGTGTGTGTGTGTGAGAGAGAGTGAGCAAGTTCAGTTTACAGATATCTCTGTTCTGTTTAGCAACCTTCACACACTTTTGTTCCTATATCTCCATGGGGACACTCATTGGCTTCCTTGCAATCACCTCATCTCACACAACTGAACACCCAGCCCTAACCCTAAAACCAAGTCTTAACCCTTAAAATCCATCCCCAGCTTCTCAATTTCTTCTCAAATCTCATGTGTCTCATGTGCCATCACTCCATAGTCCCCACCAGGATATAAGAACAACCAACACACACACGCACAAGTCTGCAGTAAAGTGGTATTATGCTTTTGCCTTTTTTGTTCAGGTGCTTGCAGTCATTTTTTAAAAGACATTCACAGGAGACCTTGAATCTGCTGCAGCTTCCATTTGCAGGAAAATAATAGTCATACAAAGGTTTGTATGCCTCTGTGTGTGTGTGTGTGTGTGTGTGTGTGTGTGTGTGTGTGTGTGTGTGTGTGTGTGTGTGTGTGTGTGTGTGTGTGTGTGAGAGGAGAAACATCACCGTGAAGTCTCAGCAGCTAAGGCTTCTTGTGGTTCTGCACTGGCTGCAGTCACATTACAGCATACTATGTTTAGACACACTGTAAATCACAAGGTTTTTGCCAGTATCAGGCACATACAAGTGGTGTCAGATACTACCACTTAAATGACCGTAAAGTCGGATCAAAATAACACATCTATATGGAAGGCCAGAGCTTCTGTATTGGATTGCAATGCACTGCCAGGTGTTACTATTCTTGTGCAGCTCCTGGGCGTTTGACAGCGGTGGAGGGATGTTTCAGATCTTTCCATCCATTATCTATACACCGCTTATTCCTCACTAGGGTCGCGGGGGGTGCTGGAGCCTATCCCAGCTGACTCGGGCGAAGGCAGGGGACACCCTAGACAGGTCGCCAGTCTGTCGCAGGGCTACATATATAGACAAACAATCACTCTCACATTCACACCTACGGGCAATTTAGAGTAATCAATTAACCTCAGCATATTTTTGGACTGTGGGAGGAAGCCGGAGTACCCGGAGAAAACCCACGCATGCACAGATAGAACATGCAAACTCCATGCAGAAAGATCCCGGGAAAGCCGGGACGCGAACCAGGGATCTTCTCACTGCAAGGCGAAAGTGCTAACCACTACGCCACTGTGCAGCCCCTTTCAGATCTTTCACCAGTAAAAATATCAGTATGATGGTAAAGGTCCTGATACATTTGTTTCACCTGCAAGACTCAGTATATTCGTGAGATATCATATATATATTTAGGATTATCCAGATCCCATCTCAAAGATCAGCCGATCAAGGCGTTATTTAGCATCAGCATTTTCCTATGCTGATCTCACTGTTTTAGTCAACAGACGCATGATCTCAGCTGCAAAGGCGGTTCTGGTACATATGCCGCTGGGATATAGGAACTGTGCTAGTTGAGCCCAGCTTGTCTTAAACATATGAGCTCTGGCCGGAGGCCATTAAGCGTCACGGAAGTCTGTTTTGGTGCCATGCTGCTGGCTAAACCCTCACAATGCTCTCTGCTTACGAACATGAAACTGCATGTAGTTCTGCTATTGAAGCTTGTGGAGCGATGGTACACCCCAGTCTCTCGACACGACATTTCAGACAGTGCTGACAAGAAGGTTCGTGACCGCCTACGTAACATTAAGGAACAGCTTGGACACAGAAATGGGTTTTTTCTTTATGCACTGCACAGCAATTCAGTTGTTAAGCGTAACAATGGATTGGATTTCATAACTTTAATGTACTTGAAGTGTGAATAATCTAGAAAAATGACACTGGACTGGGACTCAGTATGGGCAGATACTAAATATTACATGACTCACGTCAGACTGTGGGATAAAAAAAATGTCAAATCTAAATTTGCAAAGAGACCAGTAACTAAATATGTCAGATACATGTGTTGGTGTTAAATTACATGTTCTCCTACACCATTAGGGAATACAAATATAAAGAAAGAAAAATATGAAATACAGACAGATGACAACAATATTTCTTTCCTGATAAGAGTAACCTCTTGTAGGATGACAATACTCTCATCCAAAGGGCACAAAGGGTCACTGAATGGTTTGATGAGTATGAAAATGATGTGAATCATATGCTGTGCCCTTCACAGTCACCAGATCTCAAACCAGTGCAACACCTACATGAGATTCTGAACTGACATATTCGACATCGGCCTCCACCACCATCATCAAAACACCAATTACAGAATATCCTTTGGAAGAATGTGTTCCATCCCGCCAGCAGAGTTCAGAGACTTTGAGAATCAACACTGAATCTTTTCTGACGGTGAGTTGAGGCCCAACATTTTATTAACACACCTAATGTTGTTGTCCTATTTAACAAATTTGGACAAGCAAGCATTTGATTCTCTTTGTAACAGATAAAGGTGAAGTATATAACCTACAAGTTATTTACGTTACACTGATGAAGTGACATTTATCACACCTTCAAATGAATACAATGAGAATCCGATGTTCCAGATTAGGTGTCAATGGTTGAAACTTCCTTAAGGCATAACAGGTGGAACCTGTGGTAAACTTCAAACATCTAGGGTCTGGTGTTCTCTTTGCTATCAATGGTGTCATCATGCCAAGATAGAAAGAGCTCTTTAAAGCCTTCAGAAAAAGAAAAACACAACAACTTGTGGATGAGTCTGGCAAAGGGATATAAAATGATCTTCAAACGATCTGAAATAAAGCATTCCACTGTAAGGAAAATCATCTATAAAGAGTGTAGATTTCAACCAACTGGTTGCCAAACAAAATTCTTCCCAAGAGCAGATTGTTTGATGCAAAGAGGATTCTCCAAGAACTTTACATTTTCAGGTCTGCAGGTAACACTTGCACATGTTGGTGTCACAGTGCATCAGAAAGATATATCTGATCTATAGAAAAAGCCTTTCCTTCCCAAAAAGATTCTCAGAGCGAAACTAGAGTTTGTCAATAAACATACAGACAAAAAGCGGGACTTTTGGAATAATGTGCTCTGGACAGATGAATGAATGACAGAGTTGGTTGGCCACATAATTGATGCAGATCAAAGGCAGCTTTTCAGGAGAAGAACCATAGAGCAACTGTGAAGCAAAGCGGTGGAAACGTTATGGTTTGGGTTTGATTCACTGTCTCAGGGACTATCGTATCAGAAGAGGCTTGAAGGTCACATGAAGCCTTCTGCCTGACAGTTGAAGTTGAACCAGCAGTGAACCTTGCAAAAATATAATGATCGTAAGCACACCAACAAATCCACCAAAGGATGGCTCACAAAGAAGATATGGAGAGCTATGGAATGTCCTAGTCAAAGCCCAGATTTCAGCACATACAAGAAAACAACCAAACATTTAATAGATAAACCAACTTTGCATGGAGGAGTGGTTACAAATTTCAGCAGACAGATGTCAGACTGGTAGACAATTTTGCAAAACATCTACAAGACCTTGTTTCATCTAAAGGGGCAATGCTAGGTTCTGAGGCATAAGGGTGTACTTACTTTTCCTATGAAGAATGTTGCATTTGTTGATGTTTTTTGTTAAATGAAATACAGGAAAAATCATACCACCTTCATCTATAGACAGTGTCTTAGTCAAATATGTCAAATAAAGCAACAATTCAAATGGGATCCATTACCTTACCAACTTGCATGGTCATCAAATAGTCGACACTGGTCATCACCGTCGATGGCTCTGGGAATGTCAAGTCTTCTGAACGATCTGGAGGTATAACCAAGAGAGCATCTGTGTAGGGTTCCTAAATGGTTGGTACAAAGATGTGATATGGTCATTATCCTTCATTATGAATCATCATTGTGAGTCATGTTATTTGTAATGATAAGCGCTGAACCTTGAAGTCATGCGTGCATCATAAGTGAGCAAGAAAATACACCCTTTTAAAGACCTTCCACCGCTGGACAGAGACAAGAGGTCAATGAAACGGTGCCATTAAAGCAGACAAGAAAGCACAGTGGTTGAGTTAAAAGTAAAATGCATCATAGCTCTGAGGACTCGGAGTAAACATTCCTGTGAAAAATGTGCCATTCGGAGCCGGCAGGCTTCAAGGCCAGCAGCCATCTAGAAGGAGAGCTCAGTGCTCTGGCTCTACCTCACTCACTTTGTCACATTCTCCTTCCCCTTTCTCTTTGGATTCACACTGTTTTTCTTCATTCTTTTGCTCTCTCTACCACCCTTTCTGCCACACTAGGCCTTAAGTCACATAATGTGGGGATGCTTGCTTGTATGTGCACGTGTGAGTTCAGCTATGTAACAGCTATTATAAACTTGAACATCCTAAACAGGACGTTAAAAAGCCAAGTGATGTATTTTAATAATTGTCATTCAGACTTAAACGCTCTTTTATGCATGCGTATTCATCCTCATGAGCCATCCTGGCATCCAGTCAGTTGTCTTAACTCTGATTTGAATGCTTCCAGTTGTTGTGCATACATACAGTAATGGTTTGGTACATGGATTTACATGCAAATTTTCCCCTTACAGGCTTAATTTAGAATTAAATCCCTAACAGCCTGCAATCTAGCCTTTTTAAATTTGGCATCAAGTAATATAATGCTATTAGGGCTGTAACCATCCACTGCTTGCACTCCCTTGTTGCTCAACACAGATGCACTCACTCACCATGTGTTTTACTGGATTGTCTCCCACTTCCTTTTGTCGGAAGCTTACCCTCCCTTTCTCCCTACGCCATCCTGCTCACCCTCTATCCTTTCATCTTGCCTGCCCTCTCCCCCCTTGTTCTGTCACTCACCAGCATCCTTTACTTGGTCACTCTCCTCTGTTTTTTCTTCTCCACTGTTGTAGCGTCCTCACCCCCCCCAAAACCCCCACACTTCATTTTGTTTGATACATTTTTTTCTACTCCTTCTACTCTTTTCAGCCCTCCTTCTTGGGCTGCAGGCCACTGAGGGTCAGAGACAGGTTGTAATTACTTTACTCCACCTTTGGCAGCTATAACGAAGGAAGGGAGAGAAAGTGGAAGTGATTCAGAGAAAGCAACCAAACAGAAAAACAAATGGAGTCATTATTTATTCCTGTAATCAGGGCTTAGCTAAAGCCTCAGATCCATTCTTTTACAGCTAAGAGACAAAAATGAATCAGATGCTTTTCTCCCATCTCTACAGTCATGCTCATATTCATGGAGATATGTATGCTGTATCTTACCAAAGTTCCCCTCTGATTCAACCACTGACTAAATGCAAGTTTTTACAGTTGGACATTAAGAGATAAATAATACAGTAATAGAAAATGATTTTTACCACATGCTTAACGTAGTATGAGAGTGGCCTTAATTGGCGCAGCTATATTTGAGTTATAATGTAGGGCGGGCATTGCTTCCTTGACAACGCAGGGTTGGGACAAATTTGCATACCTTTAAAAATCAATAGCAGCTGAAAAATTTCCACCAGACAATGGGATTAGCACAAAAAGGAAAAAGAATACAAAGCATGATTTCAAGCTGTTTTTTAAATTTTTGTTTTTTGAATTTTTTTTTTAGATCAGACCTGGGTCATGCTGTATTTTTTTTTTCTTCCCATTTTTTCCTCATCGTGGCAGCTTAAATGGCAGGAGAGCTCATTAGTTAAAGGTTGTAACAGACAGGAGCAAGGATTGTTTGAAGATCGTCAGCTAGATGCATCTCTGTGAACCGTGTTGTTAATTACCCAAACTAGTGAGGAGGAGACAGTTTCAGCGTTGGCCATAGGCCAGCTTCCAGATGCTATTCTTATCCTGGTTGATCGATGATATTTCTTCAGCTGTCTGGGGCTCACAACTTACTGAGACAGGGGTCACCAATTAGGTGGAGCCTTTGTTAGATTTCTTTTTCAGTAAATAGGCAATATTTATGCACAAAGGTGAGTCATTTTGCACCTGCACACTTGTGGTGGGAATTACTTAAATTAAACCGTTCCCATACATGTGCCCAGCAGATTTGTTTGTTTTTAAGTAAATGTCACTTTGTATGGATTATGAGAGAGTAAGCACATAAACGGAAGTTTGCATAACCTGCTTCGCAAGTTAAAGCCAGATTAGAAGAGATATATATATATATATATATATATATATATATATATATATATATATATATATATATATATAAAAAATATATATATATATATATATATATATATATATATATATATATATATTAAAAAAAATATATATATTAAGACAAAAATTCTGCTGAGGGAAATACAAAGTGTCTGAGATGTCTGGCAGTCCTCACACTCTGAGGAAGGCAGGGAAGGAGTAAAAATGAAGAGTGAGGAAGTGAGCTACTGTACATGTTACTGGTAAGCCCTCGTCCTCAACTAGGTTGATTATTTTAAGCACTGTGAGATTGATTTTGAGGCCCTGTGGGGGCCTTGCGGGTCTGTGGAAGTGGAAGTGAAGGTGCACACAGACCAAAAAAGGAGTTGGAATAAGAGTTAGGACAGGGAAGATCACAAAGGAGAGGAGCGGTAGGAGGTGGGAGGAGTGGAGGAGAGAGACGACTAGAGGTGGTCTCCAGATTCCTGAGGTTATTAATAAGTGTGTGTTTTCAAGGACACCAATGATGATTTGGGTCAAACTAATTCCTCTTCCTCCTGAGGTGTACCAAGGTCACTCCAAAATGGCCCCAGAAATATGCTTCTCTCCCAACTTGAAGCAGGTTGTATTTGTTTTCAAGGAGCTGGAACCCAGACAGAATGTGATAAATGGATATTTTCATAAAAACACTGGCAGGTGTTCGAAACAGAGTCACCTTTTTTTCTGCTATATTTGCTTGTAAAGTAAATGTGTTAGAGACTGGTGTGAGAAGGATCATATAAGAGAGAAACAGACAAAAACAACCACAAAAAAACAGGTGGCTGCATTTTGTCCTCGGAGGTAACGCATTTTCTAATTTCATTCAACAATTCTTTCACAACCAACCAAACTTTTTCCCCCCTCTGTCTATCAGAAGGTACATCGACTCTGTGCTGTTGCTTCTCAACGTGAAAAGGACCTTGCCTTGGCCATTTATTATATGACCAAGGAAGCAAGATGTTCGCTGCCGCCTACGGAGCTGTCTCTGGGCTTGTGTGCAAAAAAGAAACACAAAAAAACCAAAACATGCAGTTTACTGGTAGCTCAGCCTGAATTCCTTCATATGAAAAGACAATAAATACTTCCCTGTGGGCTGACGACCAAATTTCGTTGCACACCAGATGTGGTCATGATCATTTTACACCTGTTCCACTGAGTCTTATCTTCGAGTTAATTGCATCTCCTTAGGGTCTAGGAGTTATATAAAACATTTGTCCTCAAGTACATTAAGCTGTTCAGCTTACACCGGCCCTTGGAGGAGATTTAAGAGTGATAAAATCAAAAGATGCATCAACACAGCATCCTCCTCCTAACTGAGGGCATAATGAGAGATTGTGTTGGTCTGCCATCTAGTGGTTCATCAGTCGCAGCTAGACGCAGGTCTTTGATAAGAATATGTCTCCACTGTTACATTTCAGCCAAAGTCAAGCCTTGGGAAAAATCTGAGGCAAGAGCCAATAGCTGCCCCTGCAGGGCATCACCTGATTCAGGTGAGCGAATGAACGGAAAATACGGGTCAATGGGAGCATTTGTTATAGGAGAAGCCAGGCGTTTCTCAGCAAGTGTGTTGGATATGATGCTCAGATGACTTGGAATTGCTCACGGCTGGCAGATGAAAGCGATGTATGAGGCGGGGCACAGCTCCAGAACCCAATTCACACGACTCTCACCCATTTTATTCATATTATCTCCCATTCAAAGCATTTCATTCACATTAAATGACTGTGGCAATGTCAAAGAAAACAAACAGTTACCAAAAGAATAGTAGAATAAAGAAAAACAATAAAAAAAAACTAATTGACCACTCCAAAAGATCTTTCAGTTGGAGCTTGATTTTTCAACAAAAATGAAAACAAGATGCTCCTAATTAAGAATGAAGTGTTTGGTCTGTGGATTTTTCAAGTAATCTAAAAGGCCAATGTGCCACTGTTTTGATTTTAGAGTAGTCTACTACACAGTGAACTGTAGAACACAAGTTGCGAAGAAATACTTAGAATAAGGATTACACGCTGGCATATCATTACATGAATGCAAATCATAACTCTGCATCTACCCTCAAATTCTGGGTTATTCAAAATATTTACACCTTCCCTGAGGAAATGTAAGTAAAACGCCATGCAGGGAATACTGCTTCATTTATTCACCGAACTCAGCTGAACCTTAACTAATGTACTGAGAAATGAGAGCAATCTGTGTTTAATGACTTTCCTAAGTAGTTTGTTTGGTCTTGTGATAATTTTAATATATATGTGATGTGACAATACAGCATTGGCCAGAACCTGTCCTTCCTGTCATTATGTCTGTATGATCAGCGTCTCTTCTTGCTCTGATAAAGACATGCCTTATGTTGAAATGCTAGTTGTGCTCCAGATCTGATCTCCCTACATCGTCGGACTCGATAGTCCTGCTGTCATGTGAAGACCCCTATATCCCCAACTGTAGCATTTTCGATTAAGTATTTGAGTAGAAGTAACTGCGTAGCGGTGTTTATTTACAACAGGTATGCTAGTATTTTTGGTCTAATGTGTATAGTATCATGTAGATGGGAGAAAACATATATATTTTTTCCCATAGTGCTCTTCTGTTCTGTGTGTGTGTGTGTGTGTGTGTGTGTGTGTGTGTGTGTGTGTGTGTGTGTGTGTGTGTGTGTGTGTGTGTGTGTGTTCTGTGAGATTAACTGTCTGAACATGGCTTACTGGTCACTGTTTGACCTGCTGACCTTGGAGCATAACCCCTATAAAACCTAAAGGGTTCATGTTTCTTCCTGACCCAGTTTCAGGCCTTACCAGAGCGTGTAGAGTTTCCCACATGTTCAGAAACAGTCAGCCACAAAATGAAAACCTCAAGCATCACCTGTGGATATCATGATGAGTGCAAAGGGAAGAAAAATGTGTTCTGAACATTTGGCTGAGGATGGCATTTTACCTCAGACTGACAAGAATGCCTGGCCACATTCATTCAGTCACATATTCAAACACACATAACAACTCATAACCTCTGCCACAGTATGCACCTATTCAGAATTTACACAAATAATTAGCGACTTATTGTGATTTTACAGTGCTGTGCCTAAGTTACTGGACCATTTTAAAAAATTGTTTATATGATTGTGTGTTTTCTGTCACACTGCTGCACAGTCAGTTAAGTCACGACTCATCGTTTCTGGGCTCAGAATGTAGATCAATTTGTAATCTGAGAATACTTTTTAAAACATATTTCTTTTAAAAATTTAGACAATCTTTTGCGGAACGCTCTTGTGTAACATTGAACTGACACACTACAGATGCCCACGGAAATACAGCCATGGTTTTGATTGCTGTCTTGCTTCATGGATCTCATTTCACACAAACAATAATCCACCGCTCTTAAAAAAAAGCTGGATGTGTGTCAGGACAGATAATTGGTGAACTGTCCACGACCCACTTTGTTGTAATTATCTGATGGTTTTGTTCCATAACTGTGACCTGTCATGATAAATGTAGAGCAAAAAGAGAATCACAGAAACAGGTCAGGCCATGTCAGAAGAAAAAAACTGATCAAAAACTGATCACATTGTACTCTGAGTATAAGTGGACTAATTAAATTAATACCGTAAAAGAAATCAACATCAGTATACAACTTTTTAAGGATGCTGTTTGTTGGCAACAAATTTCTCAAAGGAGCCTAATCTGTATTTTTTATCATGTAAATTGCAGATATTTTTATGCAAATGGTCAAAGAGTTGACCTTTATTTAAAAAGTTGCTTTTTGGGGTTTCTCAAATGATTAGAATTACAAATTTAAAGCATCAGCTAGTGCGAATGTTTATTTTGAACTTCGTAACATGAATGAAATTTGGCATTTAAATAGCATGAATTGTAACTCGCAAAGTACTGGACATTCAGTACACACATACATGCAATATTCTAAACACACTACACTCACTGGCCAATTATTAGGTACACCTTGCCAGTAAAAGGTTGGACCTCCTTTTGCCTTCAGAATTGCCTTAATTCTTCATGGCATACTTTCGACAAGGTGTTGGAAACCTTCCTCAGAGATTTTGTGCATTCAGAGATGGTATTCTACATTCCTTGTTTGTAAAGAATGGTTAATTGAGTTACTGTTGTCTTTCTATCACCTCAAACCAGTCTGCCCATTCTCCTCTTAACTCTCACACAAGGTATTTTCATCCACACAACTGCTACTCATTGGATATTTTCTCTTTTTTGGACCATTCTCTGTAAACCCTAGAGAAGGTTGTAAATCCCAGTAGATCAGCGTCTCGCACCAACAACCATGCCACGTTCAAAGTCACTTAAATGCCTTTTCTTACCATTCTGGAGCTCGGTTTGAACTTCAGCAAGTTGTCTTGATCTCGTCTACATGCCTAAATGCATTGAGTTGCAGCCATATGATTGGCTGATTAGCTATTTGTGTTAACAAGCAATTGAACAGGTGTACCTAATAAATTGGCCGGTGAGTGTATATCGCTATATCACACTGACAACTTCAGAAAGAGCTTGTCAGAACTACTTAGTTATTTTAAACTCCTCAAGACTTACATATTTAAAGGCCCTTTTGCCTTATTGTTGTTTGGTGAACATGTGAAATTAGTGGGAGTGGAATCTAAGGGCATGTCGTCAGGAACAGATGGGAATTATGGGAGCATTAATGGCTTAGATAAGGAGGCTATAGCCTTTTTCCTCAGGTAGGACACAAACATGTGAGTGCTGACCCAGCATCAGTCAAATGAGACCAATATTAATAATAACATTTACCTCAAGAGTCACTTAATAATTGATTAGTAAATAAATTTCTGTAATGCTCGTATCTTCTTGCCCTGGTAAGAAATGTGAAGATCAAGTCATTATTTTCACTTTTGATTAGTTTTCACAAATTTCTTAATGTATTTGTTTTCAAGACATGGACAAATGTATGTTTTTACTATTTGATCACCATCAATAAGTGGCATAAATGAGCATTTATGCTCATCAGTCGCTGTCTTAAAATGTGCATCCACAAACACTGATTTGCCTTAAAGATGCCACCTTTAAAAAGAGAGGAATTTTGTTTCGTTGAACTTCCCATGGCCTAAAATGTGTCTAATCAACCACATGGATCAGCTCTGACCAGACACACGAGGTCAGGGCCGGAGGTTTGTGTTTGCAGGTTTTGTCTGGCCGCATTCTCAACCCGCAGTGACTTAATGTGACATCAGTACGACCCCGCCTCCTACCGCCAATGTTCTTCAGCATGACCTGTGTAAAATAAACCCTGTACATTCACACCCACAAACACAGATGCACTGTAAACATTGCAGACAGATAACATGTGATTTCTGGAATGATAGCATAGACTGAAATCTACTGGGCCACTCAAGGTGGATTAAGGTTTCCATAAAAGAGGATGGGCGTCCTAGATATATCTTCAGAGAATAACAGAGGAGACGAGCAGTGAAGAATTGGGAGACGCAGCGAGAGTCTAGACAGAGAAATATCAGAACAAAGCTTTATCAGATAAATTAAATAATTTTCTCTTAATTTCATGAACTAAACTTAAACTATATGTCAAGGTTTGTTTATTTCTTCAATTCAGATGACATAGAATAGTTGCAATGATAGTATCCCGACTGCATCTAATGTTTTCTTTTAGTAGAGCGACTGTCTCACTGCCTGTTTCTGTGCATCTGGACTTTCAGCATGCCTTTATCTGTGTTAAAATGCTTGCTGCTGTGTTCGCTGATGATGGGGACAGTGTGTGCCTGTACGCTGAAGAATCACACAATACAGATTGAGAGGGAAAACTGTACGCAGTGTGTGGCGGTCAACACCACCATTTGCAGCGGCTATTGCTTCACAAAGGTGACAATTGCTTCACAATCTATTTTCTAAACTCTCTATTTTGCAATTTGGTACAGGATGCAAAAATGAATATTTGAGACACTCTTGTAATCTGGATGGATGCAACTCATGTAAGAAGTTTAAACAATATCTAACAGGCTTGTTTTCTCTACTCCAGGACACCAATTTGAAAGGACAGTTTGGTAGGACTTTTCTGATCCAGCGTAGCTGTGTGCCCCTGTCCCTGGTGTACCGTGTTGCCCATATTCCCGGCTGCCATCCGGATGTCAACTCACAGCTGTATTATCCTGTGGCCCGCTGTTGTAGCTGTAGGCGCTGTGACACACGCTTTCTCCGTTGTGTCCACCCCAGCAGGATCTCCTATAATCAATGCTCCGTAATACTTGACAGAATGAAGAACTAGAACCAGCCTAATTTGGAAACCTGACAATATGCTAAAGCAGCCAATGCACAAACATGGCAAAAAGCCAGATGGATGAGCAATGCTTCTGCTTGTTGATGTTGCTGAGTACACTACTGCTCATGAGCTGTTTGTGTTATGTTTTCAATAGTTTGCTAAGCAGTTGATGTTACAGTAGAACCCCGTGTTGAGCATGCATCACCTCTGTGACTTGTATTACCTGAGTAAATAAATGAAATGACTCACAGAAATAAATGTGTGCATGAAAGTAAGAATAAACTGTGTGTTTACTGATCGTTCCAGCAGTGTTTGAAATGTACACTACCAGTCACAAGTTTGGACACACCTCATTCAATGGCTTTTATTTATTTTCTACATTGTAGAATAATACTGAAGACATCAAAACTATAAAATAATACATATGGAATTATGTTGTAAATATCTTCAGTATTAATCTACAATGTAGAAAATAATACACATAAATAAAAAGCATTGAATGAGAAGGTGTGTCCAAACCTTTGACTGGTACTGTGCATTAACTCACAACCTCAGCATGTTGCATCATGCTCTGCCTATTGAGTTTGCTGAGAAGAGTTGGCTCATCCCATTCCACAAAGAAAGCCTTTTCATTGGCCAGGTCAGGTCTGAAAGGAACAAGCTGTTGCATGAATTTCTTTGCACTTTCCATCCATTCATTCCATCCGGCAGCAGTGCAAAGAAAGAAAGAGTTGACGGATGGACTTCTGTTACAGCCGAGTAAGAGCAGCATTTAAAGGTAGGCAACTGTAATCATCCTTTATTTACGTACTGCATTCATGTCTTTTAGCTCACTACTTTCACTTGTCAATAACTATAACCAATCGGCCTATAAAGTAGCATGGCACATCTTTAAAATGTGGAAAATTTGGTTCCAAACCTAAATTGTGTGGTAGCATTAAATCAAGTATGATATCTTATAAACAATTAATTATATCATCTTTATTTGTGATTTCACCCACTATATGAGTCAATGTTTGTGACTGTGAAGCTCTGAGCTGCGGAGCTGGTTCAAAATGATTCCCTCACACAGTAGGCAGATGAATCACTGGGTTGATTTTGGTAGGTTGATGACTGACCCTGGCTCTATTTCTTGGCTGCCGCTGCAATGGGTGGGGAGTGATGTCGGATTTATCCTTGGATCTGCAGGGCTGGGCCTTGCCTCTATATATATAACCCTGAGCTTCTCTCTACTCTTGCCTTGCTCAGTGTCTCTCAGGGACTGTCAGCCTGCTCTCTCTCTGCGGCCTCCTCCTTTGTGCTGACCAACTTTTTGCACCCAATAACCAAGAGCCATGGCCCAGCAACAGCAGATTAGGTATGAACCTTTCCAGAATGATATGCATGTTGCTCAAAGAGAAAAACAGAAATTTAGCATTCTTTTATCATTTAATTCCATAATTTTTACATGGTAAACACATGAAGTTTGCCATCTGTTGTTTCTCTCAATCTGGAAGACTTATGTTTGTAACATTTTGTTCATATGTGTATGTTGTTTGTTTTCTTCTGTCAACAAGTTATTTTTGGATTACCAGAGACAGTCACTCTACACCCAGTTCTGTTGCAAACCTAAGGCTTCACATATGGTCGACATACACGCTTAAAGAAGCATAATGAACTTCTATCAGTCCACATTATACCGCTTCAGTTCAGGTTCAGCAGGTTTTGTTAACTCACCTGAAAGCGACCCAAAAAGAAACCAAAGAAATGATTGCTGCACACCCGTTGTGACTTGTCATTCTGCAGCTTACCAGCCAAACTGATCAACGGAGGGATTGCAGGCATGGTAGGAGTCACCTGTGTGTTCCCAATCGACCTGGCCAAGACCCGACTGCAGAACCAGCGCAGCGGGCAGCAACTCTACAAGAACATGTACGAACTGCACCTGCCAAAACAAAGATAGCTGTGTCAAAACCCTGCTCTTTATCCTGACTCAGAATGCACATACAATAGCCTCTTTGCACCATGTGTCTTTGCCAGTCTATTCCTCATGTAAGACAGTCAGCTGTCTACCAGTCAGTCAAGTTTGACAACCTGATTCAACAAACACTGATGTCCCCAACTTATAGAGGCCTTCGGAGTGTCAAGATTATTAAAATTTATTCAAACTCAACATGTCTTATGACAGAAAAGCAAAATTTAACATAGCAGAATATATATTCTCTGTGAAGTTAATCTATTTCTTGTTTGTTTTTTTTTCCAGGATGGATTGCTTAATTAAGACAGTTAAATCTGAAGGCTATTTCGGCATGTACAGAGGTAAGGCTTGACAGAATGTCCATCTATGCAGTAGAAATGAGTGACTGTTGACCCTTAATAAGCTATACACAGGAGGGACTTAGTCTACTTTTGTTATTTAAATTGGCAAAGATATTAAGACATTGAAATCTAAGATGTGATTTGTTGCCTAATCATATCTAAAAATATCAGAACTAATATGTTCTCATCTGGTCTGAGCCAACTTGGCCAATTTTCAGAGTCCAAGCGAAGATGCTGTGCTGCATCCCAGTGTTTGGATCAAATTCCATGTAAACAAGTGCATAAATAGTTCAGTGGGTCAGTGGTTCATTTTGAGGGACAATGGAAATGTTTTGGCTCACAGTGACCTACTGACAAACTCTGTTGTTCGGTTAATGCACAGCTTGCAGTGAAATTATGGCACAAACCATATGTCTGCAATACCAGAAGTGGAATTAATTTGGTCTTCAGACATATTGCTTCTTACTGCTGCTGTACAAAACTTGATCTCAAACGTGTCAATTAAAGTGATGTTTTGTTTTTGTTTTTTTTTGCTTCATTAGAATTAAGTTTGTCATGAGCCGCTCTTCTTGTTCCAGGTGCTGCTGTAAATCTTACTCTGGTCACTCCAGAGAAGGCCATCAAGCTAGCTGCTAATGACTTCTTTCGCCACCAATTGAGCAGAGATGGGTAATTAGCACTAGATAGAGAAAACTGATTCCTACCTACATTTTGCTCCAATTAATTTCTGATTTCTTAACAAATTGCAAATGTGTCCTCAGGGGTAAGTTGACCATTTTCAAGGAGATGTTGGCAGGATGCTGTGCAGGAATGTGTCAGGTCACCATCACCACACCCATGGAGATGCTCAAGATCCAGCTACAGGATGCAGGGAGGCTAGGTAAGGCCATCTACAGCTAAAGTACACTTTGCTGTGAAGTTGGAACACACCGTCATATGCCTTTGGAATGATATGTTACTGCCTCCGTAACAAAGGTTATGTTTTCTGTATCTGCCAGCCGCCCAGCAGAGGGTGATGCCTAGTGTGGTAACAACTCTGAAGATGGGAGGGACCAGTGCCGTTCTTAGCCGCTCCTATAACGCTAGCCCTCAAGTCATGCGAGTGTCCGCCATTCAGATCACCAAAGAGCTGCTGAGGACCAAAGGAGTCACTGGACTGTACAGGGGACTTGGGGCCACACTCATGAGGCAAGACAGGATTTAATGCGAGCACTTAACCAACTTTTTGTCTTTTTGCCTGCTAACTATTGATGCAAACACGTTTGTTTTTCCTTTTCAGGGACATCCCGTTTTCTGTTGTGTACTTCCCTCTTTTTGCACATCTGCACCAGCTTGGCCAACATTCATCTGAAGACCCATCTGTGCCTTTCTATTGGTCCTTTATGTCTGGCTGCTTGGCTGGATCGATTGCTGCTGTGGCCGTCAGTCCTTGTGATGGTGAGAGCTTAAGTCTATGCAAATAACTGGCCAATGTTTGGAGGACCAGGAAGTAAACACTAGTTATATTTTATCTGAAAGCTTAAATTGTTGTACATATTTGAGATATTCTTAACTAAAGAAAATCTTGTGTGTGTTGCACAGTGGTCAAGACAAGGCTACAATCACTCAAAAAAGGAGCTAATGAAGAAACCTACAATGGAGTAGTGGACTGTGTCAGGTAATCACATCTTAGTCACTGGATTTCCATCAACACATCCAAAGACTATGGTTTTCTCCTGACCAGGGGTGGCTTGAATAGAATAGGTGTTGTTCTAACTTTGTGCTTACTTTTCCATTGCAGGAAAATCCTGAAAAAAGAAGGTCCCGGAGCTTTTCTCAAGGGTGCCAGTTGCCGGGCTCTGGTTATTGCTCCGCTCTTTGGCATTGCCCAGGTTGTGTACTTTGTCGGTGTTGGAGAGTTCCTGTTGGGGTATACTCCCTACAACATCACTTCTGCATAAACAAGCTGTTTCCAAGTCTTTCTGCCGTCTCATTAAATTACGGCAGCTATGCCCTGGGCGTAGCAATGGGCTCAGCTCTCTGTTACTGTGTACCTTCTTTCTTGTTGGAGGTTTGGGATAAAATGCTAAAGGGACCAGAGAGAGAAGCCATGTTATTTCAGAATGGTTTCAAATTTAGCCTTTAGCTGGACTATCTCTTATCGCAGAGACTGAGACAGAAGCTTACCTGTTTGTAGGTTTCGGCAGAGCTTATTGCAAGAAAAAGGAGCTGCTTCACCTTTTTGATCACCTTTTTGTTCAGAATAGACTTGGCTGTACTCTTGTACACCCCAAACTTGTCCTTCTATTTTCTTAGATTTAGCACCCCATATTATTGAACCTTGACTGTAATCCTAACTTGCACATCCCTCCACCTGTCACATATCACCAAGTCTGAATGGCAGGATATTGAAACTTTACTTGAACATCTTTTGTGCTATTTTAAAAGGTTACATGTAAAACAAAGGCATGGATGTTGATTCCAGTCTATGTATATACAATATATTTGTTTTTAAAGTAGAGGTAATTTGCCAAGTAACTTCTTCCACAACATGATTTCCCCATGGCATCCTCTAAACAACTTGGATGGGAAAAGATCTGGGACAGATTGTTTACGTGGTCATAACTTGGAATGAATTAAATTTTTGGACTGTCTATTCACCAGATTGCCACACTCGGATTCTTTGTTGCATTAAGTTGAGTAAAAAGGAGTGATGATTATGATTTCCGGAGTTACATTTTCAGAAAACATTGTGGCTGAAGTGCTTGTTCAGGGTGTCCCCTGCCTTTGCCCTGAGTTGGCTGGGATAGGCTCCAGATCCTCCGCAACTCTACAGCGGATTAAACGGTGTATAGATAATGGATGGATGGACGGACTGTGGCTGAAGTGATTTTTACCCTGCACTATGAATCTCTTCTATGGCAGTCTACAAAATTCTGATAATTCAAGCTTGAGCTCAGTGGGTAAATAGATCAATGAGGCCTTTTGCAGTTGACTTTGAAGAACTGCCTTTTTGTGGTAAAGGAAATGGAAAGTGTTTGATGGTCGCAAAGTAAAGCGATAGCAGACCAGACTTCACTGATGGATTCATGAAGCTTTTGGGACCAAGTCTTCTGAAAAACAGAGCAACATCTCCTGAACATGTCACCATGTTCTCGTAGTTGATTATGGTTTGGTGGTCAGGAGCACACACAAATGTGTCATGTTAGGCTGTTTATAAGCAAACCAGAGTGCAATGTTGGTCTCATCTGGAAAACCTCATGGCTCAAAATGCTTTCAGTGCTTTTATCAATGTAAATATGTATCTTGTATTATTTTCACTTTTCTCAAACTGTGCAAGTGCGACTCAAACCGAGAGCAGCTTTGACCTTTCAACACACCAACAGCGTTCCAGCCAGTTGGGAAAATAATCATTTTTTAATTTCATTTTGGAATTATGCATGTAAATACAGATTTCTAAATGGTGAATAAATATTTATAAATGCTGTGCTTATTTGTGTTGTTTGTGGAGTGCGTGTAGCTGCATATTAAAGTCTGTAATCACTCAGTCAGTAGGGCTGTTGGAAACAGGCAGATTGAATGCTTTTTTCTGATGCAAGCTTGTAAGGTCTTACACTACTCCTCTACACATGCATCACAGGCGTGGTTGGGTTTTGGCAGTAAAAGTGCTCATACTGCTGTGTTGGGGTAACTTTACACTGGGTAGTCCTGGAGCCTCTGCCACATTGTATGCATAACTATTCCCATAGCTGAACATTCAGCTGTCCTTAAAGCTCAAGTACAGAAAGGTGAACCTCCGGCATGAACCTCATGCAACTAAACCTGGAAACATACTGAATCACAGGGGATATCGCTGGTTTTCCTGGGCATCACTGATTCCTTCTAAATTTACACATACGAGTACAGTATATGCTGCTACATTTAGACATCCTTTTCCGTTACAAGGAATTAAAAAGACGTATTTTTTTAGCGTCAACACAGCAAATTCTGTCATAGAATGCCATTTTCTTATCATTTCTAGTAAAAGTATCAGTGTGTTTAAGCGACATTTGGCAAGATTTGGAGACTGTTATTCATTACTGGAAAGAATTAGAAGTTGCTGGTATATTTTCAGGGTCTGAAACCAATGCAGCAAGCACAATATGTGACTCGGGCCCCGTGTGAAATGGTAGACTAGTACCACGAGCGATGTCTCAGATGCTAAAAGAATTCACAAGTTATTAAGTATACAAAAATCCCACATGCTGCGATGCTTCTTGACTGAATCAGAAGTGTATATGCAAGAATATTTTCGTTAAAAAAACAAAAAAGCTGAAACATTAATATAGACAAGTCTGTTCTTATTGTGTCAGTTCTGGCAAAAGATAACCAGATTTCAATGTAATTGCAAATAACTACAATCTGGCTACATTAGAATGTGTAAGTCTCTTAGATGGAAGAAGACACAAGGGAGGTCTGTAAAACCTTAAAACCTTTATTTGAACTTCAAACACCCATATTCCTGAGAAGCCTGGAATGGTATGAAAATAAATTAACACACAATCATCTATGAAAGGCTCGACTGTGCTTTTTTTAGGTTCCGGAGTGTGTTGCTTCTCCAGATTTGCTTGAACAAACGTAACCGAGGAACACAGCAACAGCTTCGGGGATCGAGTAGGAGTAAACTGTTGAAACTCCGCTGAGCCTCTGAAGTGACAGTCTAGTGACTCTTCAGTGTTGCTTCAGTCCCTCAGAGTAAACACTGCCTACTGGCATCCCAAAGTGGTAAGTAAGCTTTTGTTGTCTCCTCACTTGTGTCACATTACAGTGAAATGAAACAAACAAGCAAACAAAAAAAAAACAACAAAAAAGCAATATTGACCAGTGCTTTCATCCAATATAGCATGATCATTTGAATTTCAACTTCATTGCTCAGTGTCCTAAGAACAGATTTTCTTTGCACCAAAAAGGCTTTTGAAATAGTTGGCAGGCTAATTGTTGCCACTTCAGCCCTCTTGGCTGAGAAGACACAGTGGAGCGACACGCCGAAACAACAGCAGTGAGTCGAGCAAATATGTGCTACTCATCGAATGCCTGTGACAGTTCGTTGCAGTCCAACTCTACGAACATATGTACACTTTTGCTACATTTACTTACTACACTCAGACAGCCTGCAGCCCACCGGATAGCTGGTTATCAAAGAAAGGCACATTAAGAAGCTGTTTTAGCCAAGTGGATTTGCTTTGACCACATTTTCAAACACTGTCAAGACTACAACACTGTACAAACTACTGCAAAAATCTGTCTACACACAGCATGTTAAATAGGAACTAACACACCAGCCACAAATAATGTACAACTACAAAAAAAAAAAAAAAAAATCCACACATATTTACATAATGGAGTCCTGACACTTGGAACAAACAATACAGAATTTACAGTGGCCTGATCTGACATGGATGAATGAAGTGATTTGAGGTCTATGGGGGTTACTGAAGGTTAGAGGGACTATTTTCTTGCTTTTTGTTATGGGAGGTGTACTATTAAGGTACAGAGGGGGAAAAAAAAGATGGAAGTGAGAACAGGTCAAAGGCCTGGCATGGACATCCAAAGTTCACCGCCTCAGTGCCTATACTCAATTGACAGGCTAGTATATGTTTAGCCTGTAAACATGGCCACATGATCTGGGTCGTCTGTACAGTCAACAGAGACTGAGGGTATTCTCTTATGTAAGAGAGCGTATTTATTATCAGAGAAGAACTAGGAAGTGGTATTCATGACACTGGGTCACATGGCCTAACAGATGAGGGACTTTCGTTTAGAGACAAAAAGGGCATCTGACTGGTAGTTTTTACAAATTCAAACCATGTATACTTTCACTGATCATTTTCAACCTCAGAGAAGAATCTTTGATTTATAAATGTACTTCTACTACCACTTAAGGTAGCTTTTTGAATCTCACACACCAGCTTTGTTTGCACAGTTTGGAAATGTAATCAATCAAGCATGCATGACTTGTGGTAAATCGACTATAATGAGCAAGCCAGTGGTGTAGCTGTTTAAAGAAACACTTTGACATTTTGGGAGAAAATGCTTCTTTACCTTTTATCATGTTCCCATGCCTATATAATTAATATAAAGCAAAATGTTAAACTATTCCTTTACAACAACTGGATCTTGGTTGTAGAGTACAACCTGTGTGGTTCGAGCAGTCCACTGCGTGTGTGTGTGTGTGTGTGTGTGTGTGTGTGTGTGTGTGTGTGTGTTTAGCGTTAATGTGTTAGTAAAAGCGCTGGGGTTGCATGATGGATGCATCTGGAACACTCACCAGTCATTCCCTCTTTTGACACACCACTCTGATTCCACCAATCAGAATTCGCTTCCAGAAGCCAGAAAACCTTTTTTAAGGCTGCCGTCTCATGTAACACAACATTGCTGTGTTTGTATGTTCGTGCATGTCTATGCGTGTGTTTTCATTTTTGGGCGGCCGGATAAGCAAACTCAGCTGCTTTGGCCTCAGATTGCTCTCTCAGGTTTAAGTTTCCCACAGTCAAGGGGTCAGTGTCAAGGCTATGTGAAAAAAGCATTGACACTACTGTGACAGTATGTGGGTTAACATCTGTAGCCAAATGGCCATGAGGAAAAACAATTTCACAAGCTGTCAGGTAATTAGAAACAGTACAGTTCCCACTGGATATGTGAAAGTCTTAGAAGGATGTTATGAAAGGTAGAGCATACTACTTAACGTGTGACTGGGCATAAATAAAGAGTGATTCTAGGAAGGAAATAATTGGAAGAACAGGCCAGGAGAGAGGGGTTGAGCACCATAGTGAAAAGGAATTTTTTGGAACATGTTCTGATTCCTGGGTCCCTGCTTGGATGATGGACAGGAGTTGACATTTGAGCTGAAGTGCTGTACAGGGGCTGGACACAGGAGGAGGTGACGGATCCAGCTTAGATGACCTCCCTGCTGTTGCGAATGGCACAGCAGAGCACCATGCTGAAAATCATCCCAATGATCTGTCGAGAAAAAACAGAAATGAAATCACTCTCAGTCACAACAGAGTGCATGATTTATGGCTTTTCTTCTCTTCTCCTGACTCACCATGACTCCAGCGATGCCAATTCCCACGTATCCAATGATGTAGAGTTTACTGTTGAAGAAGTCTTTGATGCCTGTCTCACAGTCCTGCAGAGCACAGGAGTCAAATGGTGTTTAGTACAAGTGAATCAGGATGTTCTGTATTGTATTTGTGACTCATTCATTAGACAACAAAGCAGGAGAGTTTCATTTCCGCCTCGAGCCTGGAGCTGATGATGGATCTTACTTTATCTGGTTCAGGATCAGAGCATGGGCTTGCGATGGTTCCACAACAGTTCAGCTGAAAATGGGGAAAAAACATTAAAGGACAAAACATGATAAAAGCAATGCTCTTTTAAGCAATGCTATCTTAAATATGTAGTTTTTTGTTACGTACTACTTTCTGGTAAGACATGATCAATGTGCCGTTGTTGTTCTCATTGTAGGTCTTGGTGTAGAAGTTCTGGACATCTTCAATTATCTGCAAGGAGGAGAATGACTGAGTGACTGGGTGCTATTTGGACACAAAACATCGTATTAACTTCTAAAATGGGTAAAAATTATAAACGTACCTTGTCCTTGTTTAAGAATCCAAACACTCCTGCAGCCACCTCAGACCCAAAGATGATCAGCAGGCAGGCAAAGAACTGCAAAAATAACATCCAAGGTTGATATTCAGTATTTAATATAGCATAAAGGTGCACTTCATGTCAGTTTTCGCCTACAATTTGTGTGAAGTTGTACTCACTGAACCCAGCAGGCACTGAGATTCTCTAACAGCTCCACAGCAGCCAAAGAAACCTACTAACATCACCAGACTGCCAGCACCAATTAGTATGTACACACCTGGGAAACAGCAAAAATAACAAAATTTGTCGCTTACATGCGGTAATGGTGACAGGAAACAAAAAGGTGCTTAAATAGGGTTTTTATCGATATGGAAAACAACCATTAGAATACCACTTAGTTTGATATACTGTACAGATTAACATAATTAATACATATCAGCCTGTAAAGCCGGTGCAGTTACTTGGCTTCTCTGAGTGACTCAGTTTGTGTTCAGCTTTTCCCAGCTCAATCATTTGGCAGTTACTTCACTGAGTCACCAAAAGGTGGCAGCATAGAGCTGGGAATGAAAGTTGAAGCCAAAGCGCTAAAAAAAAAAAGCCCAAGCAGCAGACCATTGAATTTTCATCTGATGTGCCGGTCATTCTGCAACTGTGTTGCTAAGAAACTTATTAATCTGACTTCCAACTCTCCATCCAACACTGCCTTAAGGAGATGTTGTACAAATGGAAGGGCTGCGTCCATGCAAACCAAATAAACAGGACAGATTTGAGAGAGTATACAGGTTTTGTTCTTGCACAGTGTTGCATCCCAGCACAAACATCAGGACCTGGATGTGTCTTGGAACATAAATGGATGTGGGAACTTAGCAATATTCATTTCTTAGTGTTGCTCAGCTTCACTCCAGAGATGCTACTGTTGTGTAAATGTTGTAGAAATTGTGTGACTTTTTTGCTTTTTTTTTCTGTTATTGTTTATGTACCTTTTATATAGTGTGCCATAAATAAAACATAACAGCAGTGGTCTAGCAGTAGACCCATTTATCGTGCCTTTTAAAAGTGTCCTTACATGAGATGCCTTATAAACACCTTTGTTGGCAAGAGTCTGATTTAAAGAGAGGCCTAAGTGGGATGCTTCATGTTGTCTTAGTTCCCGTTTATCATCTCATTAGGAAGCACAGGGATGAGCTCAGCAGTACAGTCCCACCAGTGAGCTCTCATACAGGTGAGGTCGGTTCCCAGGTAACAGCTGCATCTCCATCTGAGCCCCTGAGTAACATGGGCTCAGGTGGGAACAAGACGGTTCATTAGGTTTCCTCGCCGTGTCTACATAGAACACAACGATTACGCTGGGAGTGGCATTTTCTTCAGTTGTTAGTTCAATTTGTGGTGCTAATTTAGCAAAAAGTGATGCTTCTGCACTCCCTTGTGGTATAAAGCCAACAAAACTGTCTCTACTTTGAAGAAAAACATTACATTGGTTTTCCCTTTTCCTCTTAATCTGAAGTTAAGGTCTTGTTTTTATCGTACATCATTTCAAAGCACAAAGAAAAGAGCAGTTCTGTGTGGATTTGACGCCATGGGAACGAGGAATAGCAACTGTTGAGCGCTTTCAGCTGTGCCTGTGGGACTCGCTCTCACTGTCAAAGCCATGTGTCGCACTGTAACCTCAAAGGACCTGACAGAAGCCGGCCATCCTCGGTTAAATCACACGGACGTCTGAGTCTAGGTCACTGTCACACGGACAGGAGATGAAATACCTTTACAGAATTAGAAGATTTTGTAAGAAAAGGCACTCCAGTCACAAAACAATGTCCTTCTCAGCAGCCCTTGTAAAGTCACTCCTCTCCTCGCCTTCTTCCACATCCTGCACTGTCATTTCATTCAAATGTGTTTTTTTCCCCCGTGATTGTTCTTTCTTATCTTTTGCAAAAATGCCCCTCATACCCTCCTCTGTTTCGTTCTTTCCATGTGGGTAGAGTGACTGGTTGAAATGAGGTGTACCGACCTGTGGTTTTTCTCATGTATTCACACTAAGTGCAGCTGCAACTTCCTGTTATTCACACTCATCTCCAGCATGAAACTTTAACTTTAACCTTTAATTCTGACATTAATGGGTGCATGAAAAAACTTGACAGTAGGCTATTTATCAAGTTAATACAGTGACACACTTTGCAGAATTCATAACTGCTGTGATTTAACACAGTAGTGTCATGATGCCTTATATTTGAAATATTGCAAAAATAAGAAGAAATTTCCTGAAATCACAGTTTCTATTCATAACAGTGACTTTAATTGCGGAGAGAAACAACAGACATTCCCTTGACCCATTTAGAGTAGTTTCCCAGCAACATATATTTAAAACACAAACCCGAAGCAGCTCTTTGCAAGAAAAACAACCCAATGCGGTGACAAATACTCAATTTATCATTTTTTAGCTGACAGCAACCGCACTTGAACAGATTTATTTGACAAAACATGTAGAGAATTGTTCAACACATGTACTGGATCAACAGCCTTGTGTTGAATGTGATTAAGTGTATTGTTACGCACAGTGTGCCTTCCTTGCCTGCAGAGATTAGCTGAGGCTGTGCTGCAGCACTCACCAATAAAGAAGGTATCTGGAGCCTTATCGCCGCTGAGCAGGGAGACAGTTTCTGGGTCAAAACGCAGCCACAGCCCCACGGCCAGAACGAAGGATCCCATTAACTGAAGAGAGACAGAAAGGAAAGATGCTATAAAAACCACATTGATCACAGAAAAATGAAAAGGGAGAACAAATAAAACAAAAATAAATGACTTTTGTAGACACATGGAGGGTGAGCAACCATGCACTGTTGTGATTCAGGTGTTTAACTGTGGCCAAACTACTATAAAGACTCAATCCTGCTCTTTTCCTTCCCTCTGGTGACAAATGTACAGTAATGACTAGATAAACTGGCACTTGGTTGCAGAAATATAGTCAATTTTCCGCCTTGTATTACATAATGAGGCCTATTTCTCACACAGTTTCTATCCTTGGTCTTAGATCTGACATCATTCTTGTGAATTTGTTTCAGCTTTCATCACAAATGCAATGTTCTTTTCATCTTAAGCTCAACAGTGGACAGGCATGTTATTCACTCCCTCAGTTCTTTAACACTCTCTGAATGTGATTTTCCACTCAGGCCTTCCACCCTTTCCACTTTGCAGGCAACAGAGGTATGATTTCACTAAGAGTTAAATGGCTAAAATGTTACATCTGGTGTCAAAACAATGGGTCCAGATATTAGTCTGCACTATGGGTCATTCATCTAAACTCTCCAGACTAATAGATCCCAGTAAATGTAAGTTATATAACTTTAAAATGCCGCTCAGCAGTCTTCCAGTAAGGAGAAAATGACCCGCTTGGCTGTGGGCAGCAACACGGCACCTTGAGCTTAAACAGGCTGTTTGTTTGGAAATGTGGTTCCATGTTGCTCATATTTTCCTTCATCTCAACCTCCATCACTATACATTGAACGAAATCATACTCAAGGCTGTTACTGCAGAGCAACAGTCATAAGACACTGAGGTAAAAGCAGTTTTTCTTTCTTCTTTCTTTCTTTTTTTCAGAAATCTGAGATGCTTTCAAGGACAGAAGTTGTGGTGGGTGCTTCACTGACAGATCAATACTGAGAGGTTTTTAATGATCACTCAGCTCGTACCCCCTGAGGATAATCCGGTCTGAAAACCTTCAAGTTGAGCTTCAAAACAACACAGTGTGTGTGTGTGTGTGTGTGTGTGTGTGTGTGTGTGTGTGTGTGTGTGTGTGTGTGTGTGTGTGTGTGTGTGTGTGTGTGTGTGTGTGTGTGCGTGCAAAGAGGAATAAAATGATTTGTCTAAATGGAGAGTATTTAGGAGTGCTTGTCACATGGTCTCTCTGTGTCCTAGATCTAGAATTTAGGTAGACCACTGTTTGTTTTTTTATGCCCTCAAGCTCTTTTAAGTGAGTTTATTTCAAAAAACAACCCCTGCTGCCAAATTTATCCAAAGGCTTCATCTTAAAATTGCTTTTGAACCTCTTGTTTAAGAAATCTGCTTTGTTTTTTTCCGGTTCTGCCATTTCTCTTTTTTGTCTTCTGTTACTCATCCTCACCATCCACAGGTTATATTTTACGGTGGTGGTTTAAAGTGAAGCCAGGAGCTCGGTTGTAAAGCTTCGGAATGGGACAGGTGTTGGGAAGCCGGCTTCCTCCCAAACGGAGGATTTAGTGTCATGCGTGGTGATGTATGGGACAGCTGAGCTCTCGGTGGGTTTCGGGATTAGCTGGTCTAAAGTGATAAAGCAGAGAGAAGCTTGTAGATCTACTGAACTAGACTGGGTTAACGTGAAGAGTCGCTCTGGATCCATTTAACAACGGTATTCGTCCAAACACCTGATGGTGCGAGGGTGTAGGTGGAAGTGCGAGGTGAGGCCTGCTGCCTACTGAGTTAGTAGCAGCTATTGTCCATCCATCCCGAGTGCATCGTGCTGTGTGGAGGAGCAGGTGGTTGGTTTGCAGCTGAAAGGAGGTTAGCGCGCAGCCAAACCTCATTACTATTATGGCTCCATTTAAAAGCCTTTTCAAAACCAGATTTCAAAACGCCACAGTCAGCGGCTGACATGCTAAATACAATCCTGACACTAGCACTCATGAGGCTGACTATCCCAGTGGTCCCATTAACACCCTCTCTGCTTTCATACCCCCCAGCTTTACCACCCACACACCCTCCCTTCCCACCCCCTGATTTATCCCCACGTATCCCCCTCCTCCTCCGTACCCCACCCAATCTCCCTCCCGGTCTCACCCAAAGGACAAAGACCCACTGTCTCCCTGTGACTATATGCTTTAATGCACAATAGGAGGGAAACCGACAGACACAATGAAGGGGAGAATGAAATAGGGAAGGGAGAGAGGAAAAAAGAGAGCAAGTCATTAGAGGAGCCTTTATCTTTTTTTTTCTCTCTGCCTGCAGGAACAGAAGCATTTTTTAACTCCAACCTGCGTCCGATACAGATTCTGTAGAGTCTACATTTCTCGAAAACACACACGGAAGTGAGAATAAGAAGTCCCCTGTGTCCTCTTTCTGTCCCTCTGAAGATAGTTTGTGTGTCTGGATATTCCTAGGCGGGAATGGAAATCTGTGTGTCGACGCTTTATTGAGGTTCTTTTACAGTGTAAGGCCTGACTTTTTAACGGTGCAGTTAAATAGTGTTTTTGTGAAGGGGAATTTCCATGAGAACAGGGGCTGAGCTGACACTGGGTTGTGGTCTTGGTCAGAGACAGTCTGCGGCGTTATCCGCTCTCTAGGTCAGATAAAAGCAAAACAAAAAATGGGGCTTTACTGTAAATTAAAGCAAAAATAGTATATGAAAGCAAAACAAACTACTTCTTAAAATCCGGCAGTAATTGGTGAGTGATTTAAGCTGGTCAAAAATAGCCTTCTGTCGGGCACATGTTTGGAGAAAACAGACGCGATGGCACATTAAAAATGAAGGGCAGGAGGAAAGTGTAAATAGGAGTGAGATAATTATGGGTGGAGTAAATCCCATTGTACTCAGGCAGGAGTGGCGGAGAGCAGCGGCACACATCGACCTCCACTATGAAACATGTCTGTAGGGTTGAATGCAGGAAGGAGATTCAGAATTAGCCCTGATTTTTAAGTCAGTGAATGTTACGACTCTGAATTTTAAACTTATACAGAGTTCCTGGGTAAAATATTAGAAAACTGTTGCAAATCATGTGCATGAACAACATTTTCTGGTATAACGGTAAATAGAAATATGCCGAATTGAACAAGTTACTAGCATCACAGGGTTTTAATGCCATGTCCTTGAACCATTTAACTAAGTCTTATTTCTAAATGATTGCAAATAGTCCATTTTCAGTATTGTTAATACTGTAAATTGTGAATGACATGGACAGCAGGTTTAATGCTTACTAAAAGGAGGATCTTTTACCTTAGCAGCCCTGACGTTATTGTGACATTGTGGCTGGTTCCTGTTCTGAAACGTTGGTAGTTGTTACATTTAAGGATGAGCTGATGGCCCCTGAGGTACTATTGCTTCTGCTTTTAAAGTGTCACATAAATACCTGGTGTTACACGAAAATGGGACATTATAAGCTTCATTTTGCAAATGCACATCTGAACACTCTGGCACCTGTGACACTCAGTTGTTTTGAATGATGTTACTTGAAATTTAGTCCTATAAGACATTTGGTACTTTATTTACAATGGTATTCATTAAATTATTAATGCAAAACGAACTGGGTAGCACTCAAACTTAACTTGAAGTAAGAAATTTGATCTTTTGTCACTTATTATCTAATATTCATTTAGTATGTGTTAGATACTACAGAGTAAGACAGAGGATCCTGAAACTAACGTGAACAATGCCTTAAAAACGATCCTAACTTCAGATGTGTTTTGGGGTTTTTTTGTACATGGACAAAGACAATTGCTTTCTGTTAGACTATTAACCAAATATTTTTTCATTAACAAACCAAATTAAGCATTAAGCCAATGTTTTCCCAAAACATGACATTGTTTTTGATGAAGAGGAAGAACACGGAGGGGAAAATCCATGGGAAAATACACTTTCAGAGGATACCAATGTGAAGTAATGTTTGCCCTGCACTGTTTACCTCGCAGGCTTAATTTTTGACTAAATAGGGCAACGGATAACAAACACAGGCCAGACAAGCTGTCAAGGTATTGGTGTCCAGCTGAAATATAGTAACTGGGCTCTGCAGGAAGCTAACTACACCATGCGACTGTGGCCTAAAGTCAGAGAGGTGTCAGTCTTCATTCATCAGAAAAAATAATAAATAAAATATCTGTGTTTTCAGGGTGTTTGTCTGTAGAGTGCACTCAGTGGTCAACAGACTCTGATCTACTGTCAACTAGGCCTCATGGGGGGATTTGATAGGCATCATATCTGCCCTTCCTCCACCCGCTTTCATCACTCACATACTTCTCTTCATCTCCCACTCCACAATCAGCAGAGAAGAGCTGCAGCCCAGAGGGGGGATTGGGATGCTGTGATTATAAATGGTGGGTTATCGCTGTTAAACTGAGGGCAGAACTCCTGCGCAGATGGAAACTGAAGAGAAGATTTTCATTTGTAGTCTTGAGGCAGCATGCATCCACAGAATACTCCAATATCCTCATACTGATCTGTTTCCTATCATTATCTGGGTCACATTCAATCCAACTGTCCCTGTTTTGACATGTGGCCGCGCATACACGCACATGAATATCCCTCTCAATCTCCCAGTGACCCTTTTCCCCAACCATCACATTCACGGTCTCCCACACTCTGCACTAAGATTTCCCTCTCCAGAGTATCCCATCCTCTTTCTCACCCTCCCTCTCTGTTATGTCCCTCATCTTCACCTGTCTTCCGTTGCGTATCCACACTTATGGGAACCCAGTGGTGGGACTGGGGCATTTAGGGCTCCGACAGGTTCTGCTTCTTAGCCAGGCAGGAGCAGCAGACTGAAATTATGCTATTGTCCTGCTGTCACAATGGATCCATTCACAGTGTACTCGGCGCCTGATCAACTCCACAGATGCTTGCTGGAAAATCTCTCGCTCTCACACAAACACAACTTCTCCATGAGCCATGACCAAAGTGCACCCAAATATGCACGACACAAAGATATCTACAAGGAGGATCTTCTAGACTTGAGGTTATTGAGTGTAGCTGGAGACTATGAATGGACTTTAACAGGAATGTCAGGGTTTATGGAGACAGAAAGTGTGTGTGCAAAGACACACCAACAAACACACACCTTTCACATCCACCTGACTGTTTGTCTTGAGTAAAGTGACTCTCCAGGGCCTCCTCCTCAGTGCCCAAGTGCTGCCTTTAAAAAAAAAATACAAGAGGAAGCAGAGGGAGGGAACCTGTGGTCATAACGTCACTTTATCAATCAGCTTCACAGTGTTTTTTAATGAAGCCAAGTGGCACAGAGAGCCAAGCGCTAAGTTCGTTTTCCATGCAGTGCCTCAATCTCTCTCCGTCTCTCTGTCTTTTCATTCAGTCTTCCTTTCAAAAACACGCTTCCCCGGGAAAAAGGGGGCGGGTTTTTCCTCTGTGGAAAATCTGATTTGAACCCGGTGAGCCAAAAGTGAAAAACCTCGAGCTGTCACCCTTTCCGCGCCACGCAGAGTAGCCTGAAACCATGCCCGGACAACTACTAAATAAAGCACACAAGGAGGATAAATCCTAAAATGTAAACCACCTAAGCATCGCCGTTCAAATCCCACGTGGGTGTGAAAGTCAGCTGAGCGGGGAGACTATTCTGCTCTGCTGCACTTGCTGCTCGCTGTTTATTTACGCACAACTCTCATCATTACGCAGCGTAACGCTGAAGGTGCACTTACCCAGAAGATGAAGTTGAACACGAACAAAAGGTACTTCACGCATTTCATTCCTCCTTCCACCTTCCCCATGTCGGCTGGATGTCACTGCGTTTGTATTAACCTTCAGCAAAAGAAAAAAAAAGACGCTCAGACTGGTCGTTCTGGCTGCGAGCAAAGTGACAATAACGGTTCACCCGCCTACAGCACTTGTGCATCAAGAGGCGATGACACGGTAGCCTTCCCCTTCTCTCTCCCCCCAACCCTCTCTCTCTCTCTCTCTCTCTCTCTCTTGCGTCTCTCTCTCTCTCTCTCTCTTACACACACACGCACGCACAGTCACACACACAAAACCCCGCAGGATCCGCTTAGACTCTTTCCAGACCGCCCCTTTCAATAATGCAGAGGGTGACTGAAGGGGGGGTCGAGACTAGTCGATGGGGACTCGGTGTTGTGAAAGTGTCGTTTTCCTGTTACTTGCCTATACGTTAACGTCTGCATGTTATTTTTGCTCATAGTTTACACTTAAATTTAAGTTTGTAACCTCGTGCCACATAACTGTAAAGATTCCCTCCATGCATGTTGGAAAATACTCTGAGGGATCTAGTTTTCCATAAAAGAGGTCAGAAATTAGAATTAGAAAATCTCCTGCAGCACTGTAAATGTATGTACAGTGCAGGATTGTCTTTTGACTATTTGGGATACAGCAAATCATGCTCCCAGAGTAGCATATGCGTTAATTTGTATCGTGAAAAGTACAGTCCAAAAGAAGGCACATCCCACTGAATAACAAAATCTAACCTGGACACAAAAAAGCACAATATAAAATTTACTGTAAAGATACAAATCAGCAGCACAATATAAAACAGGATATAGTGGGCTGTGTTGCTTATGTTTATCATGGGATTATAAAATATAAGGATTATGATTACATACATGGAGTATGGGAACCAATGGGGTAAACGAAGAGGAAGTCGGGCTCCTGTGTAGACGTTAGACATTTAAAAAGATCTGTTTTGTTTTGTAATCACATTATTAGATAACAGGATTTACTCAGCTTCCGTTCACAATGAAAGGCATGCTGGTGTTGGGAGTGTTTCCTAATTGCAATAGGCCCAAACCCTTCCTGTACATTCAAACCAGATGCCCTTGGAACATCATATAGGCTTCTTATAAATAAATAAATAAATAAATAAATAAATAAAAATGAATGTAAATGAAATAGCTTAAACAGTAAGAGTAAATGATTCATTCTAATTCACAATAGATGGAAATGGAGCTGATTGGAGTTTAAAAGTGTTTTAGTTTGTCCAATTTTATCTTCCGCTTTCTTTAATATTCAACTTAAATCATGAAGATGTGGTTAAAATCTGGTTGGACAGTTAAATGGTCTGGGAAAAGTAAGGCTATTTTCCTCTTTATGAATAAAATTTTTATTTGTGGTAAAGTCACAGTATAAATCACTGAGTTAGTTATCCTTTTTGAGTGTTATTCCTTTATGTTACTGGGTTAAAAGAACCCCTTGTCCTCTGTTGGCTTTCTACTCTGTGATATATCGACTGGAACTGAATCAATTTTGACCCACTTCTTATAACTCAGTGCATTTTCCAGCCAAGAGCAAAGAATGACAGGCGAAGCACAAAGATTATACAAACTGTATCTACTGTTATTAAAGTGCAAGGAGTAGTAGTCTGTCTTCAGATGACTGGGAGCATGTCGCTAAGCAGCAGCACCATGTTCGACATAAATATTTTCCACACCACCATGGAGAGCAGAGGGGACGTCCATTCATCACCGGCAATCAGCTGCTCATATCCTTATAGAGGAACAAAGTGGTCGCCCAGGAATGTAAAGAAGGAGAGAGGGAGGGAGAGCAGAGTGGGAAGAAATGGTTAGATTATGTATTAATGTAACTGATCTCCAACATGTTGCTCCTCTCAGCCATTCACATGTGTGTCCGTCTCAAAAATGAATCCTTTAAACCTCCAAGTTTGTGCTCTGAGACTCATTGTTGGAGTTGTGAGGCACAGACAGAAAACAAAACAAGTTTAGTTTGGACGCTAACCAGAGCAGCACCAAAAGAGGACAGGCTGATAAGACCACTGAGTCCCAGCTTACTGGTCGTTGTTGGCTGTTGGGGGCTCAGCTGCTGCAATGGTTCCAAACACGTGAGCAATGCAGGGCATGACCTGCTTTAAAATAGATAACAAATGACTGGATCATTTATAGCTCAGCATGGTCCCAAATGGGTCCATGAAGAAGATGACGTAGCCTTCAGTAGCTGTGGTTTTTATGTGGACATGCAATCTGATGTTATGTTTGACTATTTTATCTGCAAAAAGAAATGTGAAAAGGGTCAAATAATAAAGATGTTCAAATGTGAAATTCTGAAACATTAAAAAAAAGACAAAAATGTTGAAAATAACAGTAAATATGTGTAAAATAATGTATTTTGTAAGCTGATTTAAATACAGTAAATACGGTGTAATTGTTCAGCCGCACAGTGTAACTGAACTGCTATCAGTAAAAATATAGATTTTTAATTTGCATTTTATCTACAGATTTGGCTTTTTTTCTTTTCTTTTTTTTTTTTTTAAAGAATTTTACTAATATATTTTCTGCAGGGACAATCAGTAAAATGCTACTTTAAAAAATGTGAAAAAGGTTGCATAAAAAGACATTAAAATGTAGAATTCTGAAACATTGAACATGGTAAAAATTGTGAAAACAACAGCAAAGATATGTAAAATAATTATTTTTTATATATATATATATATATATATATATATATATATATATATATATATATATATATATATATATATATATATATATATGAATTAAATATAGTAAATATAGTTTAATTTGCATTGTAACTGAATTACAATCTGTAAAAATATAGATTTTTGATGAGCATTTTATCTTCACTTTTGGCCTGTTTTTTGTTTGTTTGCTTTTTTTTCTACAGTAAATTTGTAAATTAATCAATTTTTTTTCTTTTATTCAAGGATTTTACTTCATCAATAAACAAAATCAGTAAAATACCACTTAAAATGTTTATTTAACATCTTTAACATTCATATTTTTCTTACAAATAACAAATATCTGTAAAATAATTATATATTTTTGCAGATTTAAATACAGTATTTTTTAAAAATAATTTTACAGCCAAAACAAAAGAATGAATTACAATTTTTATTAAAAAACGTTATTTTATATTTGCAATTTTGGAATGGATTTTTATGCTAAACATATATTATCATAGATTAATACTTATGTTCTTATTTATTAAGTGTAGCTTAACAAATGGATAAATCTAGTCAAATAAAGTAATTTGTTCAAAAACTTCCCAGTGAAAAACTCATTACATTGCAACTACGTTTAAAAAAAAAAAAAAAAAAAAAATCTTTTTTTTTTTTTTTTTTTAACAGTGTATAGATGCTCTTGGAAGCTTGTCATCACTCTTTATTGTATGTATATTCCGACTTTGAATTAGGAACTCGGTGCTTATCTTGGTTGTTGTGAATGGGCAGGATCATAGCAGTTGTTGTTTACCGTTTGGTTACATTTATAATGTTGAAACATTTGTGATCACAACAACACAAAGTCATTGCACCTACAGACGTGGAAGTGAGTTTTAAAGTGAGCCAGACTTTCTATCTGTGGCAGCATAGCACCATCTACTGGCCATTTATGTTCAAGTAAAATCACTGGCGTGCTGAGACCTTCATACCGGTAGATGCACAATACAAATGCAAAGCTTTTACAAATGCTCCTTGAGCAGTCAGTGCTTAATTGAAAAGCTTTTAAATAGCTTCTGTGGAGTGAAAGGAATGTTATTCATTCGCTGTATTCACTCATGTTTGCTTCCATGACCTCAAAATAATCCAGAAAGGTGTGAAAGACAAGGAAGTTTGTGAGAGAAAAGAGCCACCTTTTGCTTCTTTTCAGAATGCTGTGAATTCAGCTTCATCTTTCTGTCTTTACATGCAGGTTGCTGCCTTGAATACCTTCACGGCTACAGCGGCAGAATCGAGAGAAAAAAGGTCACGGCGGACAAACCCGACCGCCTGTTCTGCAGCTGCTGCCAAAGTGAGAGGTTATCTGAGGTCACCGTCTGAAAAATCTTTGATCAGACGGCCTTGCTGTGATGAGGTTTCCTGGCAACACATCCACAGATGAATAGCGCTGTGTATAATCTGTGAGGCAGCAGCATTAGTGGAGGTGAGAGCACAGCCAGGCACCTGGTGAGAGCGATGGTGTGAGGAGAGGTGAACAGTTCAACTTTCAGCAAGAGGAAAGAGAGAGAGAGGAACACTCCAACATTTGTTATTAAATATGTTTTTGTACTTGACCACAAGAGGGTAGCGTATTCTTACCAAAGGGGATATTTACTGTGAATTAAGAGAAGTGATGTGTTGGGAAAGATATTCTCCTCATGTAATATGGATGCTTGTGTCTGGTATCTTTTTGCTAAATCCAGAGATGATCTGCAGCATACAGCACTGAATGACAAAGCAAAGCAGGCTGCTGCTGTGGGAATTTGAGAAAATTAGCTTTGACATATGTCACACCAAATCATTTCAAATAAAAGCTTTAAGGTAGGCTGTGCCCTGTTATCTGTGTTGTCTACCTGTCTTGCAGAAGAGCTGTGTGCTGAAAGCATCTTACTGAATAAATCTGAGTTTAGACCCTAAAACCAGTTGTTGCCCCTGTGCCCACTATAAGGGTAAACCGACTATTACACCAATGCAAAGCTCTTAAATGTGATATTGTGTGAGAAACATTCATTTCTTCTGGTTTCCCTGCATACTGCCCTGATTTTTCCCATTCACCTTGAAGTACAGAAAGATGACAAATTATAAAAATACCATGAAAAAGTGAGCGGAGGAGAATAGCAACAGCACAGCAGACCTGTTCTTAGCTCAAGCAAATGCATAGAGTCATGGAAAAAAATTATCTGACAACCCTTGTTTTCTTCAATTTCTTGTTCATTTTAATGACTGGGACAACTAAAGGTATATTACCTGAAGAATCAATGAATATGACAAAAAATGCAGCTGATTACATAATACTTCATGTCCTATTTGACATGCTTGAGCCTAACTGTATTCCCAGGGTATATAAGAGGCCATTTCATGTCATAAGCAGCACTGCACATGCAAAGGCCTAGAGTAGTTTCCTGCTTATATTTAAGCTGTAGCGCAACTCAGAAGTTGTCAGCTCTCACATAATGCCTAAAACAAAAGAATTCTGTGAAGCCACAAAGGCAGCCATCTTGGCACTGCTGGAAACTGGCATGAGTGAGAGACAGGTAGCAAAAAAACTGAAGATCTCTAAGACAGCCATTCATTACACCAAGAAAAAACAAGCCCAACATGGTACTACCAAACTGGTAGGTGATTACAACAGGAAACATCTTTCTACCCACCAGATGACCATCACTCATCTGTTCCTGTGTCAGGAATCATCATCAGACCTCCAGGGACCTTAAAAATGAGTGAGCACTGTGGAGAAATGTGACTTGTTCAGCAAGGACAGTTGGAAACCGACTTCTTGAAGCTGGTCTGAAGTCACACAGGACATGGAAGAAGCTCTTCATCAAGGAAAGGCAGAGGAAAGCCTGGTTGCTCTTTGCTGGGATCACAAGGATTGGACTGTTGATGATTAGGCTGAGGTTCTCTTCAGGGATGAATACAATTTTCAGTTGATGCCCACTCCAGTCAACTTCCTGGTTAGGAGGAAGCCTGGAGAAACCTACAAACCAGACTGTCAATGCAAAATGTTAATCTGAAACATCTTCATGCTGCCTTGCATATGCAGCATGTTTAGGAGAGACCCACAGAATTTCAGTGATGCTGAAGACAGAGGACTATGAAAGAGATTCCAAAAGCTTCAGCTTCACGATGGATTTTGAGGTATGCTTCAGAACATTGTTCTGCTGCAGATTCTGTTGTATCACTTTCTCAACAGACTGCTTGGCCCAGAATTGGTCGATATTTAGAGGATTCATTCTTCTCCCTCTCTGTGCAATATTTGATATGCCACTGCTTGCTACAGAATATTTCCACCCCATGTTTAACAGTCAAATACAGCAATTTTTTTTTCTTCAAGCATCTGTTCATAGCACTTGTCTCCAAAACAACTTGATGCTTATCCAGATTGTGCTTTGTGTTGACTTGTGTGATGAGGTCACAGATAAGGTTTACTTCTGAGAACTTTTCCTTGTAAACCCCGCTGCAAATGCTGCTCCAGTCTTTCATCAGCCAAAAAAACATCTTGTAGCTCCTTTGCGGTCATGTGGGAGTTTTGCTTTGCCTTCTTGTGCAGCAGACATAGAGATTTATCTGAAAGTTTTCTCAGTCTTCCAGATGCTGTGACTTCTGCGGTGCCCTTTAAATGCCATTTCACCATGGAAGTCGTGGAAGATATAATTCTGGCGCTTCACCCAGTACTGTAGGCACCAGTTAACTTCATTTTCAGATTAGAAGAACCACACATGTTGGAGTGTTATAATGAAGTTCAGTTCCAGTTGAACGCGCTTTGGAAATGTATTCAGCTGATGATGACAAATGTTGACCTGCTTTGGACATCCTAATAAGTCAGTTAACAAATGATTGAATGATAATAACTTATGCATTTGCATTGGAAGCTTCTTCTACTTTTTTTTCTTCAGAAATCACCAAAATATGTGTTTGTGCCCAAGCTTTCTATGATGAGGAGCACTGAAGCTGCTCTGGCAGCCCATGGTTGCTCAATATCTTACTAAGATACAGTATCCTGTTTTTATTTTCTCTAGATTTTCATCTCTCCATATGTATGATCCCTATCCTTTCAAAACACAGACTCACAAGCAGTCTCTGCAGTGTTTACGCCGATCGTCCAAGGTGACAAGAATTCTCCACAACTGCCGGGAACATCGCAGCCAATCTGTCTTCCTCTCTGTGTATAAAATACAGAGCCCGTACGGTGTGACTGACATTCCTTCGCCCTGGGAAAAGCCGGGATCGGTTTATGTATGTGCAAATATACAAGGGCCGACCAGTCTTTCTGTGCAGAGTTACCCTGATGTCAAACCTGCTCTGCTCTTGGCTGCTGTCCCGTTGTGGAGCAGTGCTGAGCAAGACGTGTCATCTGAAATTTAGGATAAGCAAGTCTAAGCACGGTCATGTCGGTTTTAGCTCTCAGAATTATTTGCACTTGAGTCTTCAGTTTTGGGTTGTTGCTTGTGACCTGTTCATAAAACTGATAAGAAGAACATGTTAGGTGTTTTGGTTTCCAACAACTAAAGGAAATATGTATTTTTATGATATCAGAAGCTCCAATACCTTCCCCAACCCATCCCTAAACAATAACCTGATCTCTGGTTATTGTTTAGTGATGGCCAGGTGTGGGTGTGGCATGTTTTTTCCTCAAAAAACAATGCTTATCAAAATGATAATTAGAAACTGTAAATATGCAGGCTGTGACAACAGAGCAATGATTTAAAAATGCTAAAAAATTAAACCTAGAGTTGGGTGGAACTGCAGAGGTGGAAGATAATTCTAATTCTTATAATAATAATAAAATCAAAAAGTGGCCACCAATACTGTCTTTAAAATGGACACAACAAACCAGGCAAGTACTGAGGTGTTTAATAAATAACAGCATGAACAACACAACAACTATATATATATACATACATATACATATATATACATGTATACACACATATATATATACATATATATGTATATATACACATACCGTATATATTTTCATATTTGACTGTATAAACCATAAATATGACATGCAGTCCTCATAATTTAAAACAACCAGGACTTCTCTGACTGAGGTAGGGTCAGGGGGCCGAGGGGTTGGATAGACGCAGCTGTGTGTGTGTGTGTGTGAGTGTGTGCGTGCATGCATGTCTAAGTGTGTGAGAATCGAATGCAAATGTTCAGTACGGGTGTATGTTTGGAAGTTGAGGGGACAGGATTACAGTATTGGCAATAAAGCTGCAGTGGCTGTTAAGGAGAAGTGTGTGCTTGGTTCATAGTTCAGCGGTCAGGAGATGTCCTCCTCAGTCAGCGGCCCAGTCTTCCTCCCCAAGACTTCCGGCTGAGAACACACACACACGCGGCGTTGATGCGGATGAAACGCCACGCTGTATGTCCTCTATCGATGGTCAGGGCACTTACGAATATGTGTGTGTTGGTGCAGTAGGAGTTCCAGTGGCGACTGTCGATGCCAAGACAGCCCGAGTTGCCCGATTTGGAACCTTGTTTGCCACCTCGTCCCCCGGGTCGTCCCCCGTTCGCGGTCCCGGGGCCCCTGTGCGTGGGGGACCGACAGGTGGTCTCATAGAAGAACTGTTTCTTCACCACGTTGTTGATTGTAACATTGGGCAGCACCGTCACCTCATTCCCACGTATGTCTGTGGCTCGTGTCAGGTTGCCCACCCAGGTGTTTATGCTTTCACACACTGAGTACTCCCCTCGGTGCATGGTGTGTGATCCTGCTTTGCGCCTCACCCTCACCCCTCTCACCCCTTCAATGTCATAGCCCTCGCCTTCCAGGGCGTCGTGTGATGGGGGCTCCTCGCTGAAGACAACGCGGGGCGAGGAGCGGTAGCGCCTCTTGGAGAAGAGCTTGGGGTCCACCACCGGGATGGAGGGGTCAGGGGGGGAATCTGATGTGGAACGTCCGACGACGGGGGTCTTATCCTGCGTGTGCGAAGCGGCCCGATGGGGCCTCTTGGTCCTGTGGTGGCTGGTCCTATGATGCTGCTGTGAACTATGGTCCTCGGAAAGGTGGTCCCTGGCTGCTGTCTGCTGTTGTCCTGCTCTGTGATTGGCTGCCGTCTGCTGTCCTACTTTGTGGTTGGCTGCCCCGGCGCTCCGGGCCAATCCACCTCCCATGTTCAGTACAGCCTGGACGCCGATCAGGAGGAGCAGGACCAGTGGTGACGACCTCATGGGCACACGTCCTGAGCCAAACGCAGGACATGAAAAGTTCACATAATGTCATGTTGATGCCTCAGGTGAATGTACTCACGTTTTATTTTATTGTTGAAACATTAACAGATTGACAGAAAATAAGAAAATCCTGCGTCAAGCAAGAATGCCAAAAGGATACTGAGGATTTTTTAGCAGTAGCTGACAGTGTGGATGTTATAACCTCATATGTCATTGTTTTTACTACACATGACATTGTGGTTTGGTGCAACAGCTTTCTCATTTCTGGTATTTTGCACTGTTGCCATTGATTCATGTGCCATTCATGTCTGTGTTCACTGAGGAGACATTAGCCTTTTCTACAGAATCCTCATTGCTGCTCGGATTCTTTGAGAATTACTTCAAAGTGAAGTGCCTTTTTCCAACTGTATAAACATCTTTGCATTAAGTGGTCAATTCCTTTATGTTGGTTCTCCTGCAAATCAAATTTTGAAAGCTAAACGGTTGATTAATTTGGAGAAAATTCTTTGATTAATGCGGCAATTAGCTGGAGGAAGCAGTAAATCTAGCAGACCCTGTATTTTCAGGAACGTCTCTGGTCCTACTTGAGTGTGTTTTGTTTCGCATGTTGCGTGTTCAGGCGTACCTGTGGAATGTGTCCAGTTGAAGAGGGAGCCCCTGTGGACTCTAAAGCCAGACTCCAGTGCAGGCCGGGTCCCTCATGCCTGCCATCTGGACCCCCTGAACTACAGCTCTGCAACACACACACATGCAGAATAAATACTGATGCAAATGATAGCCGACTAAAACCAAATACCATAATAATAAGCACTGGAAATTTAATAAATGTATCTGCCTTCGACAATTTTGCAATTTAAAGTTATTTCAAGAAAGGGCTTTTATCCTAAAAATCTGTTTTCCATTTCCTTGTCAAAGGGACAAGAGACAAGAGATTAAGTAGAACACATTGTGTATAACGCATTGGACGTACCCAGCTCTCTTCACAACATTAGGTAATGGAAGTGCAAGGAGAACAGTGACAGTGCAGAAGATAAACATGCTTAACAGAGAAGTTTAGATGATTCTAAGAGCAATGTGAAACTCTCACTTCTCTATCCTTGTCCACAACTCCTTTTAAAGACAGTTTATCATTATCTGGTCTTATCTCATGCAAAGTACACACACACACTCACCGTATTTACCCCTTTGGGCTTAGACTTGCCATGCATTGGAATGTGAGGTATTTCACACCTCATTAAATGTTACGTATGATATACTGAATGTGAAACACGTCCCGGTCATAGAGGACAGGAACACATGGACATGCATACAAACGTAGTCATATGTACGCTCTCTGTGTGCATGTAGGAATGCATGTAAAGCTGTTTTCATGAATAGTTTGCATGCTTAGATGCTGTGATGTGCACGAATACACACACACCTCCTCCCACACAAACACTCCGGAGGTCAATGAGGTGAGCTGAGAGCAGGGTGTCAGTATTTTTGGCTTATCTACAATGTTCTGTAAAATGCGTCTTGCAGAGATGTCGTAATGTTGTAAATGTTTACCTCAGCATGTTTCATTTTGCTACCTTGTTGTGAGAGTTGCAGCTTTCTGACTGGATTTTAAAAAGCTAGTAGTGATTTATGATAATGTTGGCAAAAATAAAACATGATGTAAATTTTTATTTGATTTTAACATCTTCTAACATCTTCTCACGTCCTGCCAGAAGAGGTCAGTGTTGCCTGCTTTGCCTGAACTGACCACATTGTAAGGCAGCTGAGAAACATCAAAATGTCACTGGCCCTGTTCCCATTAGAAATATCAACTCAGCTGCAGGAGAGACGTTTAGCTTCTTAAATCATTCTCAGGTATCTTCCCACAAGCTAGGAATGTTAAAGTTCTGGAGATGTCTGTTCTTGGAAGCACACGTTCTATACTTGTTTGTCTACAAGGCAGTGATGGAAAGAAACAACAGAAATGTATGTAAATGTGCTCAAATACCTTAATTAATGCAGCACCGAAGAGCTCATCACATTTATACTAAAATTAGAGCGACTGATTCAGATTTTTCAGCTCTTATTATGCACTTTTACTTCAGTAAAACTTGAAAATACTGTAGATTTACGATGCAATCAAACACTTTTGCATCGTGGTATTGTTGTGTATACTCATATATTACATACAGTGAAGAAGTATTTACTAAATACTTCGTCAAACTCTGCCAGCAGGTCAGTTTGGCATTGCATTGACAAAACAATCAAGTCATCCTGGGTGATGGAGACAGCTATTGTTTTGAGAAGCTGACCTACAAGTGATATCTTTTGGCTTCAACAAATACACACACACACACACACACACACACACACACACACACACACACACACACACACACACACACACACACACACACACACACACACACACACACACGTACACATATGGATCTGGTCCAAGCAGGCAGCGAGTTGACTGATCTAGGCTGACGGGCAGCTCACTATTTACATGGCCCACGGTGAGCCTGGAGGATCCTAATGTTAAAAATATGTGGCTTGTGTTTAATGCCAGTGGAGCCAGCGTAAACACTGCAGTGGAGGAGCACAGGGGTCAGAGCGGTTTAGAGAGCACCTCTGACTTACAGGATTACTTCAACACTGGATCCGAGGTCCGTCTGACTGTTCCTCTGAAACTCTCGCCAGATACTGTATACAGAAGGACACACAAGCTAGAGAGGCTCTCCTGAAGGGGTTTTGGATGTGCTCCCAAAAACTGTTTGTTTGTTTTATGGTTTAGTGGAAACAAAACTACATTTTACTCCAGAAACTGCGTTGTGGCCGCACCGGGAAGTCAGATAGGTCACAAACAAGGTGGCGACTGGGTCTGGAATAGAGAGTGTCCGATGAAACGGTCGAATGGATTTTACATTCCAACATACATCTTATATCAAAACACGGGAGGAAAGACGATCCATATGGTAGTGATAAAACAGGAAGTCTCAGAGTGGTGTGTGAGGCTCCCTGTGCAGGACAAGTGAGCTGCTTTCCTCTTCAGTATCCAGGGAGAAAACTCCGAATACACAAACACACATGGGAAATGCCTTGACGAGTAAGAAAACCTGCAGGAGACTGTGCTGTGGCCAAATAATGACAATGCTATTTCAAAAGAGCAACAGGAATGACAGACGCCGTATGGTTTATATTTCCATACACTCGACATACTGCATTAATATTGAGTGGTATAAACAAAGCAGTTGCTGAATAGCCCTTTATGAATCATCCCTTGCGCAGGTGGCACAGACTTTTTAAACGCTTACTGTAACGCAAGGAGGTTCCCTTTCTCACAACAACCTAGCTGATGGTAAATCAAGACCATTCCTCGGTTGGCTCATCCATCACTTTTGAGATCTACGATGGCACTACATGGCACTGCCTAGTTAAGCGAGATTGCAAAAGTTGATAAAATGAAGTGGAAAGGAGACATTAGTCACATAGCTGCTAGGTTGTGACCTGGAAAATCAATCACTGGGCAGCAGAGAAGCAGAGAGAGAGGGACTGATGACTTAGCCAAAGGCAGTGGAGCTCAGCCACACTGTTACTGGTGCTGACTACGTAGTATTAGCCAGCAGCACATTTTTACATGGCCTGCCAGGACACAAGACGACCCGCTGATCAGACTCTGGAACCTACAGGTTGCCAAATGATCGCATGTTGTTAGAGAGTGTTGACTGTGACGACCAGGCAGGTGGGCCAGAACACGCCTGCCATCAGTCTGAGGTTGGTTTACAGTTAGCGAGGCTTTCCTGCTATCGGTGTGATACATTAGTCATTAGTTACAAGTCCTTGTTAAAAGATGTGCAGCGGGCGGCGTGTCAGTGGTTCTCTCAAACAAACACACACCTCGCCTGCATAGTGATGACAACAGCGGCAGATTATGAGGGGGTGAGAAGGAAAGAGTGACAGCAGCAGAGATAGAGGGAGGAGGAAAGACAGGAGACGGATAGAGGCTGATGCAGAGAGAAACAGAGAAAGGTAAATAGTTTTTCTGTGTCTCTCATCAAGTCAGTGGAGTGCAGTTCCTCCTGCTGTCAACCACTGGAAATAATTATCAAGAGGGATGACCGCCAGGTCAACTTGCTCCCTTTTACACCCATCCAAACGTTTGGAGATATGTTTGTTTCCTTGAAAAGTGTTGTCTAATGCTCATTAATCACTGTTTGAAAAGTTCAACAACTTATAAGGATTGGTCTTTGAGAGGACAGTAATCCTTGCTTTTGGAGAAGGATTAATTTCTCTCGATTAAATTCACAGTTTCAGACTTTTCACCTCACAGAGCCACACACATGTTGTAACACAATATTAAGTGTGCTGCTTCCATTTCTCATGAAGTCACTGTTTCATTCACAACTAGAATGGAAGCTTGTCAGTTATCCAGAGTAAATCTGCTTGTCACAGTTTAGATAAGCCACAATGTGAAGCTAATGCACCAGCCAACATACAGAACCAAGATTTTGTCACGTAAAATGATGTCATGCAGCGTCTGGTAAAAGCACATCACGTTCTTGAGAGGCTGTCAGTAAGCAGGCTATTCTTGGAAATGTGAAAATGTACATGTGCAACACACACAGCACAGGTCACTCAGAAAAATGGCAAAAGAGTGATCTACACTTAAGACGTATGGTTTTCAAGAAAGATGGCAAAAAAATCAAGCAAAATATTCCACAAAAATGTATTTGTTGGGTATTTTGATTTATTTGTTTAAATGGAAAAAAAAAGATAATTAGCGACATTTGAATGGTTATTTGGCTGAATTGTTTGCATCAAATATTCCTCTGCACACTTCAGGACTCATGATTCTATCCATAAATACAAGTTAAAGCACTGCAGGACCAACACCTTCACACTTTGACATCCCGCCTCCACGCTGTATTTTATCATTGGTACAATCTTGAGCTCTTCTCCTGACTTCCTCCACAGATCCATGTAGGCTGCATTTGAACGCATCCGAAAATAACACGTCTCTGAAAGCTTGTCTGTTTACGTGCATGTTCTTTTGCAAATGTAAGCTTAGTTGTGTTTCTTTGAACTTATGAGTGATAACCACCTCCCCTGCTGTCTTTTGAACTGTCTATGAACTCAGTTGTATCTGTTGATTCTTTATTACACTGAAGTGAACCTTGCTGCTGTTTCTTGTCTCTTGATTTTACTCATATTATGCGGTCTAATCTGCTGGCTGGTTTTTCTGTGTACTTTTTGTTCTAAGTCCTTCATTTTTGACCATATTCCCAACTATGGCTATTAGAACATTGTGTTTTTTATTCACTTAATGAATAAAATGGCATTCAACACGCAATAAAGCAATACTTGGCCTTTTGTCTAAGCTCATTTTACTTGTCTTTGCCTTTTTGCAGTTGTTTCCATCTAACCATTTCCAAGGTATTTTTTTACTGGATGTACAAACAGTATCTTGAATTTATCCAAATATATTTTGTTGCTTTTAGAAGGATGTGTTTATGCTTTCCAGTAACTGTGCAAAATGTGTTTTATTAGCTATTATTATCTTGTCTTCATGAAAAAACTTGCTGGACATCATAAAGGTTCACTGATTCACCAACTATTTTGGGGTCCGTGGTACATATCAAAACCTTACATCACTGAGACTCTTACTGTTTTGGTCTGACTGGATGTTTTCTACCACATGAAAATGTTAGAACGCCCCCCAAAAAAACCCCAAAAAACTAAAACTCATGGGTCAGGATATTCACTTAGCTGGTGCTTTATTATGGTGTGCAAAATTTCAAGTACCATTTCAACCGTGTTGGCCTTTAATGGCTAATTCTTGCCACCTGGGTCCCCCCCAAGGCGGTCTTCCAGCTGCCTGACTGAAATCAGCATTTTCAAGAACATGATATTAGAATTTTATAACCGAAAAAAGACACTTAATGCAGTTATCACACAGTAAAAAGCCCATTTGTGGCACTTTTCTATGTCTTTGATTCTCCGACCAGAGCTTTTATTCTGGTATTAAAAAACACTTCTTTTCGTGTTTATGTTTCAAAGAGAGCTGCTGTGAGAACCGAGGCACCTGTTGTAAATCAGGAACACTTCAAACAGCAAACTCCGCTGCTCTGGCCTCAGGACACAGGAAGAATGAGACCAGCAGTGTCAGACTGACAGACACACACAACCTGCTAAAGCACTTTTCTCTTCAGAGGGATGACAAATGATGCAAGATATGCAGAACAAAAGAGTATTTACTGTACAAAGCGTTTCAGAGCCAAATGCTACACAATGGAAAAAGAACATATCGGCAGCGCTTGACATCAGCTTGTATTAATTTAATGGGTTTACTGGGCGCAGCAATAAAAAAACGTGCCTGGAGTTAACAACACACAGGTAAAAGCATTTCCAACTTTCACATGAATAGCTATCAAAAGACTGACCTTTCATTCAAATGGAGCTGGCAGCCACACAGAAGCATGCACACATCTACCGAACGTTTCCCAGCTCGGTATTACGCTGCCAACACTTGAGCCTCAGGCTTTAAATGAAACCATTTCAAACAAATTTACCTGTAATAAAACCATAAATGAACTTGATGCTATGCAATAGAAGATACACAGTATCCAAGGTTGGCGCCTGTAGGATTCTTTTTACATGTATATACCCCTATTTTACACAGTTGTTATTATCAGCTGTGGTGAAATAAAAGCTCGTGTATGTCTGTAGAGGGCATCTTGAGAATATCATGGCAGGAGGCAGCCATAGAGTGGAAACTAAACGGCACAGACTTGGCTGAGAGCCAGTGTCTTCATCCTGCATGCCTTTCTGTGCGTCTCTCTGTCTTTTTTCAGTTATCTTTCATTCCACTTTTGCTCCAGGAATCAGACCAAATGTTCATCATTCCTCTCACACTTTAAAGCCAGGAGTAACTTCCTGGCTACACGTCTGTTTCTGTGTCTAACAGCGAACAGATTTCAGCACCATGAAAGCGCATGTGTGCAGGTGCCGAGTGCTGGATCAGAGAAATATTTGCTTATCTTTGGGGAAAATTACACAACCTTTATCTGATCAAATCCATAAACCCTGAAAGTGAAGATCACATCCCTTGTCTCTTTTCCACCTTGGCCATCTTAAATCAAGACTGTGCATGTGTGTTTGTTTTATTTTGAGAGTTGTGGAAATAAAATTATTGGCTACTGCTGAAAAAGCTGTAAAATTTCTTCGATGAAGACATACCAAGCACACAGATAATACGATTTTAATTAGCTTTTCCCACTGGAAAGAATTTGTCTTGGAAGTGGGATAACAGTTGGACTTGTGTCTGCATATGGCTCCACTTTTACTCTTTCGGTAATGCAAACTGTCCAAGAAAAGTAGATGTCAAAGTAAGGTGTAAAGAGAAAAAACCCAAAGCACTGTGAGACAATAGGTGTAACAATATGTGTATGAACTTTAAGACACTATAGAGTCTACTTTGATTTAACAAGGTGACTCACGAGCATTTCAACACTAAAAGGCAACAAGAGATTCAACCAATACGCTGATACACAGTTTCAGGAATCACATTCCTTGGAATAAACTGTGTCTCTCTGGCCTTGTGATCTTTTTATCTAAGTTTCAGCTAAAATGTCACACGCCTTCATCTATGCATAGTGCTACATGAAGCGAAACTTTTCATTTCACTTCTTGACACCGCATCTGTTCCAGAGACATGTTTTATTTACAAGGGTAACCCAGAGACAAAGCAGAGACACGACTGTAGTGTAACCCTCAGCCTTTCCATTATTCTCACACATTGTCTTACAGTAAGTTAAACTATGATTCATCATAATAGAAAGATTGAATCCTTGTGGTGTTTGTGAAAGGAATCCAAAATAAATAACATTTTAGCTGACTTTTATTTTAGCAGCAATTGGATTTGGAAGAAAAGGGATGAGTAGCAAACAGAAATAGTAAAATGAAACAATGCAGCTCTTTGTATACCGAGGGATATCATTGTGTTTTTCTTCTCTTTTTTTGTTGTTTAATAATGCGGTTTGCAGCACTTTCCCAGAAAAGAAAAACTCCCTATTTTTTCCTTCTTAAACTATTTTATGTAATACAAATGTTTCTGAGCACGGTTATGAACAGGTAGCTTTAGATTATGTTTCCATTTGTTTATTAAACATGAACATGAGCGAGACCATTCCTCTAGAAATGAAAAAAAGTAGCGTATCACAAACTAGAAACTATTGTGCATTAATAAAACTGCAGAAAAGTAGAACAACAAAGATCTATGTGTTCCATGTTTGATGTCATAGCATTTACTGCTCTGCAACTCCCAGCGGGGTTAACATCTGTAGAATTTAAGGCCAAATTGTTCTTGAAATTGGAAACTACAAGCATCAGACAAAAGGTTTGTTTTAACTTGAATCAAAGTTCAACAAATTCAAACTTTGGGCACACCCTTGCTATGCTTCCTGCACTTCAGTCATATGTGGGTAGATGTAGTGATATATAAAGTGAGGACAAAAGCAGTTTTTTTTGTGATATTGTGAATCCACCTTAAGAATTTCTCACCCAATTCTGCTTTTATTAAATAAATGGTCCCCACAGACAACACATTTTAGTGGCGTGATGCTGTTTGATGCTCTCTGGTTGGATGCAGAACTCCAGGCATGAGTTTTTTTTTGGCAAATGAGGCAAAAGTGCAACCATAGTTGTGTTAGTGAAATTGCTCTATCTCCCTGTTTCTCCCCCCTTTCTTCCCTCTCCACAATCGGGCCCATCCCCAGTCAACCCACCCTCTCCCTGTGCTGGACCAGTGGACGTGGGAGGCCGGGCCTTCAGGCCTTGAAGGCAGGATGAACACAATGATTAACATGTTTTCCAGACCCCTAGTTTTTATGACCTTGACATTCAACAATCTTCTCATGACAAGTGGTTAATCTTTTGGCATGGCTGTGGTAATAACTCCCCCTTCCTGGTGAGAATCTGAAATCCCACAACAGTGCAGGGAGGAGAGGAGGAGGAGGAGGGCTTGGAGGCAAGAATGCTCGTCTGGCCACGAAAAGAGATGAAGACACGGTGATGGAGAGGAAGGAGACATGTGGGGAAGGGCGAGAGACGACGTGTAATGGAGGGCGGGATCCAGATGGGCAATGAGATGTCTTGGGAGTTGGACAGATAAAGGAGCATGTGATAGAAAGAAGAAGTAAGGACTAGGCTGTGGGGGAACAGAGATGGAGACAAAGAGGAGTTCAAGGACAGGGTCGGAGGGAGGAATAAAAGCTGTGGGGAGTTTCAAAGCATTCAGGAGTAAGGGACATGTTGCGTTTCATCGCTGTGCCTCTTCTCTCAATAGCTTTAACAGAAAAATGTCCACTGCAACAGACAGAAAGAGCCTCAGAGCTGCTGTAGATCATGTTGCTTATTTAGTCTCAGGGCATCCATCAGAGTAGAACAACCATGTATGCTGTCCAGGCAGAGGTTCAATCGTCTTGATACTGATCCTTTTTGGAGAACATCAGCCTGGATGTGATGGGATTGAAATCACTAACAGTAATTAAGTGAAATAAATCATGACTAATGTGAGCGTGACTCATTTAGCTCACCATCCTGAGTTTGACTCATCATAAAACACATCCGGAATTTCAATGTGCCTTTCACAGCTTGTGCCCCTGACAAAATCGAGCATATAGATTTGTGTGCGACTTTGACTACGCGTTGCTGTAAACAAAACAGCAGAGGAGCGATTGGTGAGTGAGTCACCCAGGTAAATTTTCTACGCAACATAAAATGAAACATGGGCGTAAATAGACAGATATGCTGGCTCAGACACCCAAGTTTTCCATTATGCCGCATTTATTCTGCGCTCTCGCCTGATGCCATGAGCATGGGCGTGGGCCTGTAGACGTAAAATGAGTATATGCTGCGTCAGATGTTTGGATTTGCATGCGCGGCATTCCTTTAATGGTTTCGCTTGGTTTCTGTAATGACAGCTTGCGCTTTCCGATGAACATATGAGTAATCTTCACATCTGATTCATAGTTAGGAAGAAGAGCAAATAAATAAGACAACAGTTCCAGTTAAATCCCCTCTGGTGGCTTTTCGTGATAATGAGCTAATTTTAACATGCGTAGACTGTATTTAAGAAGTTGTTTCAATACAGAGGAAGTGATCTGGTTGCGTGCTAGTGCTGCAATATCCACTTGAAATCGGTGTAAAATGGATTTGATTAGATTAATTTGATTGAATTTTCATTTGGTGCGATGTTTTGGGGTGAAACGTTAACCATCACTATGAAATGTGCAGATTAAGTACCTTGTGGCCTTAGAAAGGCATCTACAATAATGAAGAAATACAGTTTTTTTTATTTGAATGATCCTTTCTCCATAGTTGAAGTTTTAAGTGCTAGTTTTAATCTCCAAGACAGAAATATTTCACAAACTATTAGATGAATTGCCATGAAATTTACATTTGTACAGAAACACACAGTGCCAGTAAGGGGATCATTCAAGTCAATGTAATTCAGCCTCTGGGATTCACAAATAAGGTTGAAAGTCTAGTCAGTAATGCTAGACTTTGAAGCATAGTGGAGCACCACTGGCATGTCACCATTTTCTGGTATTTTAAAATAAATATCTCCTGAGTTGGTTGGTTGGTTGGTTGGTTGAACATTTTGTACAGTCATTCATGGTGTCTTGATGATGATCCCTTGACTTGCACTACATTTGAACGTGTCCAATATTTTGGTTTATGACCAAATAAATGCAAAATGAATAGCACTTCCATTGTCCTCAATTGAGTTTGGCGATAATCAGCAGATAACGTGGTAATATTTGATAATTAACTCTATAATGCTAAAATGGTGAACATGATAAAAATTAAACATGCTTCACATAAGTACCACAGCTTTGTCATGGTGATCATGCAGTACTGCTAGCATGACTGCAGTCTATTAGCTGTTTTTTCTACCTAATTGAAAACAGAAGATAAGGGAGTCCCTTGCATTTTTACATCTACAGCAAACCTTGATGAAACTACCTTGAGTATTCAGCTTTGTTCTCTTGTCAAACAACACACATTAGTGCAATTCACTTTGCTGTGCTCTTACACATGGCCTTGTCAGACCTGAAACCTCTTTAGATTGTAAAAAACAACAACTCAGTGTTGTCTTCACTTCCACTGTTTGTTTGATTAGTCTCACACCTCTTACTAAAAACTTGACCCAACCATTTGGTCTCCTGTGTGGTCTCCACATCGTTCTGTCATCACTCTCTCTCTCTGTCTGTCTGCTTCTGTCTCTCTCTGCCTCCCTATCTCCCTCTCCATATCTCCCCTCCTTCCCTCTCTTCCCCCCTCTAGCTGATGTCAACCACCTGTCTGCGTGGGACCTCCCAGGCCCATCCTCTGTCTGTTAACAGCATGCCATGTTCAGTGTGTGAGCAGAGCTATGGTGAAAGAGATAAAGCGGCTACTTTCCAGCATGCAGCTCTGTGTGTTTTTGTGACCCGCGGCAGCGGTTTAGATAAATTAATATTTAGTGTGACGCTTGATGCGTTCGTTTCACTGAGAATCCAGCAGAGAGAAATTGCTTCCTACAGCGTCATCCTTCCCAAAAGTCCTCATGACACATCATTAATCCTCAGGTTTTAATGATAACAAAATCTGACGACAGATAGCACAGATAGTTTGACAGCAGTGGTGGAGAAAACTGCTCGTAAAGTCAGTGACGCTTTGCTAATTTGGGGGGACTCTGTCAAGATTAAACAACTTGAAGCACAATGATGCCTTCTTAATTTCTGCTGGTTGTGTAGGAGACCAATCTGTTATGTCGAGCCAGTGGCTCATCCTCCTGCATTCTGTGCATTCTCAAATCAGCATAATCCAAATAAGCGCATAATAAGTGGCTTCACTTGTATCCTTGGGGCTAAGGCGTGTGTATGTGTTTGATGCGTATCCAACACAAACACACATATACATACACATGCACACACATGCACATTACTCATACACATGCACAAACCACATTCTTCCTGCTGGTGAAGTTTGTGTGTCCGTTTCTTCTGTGTACCTATCATTCTGCACAGTAAAGTACAATAACCTTAATCTCTCTAATGCTGGTAATTTGTAAAAAGAGATTACTTTTTTGTGTAGGTGTAAAAATATAAGCATATACAAAATAAAATGTGGACACAAATGCAAATTTCCTCTATATCTGGGGCTTTGGAGCCAATTTGAATATATGAAATCATCAAGTATTTTGTTCTGTTGATGGCAACAAAGGAGAGCTTCATGCCCAGACAAGCTGCAGTCGAACTACAGAGGAAAGTGAGAGCAAGACGGTGTCATTGCATCAATCCGAACGCACACACACATGAAAAGGAGTTGCGGCGAAACATTTCAAAGCAGCAGACAAGCACTGAGTCAACAGAGTAAGACCACAACACTGTTATTTCAACTGCAAAAAAAGGCCCAGGTAATTTGGTGATTTATCAGCTACTGTGTTTGGGCTGCGTGCACATGCATGAGAAAGCGGTGAGCCATAGCTGAAAGTCACAGAGGCATTTAATCTGGAATGAGCAGACATGTCTGCACATTTAGGTGTCATTTTTTTCAGGCATATACAGTGCACACATGTATACACATAAGAGAAACACGTAGACACAGGCAGAAATAACCCTTTGATGAAGCACCTGTCGAAATTAGAGCCTCAAACACAAACACGAGCTCACATTAACAGTCCTGGATTTAATTTTCAATGTATAGCAAAGTCCAAACACAGAAGTGTGTTATTTTTAATTTTGTAAAGTGCAAAGGAGCTGAAAACCTGGTCCCCATAAAGAAAGACTGACAAGCACTAAAGTAAGTTACAAACGTCAAACAACGTTGGCTGTGATTTCTGTTGAATAAGTTTTCTTCCAAACATTGTGAGAAGCTGTTTGTAGAGGACACGTCAACAAGAATTACTGCGGAAAGGTGACGTTACGTTTCCGCATTTTCTGCTATGTGCTCTCTGCTCCTGCGCCTTATCGTTCAGGATTGCGACCTGCGGTGACCTCCAGATCCCTGTTTTCCTCAACGAGCACAGACGTTTAACCCCGAGGCTGAACTCTAACCTCTTGCCTTTCCCACTGATTCCAGACAGACCCTTCAGCTGGTTCACTTCACACCAGATGTTCTCACCCCACTCTGTGCATTGACCCAGAAGATAACCAGAGTCCTGAGTTTATATTCTGACCTGTGAATTATCATCTGCTCGCTTCTCTCAAAGGGAAGTTTTGTTCATCGACTATTTCTCATAGAGACGTGGGGATTATTTTGCTTAATCACATATGCTGCTCTTCTGTCATATAAGTTAAGGTTGGACTGATTTTAAGCAAAACACGCACCTTTAAATTGCCAGTTGCCTAAATTTATAGTATAAAATAAGAGAAAATAAATAAGCTAGTTAATAATGCCTATAATGTATTTGTTAAATTTTAACCAAATTGCCACTTACAGTTACTAACTGATATGCTATGGCATGCATTAGGCCTTAGGGTAACAATATTCCTCCAATATCGAAGGGCCCATTTAATGCTATATAATATTTTCAAGAAATTAATTTCCTTCTGTCCAGCATTGTTTTTCGTAGCTTCAGTATATGACGGTTAATACTGCTAAATCTGCTGATATACGAGAGGCAAGTGAGGCCATAAAATTGCTGTCAAACTTTTGGAAAAGCGTAGAAGAAGGATGATCGGGTCTTTAGATAACACATTTTGAATGATAGGTCACGTCATCAGAGGTTGGTATAAACAGTGCCCATGAATAATTGGATTATTAACCACTGAATCTGACTGCATCATGTTCATTCTCCCTCAAGCTTTTGTGGTCTGATAAGAAATTATCGTAGACATCGTTAGTCTGTGTGAACGAACCTTTAATTATCGTTTTTGTTGCCAGCTGGCAAAGTCCCAGATTGTCTAGTAACACTGAGCAGTACTTAAGTGAAGTGTGGTGGTATGGCATCTTTACCAAAATAACAAGGGCTTTCTCCTGAACAACATTAGTTATGTAATTGAACATGTCTAATAAACTAAGTCACATAGTTCCAGTTCTATATTCGGCTGCAAGCGACCGGAGGAGCAACAGTTTAACTGTTCGTGCTCTGCATGAATAGTTAAACTTTAACTGATGTTTATTGCAGTTAATATAATAAACCATGTTGCAAAAATATCAAATAATCAATATATCCTTTATCTGGGTGTACATATTTATTCATATGGATATAAATGTTGTATTGTAGGTAATAATGAACAGTGAACAACAAATCTGATCCTCCCTTATTTTCCTTTTCCAAGACATATCAGTGTTTTATGTGTTTATTATGATGATAATGCCCATGTTATTTATAAAATTAATCAACCAGGTGGGTTTTACAACAAGGGTTTATCAATAAGGAAACTAGCTTATAATGAATGAACCATGTTTATTTTACAATGTTTGCAATTTTAGAGTCACTTGCAGACTTATTGTGACTGACTTTAGGCCTCAGGTTAAAAAGCCAAAGTTAAAGTAACAGTCCAGGTGTGCTGCCACAACTTCTCCCCTTCCCAGGTGTCCTATACAGCACTACATAGTCTAGACAGCTCACACCATTCCATCCTTTATGTGTTTAAGGGGTGAATTCTTTTCCTGCCGTAATCTGAGTAAAATTTCACAGATATACATACCTATGGTGATGTTGGCTTTATGTCACTTCTTCATGCGAATGCTAATCACAAATACAGTAATATGTTAACTAAAACAAACACTTCCATTAATCAGATATTTGTAATTAGAAATTTGTGAGGCACAGATTAAAAATTATCCCTAAATTAATGAACCCATACAGCTATGAAAGTAAATATCTTCAGGTCATATACAGAAACCCCATTAACAAAATCCTGAGATACAAATGAGAAAGGAACAAATTATTTAGCTTCTATGTATTATGCCACTAAGGTGACAAAGATGGGTGAGAGAATTAATGTAAATTTGCTCTAAAATTGATACTTCTTTTTAAAGTGTACATATGCTGTCTTTGGTCTGTATAATTTAGGAATAAATAAAGCATTCTCAGTAATGTTTCTTGTAACTACATCACCATTTACTAGGTAGACTGTCTAATTTACAATCCTGGGGTCAGCTAACACAACACTAGTTTAACTCCATCCAGTATTAATAAGCTGTTTGACCCGGTGTTCGTGCCATTTCACTATGTAGCCATTGACGCCTTTAGCTAATTAAAATATGGTTATTTCGGCCCTGTGTAAGACACAACATGCACCATTTGTGTCAGTCTGAAGTGACAACAAGATGCAAACTGCAAGGGATGCACGTATTATTGATATTTTTAACAAATACTGCAACAAATAGCAGTATGTAATAACAACTATTATAGAATTTTCGAATAAATAAACCTGCCTAATTTCTTGCATTTTTTACTGTATGTTTTGCCATTTTAAACTATTGCATTCCTAGTTACCATTGACATAGTTCAATATTTCTTTCATAGCAACATCATTGCATTTTGTGCAGCTTATTGTAAACTGTTATTCTCTCTCTCTCTCACACACACACACTGTAATACACACATACTGAATTGCACATACAAATACACTGGTGCTAACCTAGGGAAAGCTGTAACTCAGCTTCAAAGGGAAACCTGAGAGGGTCATGAATAATCACAGACATCTTTGTCTGCGGGGGAAAACAGCACTGTCCATCTGCCCTCCATACACATACGAACACTAGTTCATACGGCTTAAGCTGTTTTTAGCATTGGCAATGAGTACATTACTGGGTTTGAAGGATGTATCAGCAGGGACTATTTCCACTTTAAGCTCCAAACAAAGTTCCAGATATCATCAGTTTTTCCAGCCAGAAATTGAATAAAAATGAGTTAGAAATTTGTTCTTGACGTTAAAACTGAACAAAAGGGGGTAAGCTATGTCACAAATGCCTCTTTAGTCTGGGAGCCTCATTCTGACACTGACAGACAGTTTAGCCCACAGGCTAGTCATGAAACACTGTAAACATACAAATTCAAATGTAGATTAAAAGCCCAGGAAGAGACTTGGGTGAAGCAAAGGAGCAGTATATAAAAAATGATATACACCACACAAAAAGAATCAATCTTGATGTGCAGGAATTTTAGAGTTTAGCCAAGAAACGATGCCAATAAGCTCATTTTCTCTTGGTTGTTGAAAGGAAGCAAACATGGGCCAACTTTTAAGTTTCTTTTTTATCTTTAAATTACAAAGCTGATGTTTACAGAACAGAAATATATATATAATAATTTCAGTTGGTCTTTCAAGAAATGTGCTCTGAATTATCCTGCACTGACAAATTTGACACGAAGACAAAGCACAGGACCTGCTGAGATGTCATGTTAGATATACAGCCAGATTGCTGCATGGAGGAAAACACTGTCCGCTCCCCTCGGGCACACACTGGCTGTAAAAGTCAGACTCACAAAACGTTTCACATTTTAACCATTTTTTTAAACAGCAACTTTACTCGCTTACTTCTACTTTGGGCTTAACTTCTCGAATACATTTTCTTGTTCTTTTTTTTTTGTTAGAGTGCCAAAGAAATGAGCTGACTTGTCACAACCATTTGGAAACAACATCAAGATTTTTACATTTTCTTTAGAGTATACAGGATCAAGTTAACACAATGGGTTGAACACAGCTGACCATGTATCTGTATGACATTGTTGGAGTCTCTGGTGTGTAATGTTTGTTTGTGTGCGTAAATATTGGTTCGCAGTGACATTCCTCCACTGTCAAAGCCCGAAAGGAATTCCCTTGTAGGAGTGGCAAGCATGAGGTCTGTGTTTAGCACACACGCTTGCTTGCTTTCCTGCCTGCACACACACAAACTCACACACACTCACACAATTACAAATATGCATATCAGAGTTAAAAAACTGATCAGTAGCACTCCTTTACAAGCAGCAGGCCCCACCCAGACATAAGGATAACCTCAGCAACGTACTGCATGTTGGACATTGGAGCTCATCAGAATCTACAAGTCTTTTGAGGGTTGTGTAACATGAGTGGAGAGAAAGACAGATAGAAAAAGAGGGGGAGAGATAGACAGAGAGAGAAAGACAAGGTAACCTGATGTCCCAGGAGATTTCTGGACAGTAAACGGGTTCCCATTGAAGTTTGGAGAACCCCCACTTTTTTTTTTTCCTCCTTCCTAATCCTCACCTCTATTCTCTCTGTCTCTCTACACCCTGTCCTCTTCCATTCACCCTCTCCATCTGCATATACCTAGAAAACTACTGTGCCTGACTCCAAACAGTAAAGGAGCACAGCAACACCCACATTAGCCACATTATCTTGTTAAATTTTTTACAGTAGCTCCTGTGTGTTGTAGTCAGCTGGAATTTTCTCCCCTTAACAGAGGACTAAGTGGGTGCTGCTGAGCCCAATCTCAATTCACAGGCTCCACTTTCACTTAATGACAGGTCTGAAAAAAAAAACTTTAGGGCATTTTTTATTTTCCATAAGATAAACTTTTTTTTCTCTGACCTAAATGGACACACCAACCCCACACATTTACAGCATGATTAATTAGTTTTTAAAGAACAAGTTAGAACTCACCACTCTAGTAATAATCCTCCTTCTCTCTCCCCAGTGAGTGAAAACTTCCAACAGAAAGTCTGCTATATTCCACCTCACTCTCTCCAGGCAAGGGGTAGAATTATCCCACACTCCAAATCCCGCTCCTGCTTTTAAAACTGTGAATCCAGGTCTCGGGCAATCCACTTCTGTCTGTCTGCCTCCCACACTCTTTGGGAAATGGATTGTTCTAAAAGTTTAGTGAAAGCAGTCCCAAAGCTGCTCCCTCCCTCCTGTGTGGCTCACAGCAGGTCCTAGTGCCTACCCTTTCCATATGCTTCCGTGACCAAAAAAAAAAAACAAAAAATGCTGCTCGTAAATGCACACCTAACCATTGCCATTCATGTTTACCTTCCATTCATAGCTTCATTCATGTGTGTCTCTTTTGCATAAAACAGTGGGAGTCGGCTTTTGTCTGACTCGAGCGTCTGTGCGTGTGAGACTTGACGTCACCTGTAAGGTCAGGTTTTGCCCTTTGCTGCGAGAGCTTCTTAGAGTTGTTGTTCCAACACCTGAGTCATTGCTCGCTTAGCACAGATATCTTTGGAGATAGACTAAGTGGTGCAATGTGTCCCAATGCATGTGGTTAACCACCAACGTGATTATGAAGGCAATGCTTGGTTGAACAGCTCATCGACCATTTCGGAGATGTTGTGCATTGCTGCTTTTTTCTAAAAGTTGATATTGCAAATATGCACTTGATCCTGCAGTTCAAACAGTAGATGTGTATAGTCCAGTGAAAATCACAGACTCGCAACAATAGAACTTTGATGGTCTGTTGCAAACAGGAATTCATCTCTGCTACTTGTCAACGGCAAATGGAGAGAAGAAGAGGGGAAATAGAGCAACTACAGGAGTGAAGCCATGCAACTGTGATATCCCCTCACCCTGGTAGCTGTCAGCCACACCCTGCATTCAGCAAGGCCTCCAGGCTCTAGTATCACAACAGTTTCTTTCTGACACTTCTCCCCCTTTCTTGTTTATGCATCTTTATTTTCCCATCTCTTGGTCGAGCCTTCTCACCCTCTTTCTGGTTCTGTGTGTTTCTCTGTTTCACGGCTTCTCTCTGACCTGAACCGTATCATTGTCAGAGCCTCTGGCGCTGAGCAGACAGACATCCTACCCATCTCCTCCGACAGACAGAGAGAGGGAAAGAGAGAAAAAATGAAAGAAAGGAAGGATTGTGTGTCATTGTCATCCCTTTCTCTTCCTCTTGGGAAATCGGAATTCCTTTGGTTTTAGAAGAAAAAAAACGATGCTGTCTCGGTGTTAATGAGAAAATTTTATTAGCTGCAAATGGGCCTTGAAAGAAATAACACAGGTGAAAATTTGAGACGGGTCTCGCACTGCTCAAGAATTTTGACCTCCACTTTTGAGTTCAAACCCTAGTGGGCATTTCCCTTAAGGTGGCATGGCTCTTTTGAGGCTTTTTGTTTTCCAATGTGTGTGTGTGTGTGTGTGTGCACGCACAAACTAGCGTCACTGTCAAAACTGACTTGGCCCTTGTTATCAAGCCTCAGTCTGAAAGGGGAAACCCCAGACAACAGACTATGGCCCTGCACCCCACTCTGGGGTTGGTTAAGGGTGAGAAATCCTGAGGAGGGGTGAAGACTTCGGGTGGGAGGGTGGAGAATAGGTCAAGAGTGCCCACATTTCCTCATATTTCAGGCATTTTGAAGCTGGGACTGTGCATGTATGAGTTTAACCATGTTTTGGACACAAATACTGGTTACTTTAAAACATCGTTGTCCATCAAATTTCCTAAAATTTGAATTTGTCTAAACTGTGCTTTTTTTTACTCATTTATAACAAATGTTAATGAAATAGAAGTGTTCAATTCTGACAAATTTGCTGTTTGTGTTTATACATGTATCCTGAACCTCCCATGGACATAAAAAATGCATCATGCAGTGAAATATGATACTAATCGTTATAACAGTGTATGTGCATGTGAGCGTGGTATAATATCTGGGATGAGTCACAATCCAATTGTGCTGTGTGGTCTTCAATTTTCAGCTTTATACATTCCAGTTCCAAGCTTGTCCTGGCACTACCACACTGTGCATAATTACTGAGTTGCATTCTGCACAATGCAACATCATGTCTATTATTTGCATAACTCAGAACAATATATGATATTTATTTCTATATGTAGCTCATTGCACCGACATAAAATCTGCATCCAAATCTAAATTCCTCGACTGTTTTGATCGAAGCGTTTAACAAAGGGCTAATCCTTAGCCACGCTCGTTATGTTTCTCACTGATATGTGAGGGAAGTGGCTGGACAGGTTTCTCCCTGGCACAAAGACACTGTTCAGGGACACACTTTTCCTACAACAGATGCATGCTCGAGGTGAAGCACATGTCCCCATTCATCTCAATCATTCCAAGAATGATGTCATGCTTCTCTGAACTAGAGCGTCATATGTCTGCGTGGGTTAGTGATCGATGTGAGCAGAGAAGTAGAAGCTACATGTCATGTATGACTTATAAAGTCAGTTTAAAAACAGTAGAAGAAGGTTCTCACATATTAAATGATATCTAGCTATGCAAGTAGGTTTGATTTTATATGCCAGGGTTTTGAGATATCTGCCACTGAGATTTAGGATTAGGGTGTTTAGGTTGCTAAAAGGATTTAAAGTCTTTGATAAATTAATCAGCAGCATTTTCGGTAATCCACAGATTGTAACTACATTGCATTTTAAAAAATATTTGCTCCCCTCTGAATTTTTCCTCTTTTATTGCTTTTTAACACTGAGGAAATGCTCAGATTAATTTGGCTTTTTTGACAAGAAATACCAAAAAGTAAAAGACAAAAAGTAAAAACAAATTTTTTACAAAGCATTGTCAATAATTAAATATGGAAAATGTACATTAAGTGATTGCATAAGTTTCCATTCCTTTTAAAATAGCTCAACTAACTGAACACAGGTGCAGCCAATTGTTGCTGAAAGTCACACAATTAGTGAAATGGAGATCATCTGAGTGTGTCTCAGGTGACTATCTGGAAGGTTTCAGTCAGTGGTGAATCAGTACTCCTGGCTATAACTTCACCATGAAGACAAAAAAATCACTCCAAGTAGCTCAGTGAAAATGTTCCAAAGACCGTATGTTGAGGCATGAATTAAGAAAATGTTCAAGTCAGTGAGTATCCCTTAAAGGGCAGCTAAATTCATCATTGAGAACAGAAAGAATACAGCATGTGTGGAAATCTGCTAGAGCAGGTCATCCTAAAAACTGAGTGACTGCAAGAAAGAGACCAATGAAGGAGGCCTCTAAGATGTCTGTGACTCCTCTGAAGGTGTTAAACACTTCAGTAGCAGAAATGGCAGAAACTGCTGCCTGTTTTTCACCAGTCAAAGGTTTATGGGAAAGTGGCAAAGAAAGCCACTAGTGAAAAAAGCTCGTTTTGAATCTCAACTACTTCAACAGCATGCATGTAGGAGACCCTGAAGTCAAACGGAAGAAAGTTCTTTGGGCTGATGAGACTCAAATTAAGCTTTGTGTGGCCATCAGACTAGACATCATCCCCACCTTGAAGCATGATGAGGATGCTTCTCAGCAGCTGGCTGTGGAGGGCTCGTAAAGGTAAAACTATAAGGTAATCCTGGAGGATGACCTGACGTAGGCTACAAGGGAATTGAGACTTGAGAGAAGAGTTGTTTTCCACCAAGACAATGACCTGAAGCATACAGACAAAGCTACACAGAAATGGTTTAAAGACAACAAGTTTGATGCTCTGGAGCGGCCGAGTCAAAGTCCAGACCTCAATCCAATTGAGAGTCTGTGGCTGGACTCGAAAAGAGTGGTTTATTTATGATCCCTGTGCAGCTCGATAGACAGTTATGAATAGAAGAATGGGAGAAAATTGCAGTTTCCAGATTTGCAAGGCTGATTGAGACCTATCCACACAAACTCAATACTGTAATTGTGGCCAGAGACACGTCCACTAAATGCTCACTTGACTGATTTTTTTTTTTAAAGTGACATTACTTTGTCAAAGAAAATGTGTTTTCACTTTGACATGAAGGAATCTTTTTTTTTTTTTTAAATTCTTGTCAAAAAAGCCAAATGCTGAAAATGATTGCAATCAAATCGAAAAACTTCCAAAGGACATAAATACTTCTTGAAGGCACTGTAATGTCAGCTGAAAAAGTAGATGGATGGGTATTTTGTGTGACATCATGACTTTGACCCTCCCAGACAAATTCTGCTGATATTAATGAGCACTTTCTTTTTGTTTGGCCTTTAAGAAAATATTCATTTTATTTCAACATTATCCGCAAAATGACCAGGTACAAAAAAACCATCTGCAACAAATATGATCGGAGCAAAATGAATGAATTTATGTTCACCCATTACATAACAACTATTACAATACGCCATAATTCATCCTATCTGTGATGTAATGGACATTAGAAGATCATACATAAAACTTTCAAAATCAGAATTTCTTTTCTACATAAGCATTGCTCAGACTCATTAATGATCTTTCCTTTAATATTTCCCATTGCATTCATTCTTACCGTTCCTTAATAGCCTACCAAAGAATCAGCCACTGATTGACATTTTCTGTCCTAGTTATCCATATGTCAAGGGAAAGGAAGATGAATGGCTTAATTTCACCTGCACCTTTGTTGACTGTGTGTACCTATGCTTGTATGCGTGCGTGCGTGTCACCCTTCGAGGCAACTGAATGGCCGTTCCTCGGTGCATTGTTGAGTTACAGGGCCCGTCCTCCTACACCCTCATCATGGCCTTGTGCTGACGCATCCCAGAAGCCTCTTCACTCATTGACTCTTCTGTCCCCTTCCTCCCACGGCCTCGCTATGCAGAATCCCGCTATTGTCCCACCAAGGACGGACTACGCTGTACACAGTCTAGCAAACAGCCACTCATGCAGACTACGCAACATGCACAGTATGTACAGATGGATCCAGAGCGATGGCAAAAGCTCACCTGAACGTATAGAGAAAAAAAAGCAAAGTGAACATCCTTTGCTGAACAACATCAAGAAGGTTTTCACAAGCTGAATAGTTTTTCAGTTGTTCCCACAGTTTCCTCTAAAAGCCCTAATCTCCTCTCAGTGGAAACCGAGCACTTCATTAAACCCAAAGTCCCTGTGTGTGTTTATGTGTCCCTGTGTCTGTTGCTGTGGTTCTGTGTCCTGGGTAAGTAAGTGTATTAACCTTTAGCCTCTCTCACCATTGTTTTTGCAACATGCCCCACTGCTACTGAAACCCATTCCCAGCCATTTTGGCAAAATGTTAAATCTACCAACATCTTGTCTTAATTTCAAATCTGGGTCGGTGCCAAAGTCAAGGGATGAGAGCCTGTCTTCAGATCGTACGCTGTAGTGCCTCCCGCTGCAGAGACGACACTGTTATTGGCTTCCTGACTCTCACATGCAAGCAATTTTAAACTCTCAGATACTGTCAATGTTTTAATACATATATCTTTGCATCCTCTTAATTCCAGCTTCTTTTGCTGATTTCTTCTGTTTTCTAGGGACTAAAGATATATTCACCAGACATGGAAAACAGATCTGCCTCCTAAATATTCTTGATAAATGTTTTTAATTTGGACGTATACATGAAACAGGAAGTTTAACTCAATTCGAGCGGGAGAATCTAAGTCATTTTGTTAGCATTATTGTAATTCCGTGACTATACATCCATGGTCTCCATAGGCTTCTTTAGTGGCTGGTTGTTTCCCACACACAGAGGGCATTGTGTCCTGTAATGGAACCCCGGCCTCAGGGTCTGTTCCTTCACAGCTCGCAACTCATAGACATGTTGACTTAGATGTCTGCTTCAAAACGCAGTGCTGCGGTTGGACATCCTTCCCAAAGTGCATACAGGATATTTCCCATACAGTTTAACACAAACTATCAAAGACAGGAGTCAGTGACCGTTTTAATAATCTGGGAGCTGACTCAGAATGCATGGAGCTACATACAGTAGATCTCCCATGTGGAAGAAACGTGTAAAAAAAGACCAAAAAAAAAAAAAAAAAAAAGGAAAATCCAGGAACCAGCTATGAACAGGAAATCAGTTGGCTCCTGTCCTGATCCACATATCAGAATCAGTTTTGTGGTTTAACATTCCAGTAGCATTCTCCCAGTCATGCCCAGCGCTCATAAGTTCTGGCAGAATCCAGTTTCCATCAGCGTTTCCCACAAACTCCTCCATTTTTTTTAATAAGAAAACCATTTTCATGTTTTTAGACAAATTCCACGGATGTGAGCCACAACGTCTCAAAAACTGTCTCCTTTAACCAAATGTGAAACTCCTGTGACTCACATCCTATGCACGTCACACTGCACTTAATAATTGCTTCCTCGAGTTTTGTCTCAGAATTCTTCCCAGTCACTTTCACCGCACATTTGCAGTCACCAACACTTCATGTCTTCAGTATGAGCACGCACAAACAGGTTCTTCTGTGGCATTGCTGACACATACATAGTAAAAACAATGCTTCGACATAATCACTACCAGCTCTTAAAATTACACACTGTAGATATCTGTATTCGTGTCACAACATACTTTGTCTGGTGCGTCATATGGTTCCGTCTGAAGATTTAGCTCATGTCCACACTAAGCACTGAACTTTAAAATGGAATATTCCGAGCACCCTGTTAAAGATCAGTTTTATAAAGTCACTTCAATCGCAGTTTTTAATTTTAGCTCTATGCAAAAAGGGTAATTAAAAAACACAATTTCAGCTTGTGGTTCAGTCTTATGTGTCTTCATCTTCGTGTGTCCATTCGCCTTAACTGCTTTACGCTATAGAGGGTTGCAGAGGTTGGCGACTGTCCCAGCTGATATGGGATGAGGGATGTGATACACCCTGGATGGGTTGCCAGTCCATCACAGGGCTAACACAGAAACACAAAGAGACCATGCACATTTACGCCCCTTAAATCCCACTCCAATATGGCCAATTAATCTACCATGCATGTCTTTGGACTGTAGGAGACCATGCTAACCACTGCAGCACTTTGCTGACCAGCTTAATTTCCAAAAAGATCCAAAAATCCGCTGTACATTACCTGTCCAGCACCAAATGGTAGACTGTCAGTGAATCTGAGCAACTTGCTCATGAAAAAAGTGGGGCATCAGTAGGTAATGTCAAATATTTCATTCATGCTAAATATCATTCCCGCATGGACTCTCCCTGTAAATATTCTGTGCCTGAATAACTAAAGCCGTGATTTCAACAGCTTGATGGAAACTGCAATGTTACTTATTCCATGTGTGAACAAGAGTTCCTTTCATGGCTCACGAAGCGATTTGCTTTGTTCTCAAGGTTTAATCTCACTGATGTTGCCTCTCACTCTCTAACGCTGCTCATTTTCTGATTCCATACGCTGAAGCTGATTACACATAATAGGCGTTATCTCTGACACGCTTATCAGTTTCGGCTGCCAGATGACTGTGCAAGTGTAAAATTGTGATTTAAATGAGGTTCAGAAATGCTCCTGGTGAGCAACTTACATTGCTGTGTCATGAAGTCTGACATAAACATTAAATTAATTGACTTTGAAAAGGCTTTAGACAAGCTGCATTCTGATAATGTAAATGTGTCAGTGGTATGCAGCCCTTTATTCCCATTGCCTGGCACAACTGCAACAATATTTAGAATAGTGTGTAATCCAGCAAAAACAGCGTTGTGAATGATTTCCTAACGATATAAGAAAGTATTTTTTAGATCATCAAATATATTAACAATAAAACCCTTCACATTTGTAAACAATGCTACATTTGATGAGTTGATTTTAAGTTTTTATTTATATAAATGTTTCCTGAGTTACAACCGTATTGTGTGAACTATTGATCCAAACACAATTATAGTATATACACATAATGTACAATCAGGGACATTGAAATCCCCCAAATCTCATGGATCCACTTCTTAAGAAGCTGTTTTTGGCATCCACGATGAAATATGGGCAAAGAATGTAAGTTTTCAGATTTATCACAAGAGGAAAATGCTTGTATTTACAGAAATGGCCAAAACAGGACTAAGAAATTAGGGTTGAAAGAGTAATGAGGAGTCAGGGTGAGTTGGATAACAGGAGGAGGGGCGTCGGCTGAATTGTAAAGGACGACGAGCCGAAGAGGACAGAGGGGAGACAGGTGGGGAGGCAGAGCGAGTGGTGAGGGGTGAGTTAAAAGAGACACCTGGGAGAGGAACAAAGCAGCAGCTGTTTTGGCTTTACTCCTTAAAAAACCCTATAGAGAGTCTTTAAAGAGTTAAAGTGGGTCAACATGTACACTCCTGCATATAACTTCACACACAGGTCCAAACATCACCTGACTAATGAAAAGCTGTGTTTCCTTATGTAAATGAAAATGTCATGTGCACACAGGTGAGATACTCTACTACTAGTGTGAAGTGGTTTACAGTTTGATAGAAACCAAAGTAAGACACAGGGCAACCAAGGACACTATATATGATGGTATATTACTGCTATTAACAATACTAATAGGTTCCATTCAGACAGGGGAAACCACATTGAAACAGGAAATTTACAGTAATGTGTACAGTACTGACATCCTTATGACACCAAGGAGATTCCAGGGTGTTTCCAGCTCTGACTAATGTGAATACTTCATCAAGCAGGTAAAGAGTGAAAGCCATGTGAGAAGCCCTCAGGGTGATTACTGTACATAGCAGGAACGCAAAAGAGACAAAATGACAGTGGTACACTTGTTAGGCTTTTCAGGAAAAGCTAGATTACCACCCCCACAAAAATCTAGGCATCACACCCCACACATCTAACCAACAATCAAAACAGTCTGAGAAGACGCAACATGACACACCCTGTCCAAATTCAGCGTAATCATAACTGAGATGCTCCAACTGCAAAACAACGCAAAACAATCAGTGTCATTTTTTCCTGCTCAGACAAAACAATTTTGTCTGGGTCCTGTGGTTAAATACTGCTGCATGTTTCTGGATTGAGAAACAAAATGAGCTTTAATACTGCTTGTAACTCTTACAAAAGATTTAAGTAGATGCAGGACAATTGGCTTCATGCAAGAATTTTTTTTGTATTCATGTCTGGAGATGCTTTCTCTGTGAGGCTTGATGAAAACCACCTGTTTACGAGGAATTTTGACACATCGCGTCATTTGCATAATCAATGCTCCTAAAAATGCCACATAAACTTCTTGTTCTGCAGTCTTATATGCAAATTCCTAGTTGTCGGAACAAGTCATTCACAAAAATCTGCAGAGATTCTAGTCCTACTTTTGAAAAGATAGTGAGTTTAGTAGTGTCGGCTGTAGAATTTCAGCACTGAAAACCTAATAAAATTCTATTAATAGTACAGCTGCCGGCATCATGTCATCAGAGCAGCACTTTGCTGTGACAGTCACAAAAAATAGGAAGAGTTTGACATCAAAAACCACATTTAAACATCTTTCTAAAGCACAGTGTGCCATAAATAATATGAGGTACAGTGAATTATATCATGTAAAGGAATATTGTAGTGGTTATTATTAAGTTAATGTCTATTTAAATATTATTTTATTTAATTTGCTGCTGAAGAATGCCAATAAAAACTGTAAAAAGGTAAGAAAAAGGCTAGTAAAATGTACACTATTGCATGTATATCTGTTGTATGCCTACATTTGCATGACAGCCCTCTAACCAGAAAAGAATAATGACACTAGATAACTCTGCAAAACCAGAGCTTACGTATTCTGGCAACAGATTTTAGAATTCCCATTTTCAACCGTATCTGCAGATGGCAAATACAACATAGTTAAGGCTCGTGAAAGGGATTGGATATAGCACAGAAACAATAGTTTAAGCATAGTTAGCTTTAACAAGTTTAATATTTGGGTAGGATTAGGGGATGCACATGTATATCAATATTTGGATAGACAACTTAATTTATAATAACCCCCAATATATACAGAATTTACTCCTATATGTAAAATATTTGCTAAAAACTAGTGTCCAGCTGCTTTGGGAATATATTTAGCCTTTAAAAGACAACTGTACTTGTGACCTATAGTTAAAGCATTATGTCTTCAGTAAAACAGACGGACAATAAGAAAAATATTTAAAATAGTTTTAATTCAGCAAATAGTGTAACTTATTCAGACGTCTGATATGATGAAGATGCACATTAAAAAGTAAGCAATGGTTTGATTAATCACATGATGAGCCTGGGAAGGGATAACATTGCACAAGAGTTAGACATGAGGATCCAGAATGACTTTCATCACACAAACATAATGAAATGCATGTTTGATCTGACGGTTTTATGAGCTTCTAGGGTCATTCCTTTGTCCTGAGCTGTCCTTTGGTATGCTTAGACAAAATGAGATCAGTGTCAGACTGAGTCGGCAAAGGGGATTAGATACGAAATACCAGAATAACACTCAACATGAAATGGAAATGAACTCACATGCTTGCTCTGGATCCACTAAAGGTCCGGGATGAATTGTGGTTAGGGTCAAATAATTCACATAGACACCAGCTTACACATACACAATAAAGACGGACACACACCAGATCTAACGTTCCTCAGCTTGCTTGAATCTTAAGGCCATTTTTATCATTTGTTTGGATCTAACCAAAGCACAGAGTTCACTGGAAAGGTCCTGGACATGGTGAGTTACTGATATAAACAGGGGCATCAGTTTTATTAAGAATTCCACTGAACTCTTACATGCACGTGTTGCTGCTGATTTAGAACAACAAAGTACTTCAAATAATTCTTAGATTTTCCCAACCAATGAGAGGAATAAACTCTACTGAAATTGCCTAAGTCTTCTCCTGAAATTAAAAAAAAAAACAGTCCTATTTGTCTTCTGGCAGACTCCTGTAAGGATTCTAATACAGGATGTCTACAATCTTCATTATCTTCATTTTGTGTTCCCTTAGTGTCGATGAAATCAGAATACTCAATGTTTTGCATTTTTAGCCAAATAACAACAATCGGTTTACAATTGCAGTTATTTTCTGTCATTTTGCAAAGCACAAAGCCATATTTGAGCTTTTTGTACTTTTGCCACCTCAAATCTATTCCTGGCTCAAACTTTTACACAACAGTTTTAAAGAAGGCACAATTACCTATATTCATGCTATAGCATTTCCTTGTAAAGCTGTCACTGTTTGGCAGGGTTACTTTTTTGCTGCCTGCTTTTTCTAATTACTAATATGTGGTTCACCCAACCATATAGCACACATTTGTGTTTAATGTAAAGGAACAGTGCATTTACTAGTACATGCTGTAGTGCTCTAAAGTCCACTAAATAATTTCCAAACACCATTTCGCTGTCAAATCCATGTCATGCTTCAATGACATACATTTTTTATTTACTAGAAGTTACATCTGTTTTCTGAACAAACCTATCTCTAAAATATGTTCTTCTACAACTTAAATACATTCTTAGTTATGTTTAAAGGGAAATGCATTTTCAGCCACATTATGTCTGTTTGTGCCATATCACAAATTAACATATCTTTGTCATTTATTTGATTGCTTTAATATTGCACCTTTCCAGCCAACCTATCATATTTTAGAAGGACTGGTCACCCTGGTAACCCCAAAAGTGGAGGAGTTGCTTCAAACACATTGGGAAAAGGCTGATTTTGAACCTAAACTGTGCTATTTTTGCTACATCTAACCATGTAGTTTTGGTGACTAGACTTAACCAAGTTTATAACAAGCAGCTATCATTGTGAAAGTATCAACCAAAGTGGGATATACTCCTAAACCTGCAAATGTAGTTTTGCTTTCTAAACCTAACCAAACACCATTTCTTCCAGGAGATCTGAACCCAGTCTCTGGAGTGAAAGTCCAGTTGGTGACTCAGGTCTCTCTCCCCTCCTATCTAATTATGTGAACTTTGTATTTCTTTCAAACTGGAAAGTTAAAACTAAATAATCCATTTATAATTCTTTCATACAGTCAATGAGAATTCAGTTGATTTGTATGGGACTGTCATTGTTGGGAGACAGGGTTGTTCTGAGTGGTTAGGTTGTCATTTTTTAGAGATTGAAGCTAAAACTGTCACGGTGATGCAATATGAATCTCTGCAAGTTGATTTTAATAACTGAAAACAAAAATTAGGTAAAACCCAATGAGAAGGTGACAAAACACATGTGAAACTGATGTGACCAATTGCAGGAATTGGGAAATGCATGTCAGTAATAAACTGTAAGCACCCAGGATCTACTGGAGTTGATGCAAAAACACCGCTGTTGTTCTTTAAGCTCCACAGTTCGTCTGTGTGTGGCGGCTTGCAGCTGATGTCTGACAGACAGCAGGGCTGGTACTGGCCTATAGGGCTTAGTTACACTCATAAACAACATCCCCAAACACAGGACACATCTGCTGCCACACAGTAGCTACTATCTGCTACTTCAAGACAGCATCTGCTAAAGCAATTAGAGCCCCACAGTGACGGGTTGACAGAACGAGAAGAGGTGAAAAGGAAAAAAGAAAACAACAAGGATGAACACCTTCGATGACAATGTTTTTCACAAAAGAATAAAGGAATCTCCAAGCCATAAAACAGAAATGGAGAAAATGTACTGCATCAGACTTAAAGCAGATGGCATTTGTTTGGTGCTGTGGAGCATCATGGAAAATGCTCCACTGAATGCAGGGACTCTTTGTCACAAGATACAGAAACTAGACCAGCTGGCTGTGATGGAAGGAAGAGCACAGAGAAGATCATACAATGTATAGACACTGAACACAAATTATGATGCAATAAAACTTAGGCTAACCCTGATAAACTGGGTTAATGGAATACTATAAAGAACCAGAGTGTAGGAAACAATAAAAATCTACAATATTTAAATGAATTAACTTATGAATTAACCAGTGTGGCACCATTCAAGCAGTACAGGTTAAAAAGTAACAGTTCCAAGCCCAATGATTTTGGAGACCTTTGATGATTGTTTTGCTGCCATGAGGTTGTCGTTTGTGGTACTTGTGGTTTAAATGAGATGTTTCAACAATTTCTGGATTCATGGTGGGAGATTGGAAGAGTATACATTATTTAAATGCCATTTTTGAAAAAAAAAAGTAACAGAGGGCCTTAGAAAACAAAGGCATTATCAAAAAAATCCTTCAAAATAGATTAAAGCTGCATATGAGCAGAAGTAGAACAAGCAAAACAATACAAAATAATTAAAATGATCCATAAACTAAGAGTAAAGAGAATGCCTTGGCATGAATTGACTCAACAAAGAAAAAGAAATTCAGACCAGGCCTCGTAAATGTGCATTTGTAGACATATGTTTTTAAGAGGGATTTAAAAGACAATAATCGCCAGTCTGATCTGCTCAGGGAGGTTGTACCAGAGTGTGGGCCCTAACAGAAAAAGTCAGATCACCCTTGGTTCACAGTCTAGATTTTAAAATGGCTAGCGGAGCCTTGGCTGAGGTCCTCAGGTTGTGACTGGGCACGTACAGCATCAGAGGACCTGAGGTGTACTTTATGTTAACGCAGAGCAGTACTTAAAAGTTATCAATGGCATCTTAAAATCAACAGGGGGATTAAAATAAGATTGATGTTCTCTCTTTTGTTTGGTTTCGGTAAGTCTGGCTGCTGCAGTTTGGATAAGCTGTTAACTCTGTTGATTCATACACGTAGAGCTACATTAGTCCGAGATTGAATAAAACTGCGTATGACAGTCTCAAGAGTTCTACTAGAGAACACTGAACCAATCTTGGATAGTCTCCGGAACTGCAGAAAACAAGAATGGACAACCTAATTAACATGCTTGTTCAGACTGAAGTTGGGATCAAAGATGACATCAAAGTTTTTGCAGTACTGGTCTATTTTTTCCCCCAATATTTAGTGAGAGGAAGTTCTGATCCATCAAGCATTTGAGATCAAGGATATGGCAACTGAACGTGATAATTTGCTAAAAATCATTGTAAGTAAAGGAAAAAGATAAAGCTGAGTGTCGTCTGCATAAGAATGGAAACTTGCATTATAGCTGCGGATAACATGCACCAGAGATAACATGTAAAAGGAAAATAAGAGAGGCTTGAATGTCTCAAACCCAGTGTTTGAAACATTCCAATAGAACAGAGTGAGGCACTTACATATAACAAAATGAGAATGGAAGATTTTCCAGTGGCAGCAGCAACCAGCATATAATTGCAATGCAGCCTGTGTAGTGAAGTCTGGACTGAATTTTGACTGAAATGTCTCAAAGAGTTTGTTCAAAAAGGAAATCTGAGGTCATTCAGTGGTTTCTTCAGAGTTGACTGAACAACTGCATTCTTCAAATTAGAAGGGAAAGAATCAATAGTTGAAAGTGACATGTTAATTATGGAGCGACTACATGGACCGACGGATCCTTGCACTTCTTTTAGAAATCTCACAGGTAGGATGTTGAGAGCATATGAAAAAGGCTTCATTCTGTCAGTCAAATCAGTGTGTGTCAAAAGAGAATGTGTCAAAGAGCTCAAGGAAGAGAAAAGAAACTGATGTGCCTTCTGCAGTGGTTGAAATGTGCATTCTCATGATAGAAACTTTGACAAAAAAAGCTATAAATTCTTTACATTTATCAAAGAAGGACTACACGCTGACACAGTGATATCCTGGTTTAGTCTTTGTAATTTAGAGTGTGCGAAATTTCAGAACTACTTCAACCATACTCCCTTTCTGAGCCCATTATTTTAATTAGTATTAATGGATCACTGGTGTTTGCTGAAGTTCCTAAAGTGTGTTGCCTTCATTTCTTTAAGCAAGATTAAAATATACTCAACTGTTGAGATCTGGGAGTGCAATAAAACAAAAGTTTGACTTTGCAACAAGCATGAGCAATCTCACAGTGACACTGATTTTTAAGAAACTTGTTTAACCCTCGTGTTGTTCTGTGGGTCAAAATTGACCCGTTTTAAAGTTTGAAAATGTGGAAAACAAAAAATTTCACAGTAAAATTTCTGATGTCCACATTTTCAACATTTTTGGGAAATCTTTGAACATTTTTTGGTGGAAAAAAGAAATGTTAAAAATGTTTCAAGAACATTCACATAAAAATCCACCAAAATCCAGCAAATTTCGCTGGATTTTGGTTGATTTTTATGTGAATGTTCTTAAAGAAAATATTAGATGTTTTACTGATATATATGTAATCACTTTAGATATTTTTAGGATATTTTTGGAAGATTTTTACTCATTTTTTGAAAATATTTACAAGAATTTTCTTGCCAAATTTAGGGGATTTTTTAAAAAATAAAACTTTTGAGGGAAATTAAGGAATTATTGGAATTTTCTTTATGAAGGTTTTGCAAATTTTCAGAAATTTGGGGATTTTTTTTGCTGAATTTTTGGATTTTTTTTCAGACAAGGAAACAATATTTTTTGGTGCCTGTAAATGAGGACAACAGGAGGGTTAACCAAACCTATTCATAAAAATAAAAGGTACCCACAATGTCAGTTGAAAACATCAGAGTTTAAAGCATAAATTCACAGTTCAGTTTTGACCTGCTGCAGTTTTGTTGTGTTGTGATGGGCCAATGCCAGCATGTTCTGATGCGCTCACTTTTCATTTAGCTTGTTTAGAAAATGTCATCATCTTGGCCACTTGTGTTTTTTGGCCTGTCAGACTTCATTGTTGCAACATGACTATGTTCCCAGATCTCATCAGTTACTGTGGTGAGCGGTAGAAATAACAGCCAAAACGTTAAAAAAGAGCTAAGATGTTATTACTAAAAAAATGTCCTTTCAAACACCAGCTGCCTGCAAGTGGAATGTCATCAGAACTTAGCAATTTCTAAATGCTAACAATTGAATGTTGTAATGTTGTCCCTTGAGCTATCACTCCCCGCTAAAATGTTGTTCACTGTAAGACTGAATACCCTACTTTTTTTTCTATTCCAAAAACCTCACCTTCTGGCCTTGGGATGGCTGGGGATCAGGTTTACACACCCAGCCAAAAATTACACAGCACCCAAAGCTACGTTTGCTCTAATTGTCTGGGGCCAAAGAGTAGGAAACTCAGCCTTTTGAGAGAGGAAATAGGTGTCTAATTGTCTACTGAGAGAGATCCTCATGTATATGAAGCCAAATGAAAACATAAACAAGTCTTTCTTGCTTTTTTTTTCAATCCTTTGAGAAAAGCTTTTCTGGAGTTTCATTGTTCTTGGCACCTCATTTGACATGGGGATAGTTCTGGACAGATGTTCACTTCAAACACATATCTGTCTGGTTTTCATCTGAGCCATAATATACTTCTCATAGGGTGGGAGCGGCACGATGAAAAACGCATAATGCACTAAAGACCATTGAGGGTGGGGTGGCAGAAAACATTGCAAAATGGTAAAACAAAGGATGAAAAGAATCATGGAAAAGATGCAGGATGATGAGTGAGATGCCCCTCCACCGTTGTCCAGCTTTATGGTTAAGGATAAGAGCCTATTTGAAAATATTCTAGATATAATTGTCATTTAAGTAAAGTTTGGCAGCATTGTCGTTATTATTACAATATTTCACAACTCTGTCAAATCCCAAGTAGAGCAACGGAAACATCAGCACAATGGAATGAAGCACCTAATTGATCCTGAATGACTGGAAATGATGAGGAACCTAGACGACCTGATGTGCCATTTTAGGTATGAATTCCCAAAATTGGGGAGTAGTTATATTTTCAGTAAGTCAGCTTCTACATGTCTGCTGGAAAAAAAAAATCATTTAATTTGGTTGTGTGAGTGTGAGCGTGTGTGTGTGTGTGTGTGTGTGTGTGTGTGTGTGTGTGTGTGTGTGTGTGTGTGTGTGTGTGTGTGTGTGTGTGTGTGTGTGTGTGTGTGTGTGTGTGTGTGCATGGGAGTGTAACACTGTTCTTGGGTGGTTAGAGCTTGGCAGACGCACCCTGCCTTCGTGCCAGACACTTCTCTAATCAACGCAGGTCACTGGAGCTAGATGGCTGCTCTCTAAGCCTCTTTAACTGGGAAAAGATGTCGTGGCTTCACCCTCCATTCGGCGCAGAGCTCCATCATTTCACTCAGAAAGAGAATGAGAGAGATGGGGACTGTTTCATAATCATTTCATTATGGACCCCAGAGAGATTTCAATATCCTGTGTCTACGCAATGAAGGTGGAGCTGCTTACCGTGTTACACAAAACGTTGCAGTAAGCATTTCCAGCCTGCATTTATGGCCAAGTTTAGCTTTCACAGTAATTGCTGCTGTGTTTTTCCACTCGCTCTTTGCCATAGAAAGCACACTTGATTCTCTGTGATATAAAGCAGTACACTTGCTTTATCAATTTACCCCTCTGACAGAAAAGGACTTAGCAAAAATTTTCAGCAATGACTTCCTTTTAAAAATGTGTTCTTGTCAAAGTATGTGCAGCAGCAGTTGGAATTTTCTCTGAAGGGAGGAGACAATATGTACTCACACACATTTAAGTCCTTCCACGTCATGTTCTGGGCTCCCGTCGGTCTGCTGAACCTAGATATCCTGGTGTTTAGTGTTGTCTAGCAGCGAGAGAGGGCCTCAGAGCCATAAAGATGTCTCTTCTACTCCATTCATAAACCTTTGACTAACTCACTCCTAACCCAGTGGGACCACACAAGACCACTTTTCAATCACAGCATGACCACATCATCCCAAACTTTACCACTTTTCACGCGTTCTCGACCAACTGAACAGCAGTATTTCATCATTTTAACACTTGGCTGTACCGACTTCACCACATGCAAATCTTCCCTTCACTGACTTTTGACAGAAAAATTGATATAATGCATAGTAATAAAAAGCAGCAGTAGTAAGAGGCACTCCATAATGCTCAGCCGCCAATCATCCCTTCAAACGGTGGTAAATAAGGGAACTCTTTGGAGTCTGTGCTGTATACATTTATTAAAAACTGCAGATTTCAAGATTTCTGTGTACGTTATCATTGCGAACAATGCAACATAGTTTAACAAATAACACATGAATTGTATTTTTTTCTCTCAAACTAGTATACCATGCAACCATTCCCAGCGTATCATAGAGGAAGTATTTATTATCACTTTAATGCCAAGCACAAGATATTAGAATCAGGAGTTAGAAGGAGCAAACTTCGAGTCCAACATCAGAGGTGTAGGTTGGATCTATTTTGAGTGATTTCAGTTTGCTATTCACAAGCAGAATCTTTGATATGAACCGCAATCTCAAAAGCCTTCTGATAAAGCTTGAGTAAGAGTAAAGAGTTTAGATATTTATCGGGAAACAAACAAACTGACTATGAATGGAGATGATTCAGTGCTGCAGCTACTTTCTGTAGATGTGAGAAGTACTAAGATAAAGGGATTTTTAAGGCATAATGCAAAAGGAAGCCCAGAGTACCAGCTAAAGGCTAAAATACTTTTCTATTCATGAGTCTACTATACCCAAACTATTGTACATGTTAGCATGGAGCATGGTATCCACAGCAGAGCACCACTGGGGAAGCTATTCTCTTTAAAAATATATATATTTTTAAATCACTGCAGTCCTGGAATTTGCCAAAGAGCACTCCACAGTGCTACTAAGAGCAAATTTTGTGGATTGATGAAACAGGATGGGTTATACGAAAAGACTACAGAAATACGTGTGATAAATAAAAAGGATACTACATACCACCTATGAAAGCGTAAAGGTGAAGTATCATCAAGACGCAAATAAATTCATAGGCTTGTCAAGGATAATGTCAGGGTAGCTGTCTCTCAAGTCAGTAGAAGCAGAGTGATGCAGTGTAACAATAGTCCTGAACACTGAGGTAAATGTACAACAGAACGGCTATAAAAAAGGAAGAACTGTCAGACAAACTACCGTAATCGCCATCGAAGTAGGCCACCTTTAAAAAGTCATTTATGCCAAACATCCTGAGAAGTATTTCATGTTTGTCTGTACGTACAGGAAGAGCAGGTCACAATGCATTTTTATTTAACACATAAAACACATCGGTACCAAAGGCTTCTCATGCTTTTCCTGCCACTGTATGTAACCTGACATTTTTCCAGTCTTCTCAGTTGTCAGAGAACCAGTTTACTATTCATCTTTCCAGTCAACCAGAGTTCACGATGAGTTTCATGACCGTTTACAGCTGGTGTTTAAGGTTGGACTGAAGAGCAAAGGATATGAAGAGCAATCTGGATAAGAATATATTGTCATTCGTGAAATTTTACAATCAGGCCTTTATGCTCGTGGATGACATTTGAAGTTTGGTCCAACAGTGCTTTTATCTCCACATTCTTGACAAAGCAAGTAGGACTGAATGATTGTAAAATGACATCACCCTCAGCCTAACTGGTCTCAATTGTCGGTCTGCAGGAGGGATTGTGTGTGTGTGTGTGTGTCGATGTAAGTAGTATTTATACGGCAGCGGCAACAGCAGCCCGGTGCACAAAAAAAAAACACGGACAAACCAGAAATCTAACTATTAAATTAGATGATGACATGAAAATGAGAAACAAACATCAAATTTTTTTCATACACCTGATTTCCATGTGTGTGTTTATCCATTTCTCTGATGGGGAAATTGAACCACAGTTTCAGCTTTTCCGCAGCACCCTACGCGCTACTAAATCAATACAGCTCACTCAAGCACACTTGTGTTTTTCAGACATGCAAGTCCAATCCAGAATTCTCCATTAGAGAGGATGAGATTAAATGAGCTTCATATGGTTTGAAAGCCTGGACAAGATACGTGATTGAAGCCAACGTTATGATTCCCTCGTGTAAATTCTGGTTGCTGGCTGTGTTGTGTACAAAGAAACTCAAGGCATAAAAATGGCACAAAGGAAAACACAGTGATGAATGAATCACAGTGGAAAAACACATGAACATGCTCAATAGGACAGCAGCATAAGAATGTTGATCAGTTGCTGTATTTGCCAATTAATGGTTGTTATTGAGTAGGTTGAGTTTGGAAAATGTGATTTCTTTTGACTGACTGGCACTATCTCTTCTACACAGATTATATAAACACACAAAAAAATACATTTTCTGGAAATTCTGAATGTATGGTTTAAAAATTCGTCCATCTGTAGCTTACACGGTCAAAAACAACCAGCAATAAGAAATGAATGATTAATACAATTAACAGCAAAGAACTCTCATTAAATTGAGAATTTAGGAACATGTCCATCCTTCAAGCATGCACTGTAGGTTAAATCCTGCTATGATCTGTTCCTGTCAGAGATGCTATGGTGGATGAATGCCTGATCCCCTTCAAAGGATACTTCCCTTTGAAATTTGAAGCACTATTCAAAAGCAAGTTGTATATGTTAAGCTCAGTGAGGCCTGGAAAACTACAAGTTCCAAAGAGAAGTGCAAATCATTTAGGAGTACTGGAAACTTTAATTAAAAAAAAAAAAGATCACACAAAACAAACATGAACCAGATGACAAACTATGGGTTATATTTTAAGAAAACGATTTAGCAATTTAATGAATGAAGTTCAGCCCATACCAACCTGACAAAACAGTGTCTGAATGACAAATCTCATGTTTGCATTATGTCCTGCGTCACGTGTTCCTGCTGCTGCATCGAGGGTCTGCAGAGTGTCGGCCACATGTTGTGGGGATACAGCAAACAGTCTGAGCCTTCACACATTTATTTCTTTATTTGTTAAGATGTGCTTATTGTAGCAACAACTTCCTCTTGTGTGTTGCCATCGGGTCCGACTCTGGTTTACATCTTGACTGAAGAATAGGAGTCAGAAGAGAAAGGAATAAATAAAGACGGAGCTTGAAGGGAGAGTGAGAGACAGACAAGAAGAGAGAGACACTTTAGGAAAGAATGACATGGCAAAGAGACAAGGCAGCCATTAAAACCAGCTGACAATCCCACTGACTAATTTCACCACATCAGAAATGGCAGCGAGTCTCCATCTGGCACAGGAGAATATGTAAGTGCAAGATAAAACACAGGGATTGGCTGTGTCCTAATTTAAACCAAAAACTTCCAGCTGCTTCTGAAACCCTACCTAGTGCTGAAGGGAAGTGTGCAAACAAAAACAAAGCGATGTCTCTAAACTGTCAAACTGTTTAAACAGGACAATTACAGTTAAGTGTCTACAGACATACACACACATACTGAGAAAAAAGGGTCTGGTACTGATGAAAATCGCTATTCGTTTAGCTGGCGGCCAGAGGTGAACGTAGATACTGTCAACAACATCCCATGGTCTTTACAAAACAGAATGGCCTCCAGTTGCACTTTTTCAACCTTGAAGACACAGCATCACAGAGCAGTAAAAAGGAAAACATGTTACTCAAGACCGCCTTTGTTTATCTTTGTCTTTGAGTAGCTCCAGCTTTTACCTGGAGATTGACACGTTGCAGCTCGGAGGGGTGCAGAGCCTCACTAGTGGGCCAGAAGTGGCAGGAAATTGCTTGTGTTGTTTTGATGAACCCCGTGGTTGCCATGTTATGTTCCGCTGTTTACTCTTGTCAGTATCAATCTGCTGCTTCGGTCTTAAAAGAGTTGCTTTGACAAAGAAAATCCCCAAAACTTCAGAACGCGTTTTATCGCCGTCTATGTTTGTGGACAGATGTGGACAATTACCTGGGCTTAACTGTGCATCATGGCAGAAGGCTGTGACATTAGCATTGCTTCCTGTTTCAAGGTTCTGATGTAAAATGTCAGAGGTTTTAAAAGCTAAATATCAAACGGCATGGCGCCCAATTAAACTTTGCTCATTGCCTGATATCTCCCACAGGAAGCATTTTAGCTATCTGACATGTGAGGTCTGTCCTGTTCTGAGCCATAAAATTTCCTTTGTTACACATCAGAGTGATGTAATCTGAACTATGACTTTGAATGTGTGGTTTTACAGCATTTACAGAAATTCTCTGTATTTAAGCAGGCATGACACAGTAACCACATCCGTCATGGCCGAGGGCCTGGCAAGCCTCAGAGGTAGAGTCGACAGACAGATGAATGAATTTTTAAAGGTGTTCAGCCTTGGTAATTGTGGTTGCATCACACTTTGTCAAATCCAGCTCAGTCCTCCCTCCTGCTTTGCCAGTTCCTTCCATGAGTCTTTTTCACCACACTAAAGACACTATGATTTTAACCCCTGGCCCTGACTGATTGTGACCAGGTGGCCTCAACTGTCAGTCTGCAGGAGGGATTGTGTGCATAAGTGTGCGTGTGTGTGTGTGTGTGTGTGTGTGTGTGTGTGTGTGTGTGTGAGTGTGATCTTGCACACACATGGAGACGACTTATAAAGAATAGAAAGAATAAATAACATGGAAAACCACCAACTTTCGCTACATACACCCACTCTGACAGACGCAGATGTGATTCGGGCAGCTTGGAGGAGAGATACATGAATGTGTGTTCGCTTAAACAGCTATCTTCGTGAGGGCCGCTTTGAGTTTTACATCATTGGTGTGTGTGTGTGCATGTGTGGGAGAGAGTAAGAAAGAGGGAGAGAGAAAAAAAGAGGCCCTAAAGTGAAGTATTCACAGGTGTCCGTGGCCATTAACATGTGTTTATAGCTCTGTCTCACACTCACATAAGTATAGAAGCTTATTCCTGATGTCTGCGGCGGGGTAGACAGCCATGGAAAATCACTGCTGCAGTGTTCTCAGAGGCAATCAATTAACACAGCGTAATACATGCTGTCATACATCGTGAGTGGGTAACAATACTGCAATCAGGGCTGTTACCACATAACCAGACAGTTTCGATTAAATAATATATCAATGTCAACAAAGATTTAGCAAGGATGTTCCGTCATTGAGCGTACTAAATGAGGCTGAGGTGCTTAGCCGTGCACTTGAAGTGAAGAGACGGGGTTGTGCGCATATTTCTTTTTCTTGTGATTTATATTTTGTCTACACTAAAGGTGAAACTGGAGTCTTCGGTTACAATTTAGCTGTGGAAATGGCCGTATCGATGTTAGAATACCAGGCCTCCTGTAATGTTGCAAAGTAATTCAGCGTGTACAGCGTTCCAAATTCTGGTTAAATAGCACCATCCTTACTGTAAATGTTGAGCCCACGCTTGAACACAGACTGACACGCCAACAACCTAATGTGGCTTCATTCGATTACAAACTATCCTTACGGTCTGTTTCTTCGGAACTGTGTTTTTAAAAAATTGCATGGGTCACGTTTACATCCTGTCAGATAGTACCAAACACTGTCTAAGAATATAAATGTGAGTGTTTACATGTGATAGGTAGCAAGGGAACTCTTTAAGAGCCTGCATTAATGGCTTTCTAGTGAGGATTGCACAATCCGACTGTCAAAACCCTGAGCTTGCCAGAAGAAGATGGACTGTGAAAATATACAAGTTAAAGCAACAAAAGCAAAGGAAGCAAAGCGTGACTGTGGGATTATTGGTTAAGAGAAAGAGCAAGGTGAAAGACAAAAATGGTGACGAAATAAAGCAGAACTGAAAATCACAGGCACCTAACGCACCCAGAGAGGTATATAATACGAGACGAACATCCATCAGAGTCAATTTTGAAATGGACAGTGAGATAAACAAAGATCAGAGCTAATGTAACGCAGATATTCATCTCTAAGTAGCGTCTTGGCCAGAGTGCACTGCTTTCACACCAAATGACTTCCTCCCTCCTCTCAAGTCGACTCACTGGACGATTGCTGCTCAGATTAGGCTGCTTAACATGTTGGTGAAGAATGTGCTTGTTAAACTCGTTTATGACCAGCGTACATCTTGAATTAGTTTTATTTATGTCTTTGCGAGAATGGGGAATTGAATTTAAAAGCTTTCAGGGAGTTCAAGAGAACTTTTCTGTCCTGCCAAAATGCACAATTATTTCAAAAAGAAGCTAATTTAAAGATTTTCTGCAATTATTTACATAAACTTAATGCATAATTATTTCGGAAATAAACACTGTACAGAGTAGCCGCATGCCATGACTAAATATTCAATGCAGACTGTGCGGCTGAGCAGGACAGACTCTAATAGGTGGTAATTGTCATGTTTCCCCTTTATTTTTAATGTTGTCAGGGTTATTACAAGAGAGCCATCCAAGCCTGTGGTTTAAAGTTGCATCTGTGTGTCTTCATGTTCAGATGAGTGTGACAAAGGGCAGTGACATCTGCTGAATAAAATATAATCCACATATGGATACACAGACGTGTGCTTTCACACAGCGATACACACGAACAAAAGCCACGCAAGATTCAACTGTAGTAGTCTGCCAAATTTCATCAATCACATTGGTAATAGACTGTTGATTAGTATTCCTTGATGTTGCCTTAAACACGGGGTACATCATGCCTCTGCAACAGACACACACACACACGTGTACGCACGAGCACACCCACACAACCACTTTGACACATGCTAAATAAAACATTGGACCCTAGTAAACCAATCCTGCCCACATATGCTGAGCACAGCATGGGCAGCACGCTGCATTGTACTGCTGTATGACATTCTGCAGGCTTGGGTTTCAATTTGGAAACCATAACACAGGTCAGAGCTGAGGGGGCGGGGGAGGTGGGGGTTTACTGTTTTCTCAGCTAATCGAAATCACATGGATTTTTTGTCACCGCTGATTTTTCCGCCCGTGACACTGTTATTTATCCCGAAAGCCCATTCGACTCAAGAGCACAATAACAGGAGGAAAAATATCTTGACTTTTGATATGCCAGGTGATGTGCTTGAGTTGCACAAGAAACTTTGGAGCGCAGACTCAACACACCCCGTCCCATCTGGAGGAATGTGGCTGGAGATGAGGGGAGACGGTGAGGGGCCGCACGGTAAAAATTGAGCATAAACATGGTCCATAATGACAAATCATGGGATTAGTCTTGGAAAAGCGGCCCTACCTTGCTCTTTGTTCAGTGTGGCTCATTAGCTTTAATTGGATGAATAAACTGTTTACAAGGCTCGAACCTGCAGCACCATAAAACCCCAAAGAGAGACAGGTCTGTTTATCCTTACTGCTGATCATACGTTTATTAACCTTCACTTAGTCCAAATGGGTTTAACACAGCTGTAATGAACACGCAGGCTGTCATGCTCTTATCATAAGGCTCTCAGCCATGACAACAGCATACTACGATGGTAATGACATTGAGGGGATCTCATAAAGCGAAGGCATTTGAATGCTTAGCCACAGTAATATCATTAAAAAGCTATGCAAGGCTAGCCATAATAAGAAGCCTTATTTAGCGAAACAGGCAGAATCAGAAAAAAACTCGACACACAACTTTGTGGTTGCTACATATGGAAATTCTGCAGTGGCGACTTGCTGCTAAAAACCAGAATCCCTGAGCACGGTGTAAATAAGTGTGACGTAATAAGCCTGAAATGGCAATGTTGTAATTGCTTGGTGGGAGCTCAGGCTAATTGATGCAACATTATATTTCCACTGTGTGAACTTCCTTAATGCTTAATCACAGATAGTTACTTAACCTTTCAAGATGTGCCATAAACGTGTGTGTGTGTGCGTGTGTGTGTGTGTGTGTGTGTGTGTGTGTGTGTGCGTGCGTGTGGGCATTATTTTCTACATGCATGTAAAAGAGCATGCAGACAGCACCACAAATGAAAGGAGGTGGTAGCTGTTGCTCACCAAACCCATGAAGTAAACGTTCTCATAATGAGCTGCTCTGCGTTACATTAATTCACCTCATAAAGAAAAGGGAAAGACCACCGAGGATCCATGTGAGTGAGCTACTCTCTTGCCAATTAAGTTCACATGCAGGTTTATAGCTTCTTGTAGAAAAATAAAACATACTTCTGTACTGTACAAAAAAAAGTGTGATAAAATTGTATTTTTCTTCTCTATAACATTAGACATCTTCAACAGTTATAACCCTTCTCAGACTTGAGAGATTACAGGCTTCAGACACAGGTGTATGTTTGACATTTCTGACTCCGTGACACAGTGGTGCAACTTGGCCCGTAGACACCTCTGGGTCTGACCCTGTGTGATTCATCTTTTCCATCATACGTAATGCTGTCATGCTATTGATGCATGGTGATTTTAGAGTCTAAATCAGGGGTGTCAAACTCATTCTAGCTCAGGGGCCACATTCAGCCCAATTTAATCTGAAGTGGGCCGGACCAGTAAAATCAGAGCATAATGACTGAAAAATAACCACAACTCCTGATGTTTCCTTTGTTTCAGTGCAAAAAAGTACATTCTGAAAATATTCACATTTAAGGAATTATCTTTTTACAAAACATCATGAACAACTTCTGAAGAAAAATAAATTCAGCTTCATCAACATTATGCCTCAGTTTATCATTTACACATTACAACTTCCAGATCACAGAGTTACTACAAAGGAACAAAACATTTAGTCACAGGTATCTGGAACTGAATAATATAGCATTTTACTCAAAATGACAAAAGTCATACAAAAAAAGACAAAGAAAAACAATAACAAGACAAAATATTACAAAAATGAGACACAAAATGACAAGAAGTGAGACAAACGACACGAAACAAAACAAAAAAGAGAGAAAATCAGACAAAAATTTTACGTGTAAAGCGATAACAAAATGGATAAATGACACAAGCGCCAAAAGATACAACAGGACAAAAACGAGACAAGAAGCAACAAAAGCGAGAAACAAAATGATTAACAACTGGCAAACAAGACAAAGAGGAAACACAAAACGACAGAAACAAGAAACAAAACGACAAAAACATGAGACAATTGACAAAAGTCAGACAAAAAAAGACAACAAACAAAAACAAGACAAAATATTACAAAAATGAGACACAAAACAACAAAAGAACAATGAGCAATCTAGTATTTTATTTTATGATCAAAACAACGTTTCATGGTCTAGAAATTATTCTAAATTTATAGTTTTACAAATTTACAGTCTGCAGTTAATGTTGTCTCTGTAATTTTTACACTTTACAAAGTCATCCCACGGGCTGGATTGTACCCCTGGAGGGCCGCTTTTGGCCCGTGGGCCGCATGTTTGACACCCCTGTTCTAAAGGAAAAAATTTCCCTCAGATCCTCAAATCCCTTTACACATACAGACCAAATATCCAAACTAGGTCTAAAATATGCATGTGCATGGCTTTTTCAGTTAAGACAACTCTTCAAGGAGTTACTGTCATTTGTGCTGTAAATTGCTGAAAAATGGCATGCAAAATTGGGGTCCTTTAAAGGATTTTTTTAGGATGCTTTATAATCCTTTTTGGGATTTGCTCCAGTCCTTAAAAGCAGAGCAGTAACCTTATAGGTTTCACCATTGCTTTATAAGGCAAGAAAGACAAGTTAACGCCTTGTTTATGATTTACAGGTTACGTGATAAATTTAGTGGAGTCTCTGAGATAAACATTTTGTCTGTGTTCAAAGGAAACATGTTCGGTCCAATTTGAACATTTGCTTTTAGTTTTATTGCCATCACCATGTTTTACCAGCTGTGACTCAGACTACTTGATGGCAGCGTCCAAACAACGTAGGAAACAACTTCTTCCTCTGATGTGTATACTAAAGAATAATACTGTATATGCCGTATGATTACATGCAATTTGTGTTTGTGTCGGAACAAACAGGTCTTTATCATCTGTTTATGTGTCTGACAGAAGAAGCCAAGGTAGTCCTTTCACATTCATAAAGTCCAAGTGCACAACAGCCGCATCCGCTGGCAAAAATTCCACCTGCTTGGAAGGCAACTGGGCCTGTGTTTAAACTGTAAAAATTCCTGCCATTGCTCCAGAACGCATTAGGCCTCAAGGGTCCACGTTTATAACACGTTCAACCTGACCTTGCTCTGACTCAAGAATTTCATTAAAAATGCTTTCGACACGCAAAGAGAAAATGCTGAGGAAGACAAAATGCCTAAAATTTAAGGACAGAAACATAATCAGAAAAAGAGAGTATGTGATAATAATTAAAAGAAGGAAAAGCTCCGTTGGAAATAATATTATTTCTGCTGCTGAACTTGTTATCAATATGAACTTTAAACTGCAGAGTCATTAACTGAAGTGTGTTTAGAGAAGCTTTTTCATATACAAAAAGGCAGTGTTAATCTGAATGGAATGGAAAGAAAGCTAAATTGCATAATCTTTTACATCTAACTGTCAAAGTGCCAACAAAATCCCACTTAAAGGCACACTAGCCTTGATGAAAGGTTATCTGCTATGGAAAGATGTAGCAAAAAAAGAAGGAAAATATCACAGACAATGACAAATACACTTATTTTTTTCACAAGCTAACTATATACATAAAAATAGAAATCTCTCCTGTTAAGCAATGACAACTTTGGCAGTAAAATGCTTGGGTAGGATTACATCACTCATACTTGGAAGAAAATAGTTTTCAGGTCTTTGCAAATTACAGGTTACAGAGGAGAGGCTGGGCACAGTTAAAGTAGCTGGAGTGGCCGTGTGTTTCAGCAGCAGGTCAAATTTTAGCTACAACAATACTGAGCCATGACAATCCAATAATGGGATTGTGGTTTTCTGCCTGTGATTCTGGAATCAGTTTACAGAAGATCGCCACAAAATGTTTGATCATACGCATGGCCAGGAGTGGTTCTAAATCTTCAACGACATTCCCAAGCACAAGAAGTAATTGATGAGGATTTGACATACGAGAGAATTCGTGACTCCACCCCAACACCACCTGCCCGTCCATCTCTACCTGACGGTTGAAACAAGATCCTTGGGGGAGGAGAGGCAGACATAGGGAGAAAAAGACTGAAAGATGGGACCAGAATCCTGCCTATATACCATCTATTGCAAACATTGTGCTCCTTGCCCACTATCCTTCCCCATGCCCACCCCCTCCCACCTCACCCGCCTCACCCGGGGCAGGTTTCAGGTGTCTCACCCTTTGAAATCTAGGCTGGGATCAAACAGGGCGCAGGCATTCGATAGGGCAGCCCCACTGCCACCAGGACCCTTAATGGAGGAGCATGGCTGGGACCTGGGCCAAATGGTTTGAAAAGAATAAAAGACAGAGAAAAAGAAAGAAATGTACAACTAAGAGTTTTGCAGTGGGGCAGTTGGTGTGTGTTTTTGGTGTCGGGGGTGTATTAGAGAGCTAATAGCCTGGCAGAGAAGCGTGTCAGGGAGGCTTCTGTACTTTTTAGTTAACATTGCAGCAAAGCCCAACTTGCAGACAAACATCTGCATCGTCTTGGCTAATGGTGGATTTCACAGTTTGGAGTCAATCTAAAAATAAAATACAAGAAATCAACATGTCGCTTCAAAACGTTACAAATCTCCTCATAACAAAAGAAATTGTAGGGGTTTTTACACTGGAAATTGATAGTAAATGTACTCCTCTAGATCAAATTATGGTCTCCTTCACAAACCTCAAAAGCCTTTGTCCAGCCAGCAGTCGCATAGCTCAAATCAAACCAGTCAAGCTTCGGTTGGAGTTACATAAAAAATGCAACCCATCAGGGGAATAGTGGTGGTATGAACGGTGGCCAAAATGCTAAATAGCCATATATTAAAAAGCACGTTGTTTTGGTTGTTGTCTCTCTGCCCCTAGTAATTGTTTTCAGACTTTGGTATTCTGAGCTTTCTCAAATATTTCTGCTGAACTCGTGTTTCTGCTCGTCTAAGATGTAATTTAGTCATTGTTTTGTGGTTAATTACAATTGGCATGTTATGCTGTAAATTATAGCTGTGGAAAGATGAAGAGATACAGACAAATCATATTTCTTTTGTATTTAATGTGGAGGAAAAACTGTTGTACTATTCTGAGGGAGTCATATTCCAGAGAAACATCTTAAATGCGTATTCCCTTTTCTAATGCTATAGCATACGATCATTATCCTGATCATAATACTGTGTCTGTTATTTATTATTCAGTTCCCCCATGTGAACACGTGTTTGGCACTTGTTATACCGAGACACAAACTTCAACCCCCTCAACCCAAATGGAATTATCGCCTTAACCTTCAGTCTCATCTCACCAAACAGCCTTTTGGAAAAGTCAGTTAAGGTCAGAAATTCCTTATTTTCAAACAACGTGAAGAGTCTACAGTCAATTTCTTGGCTCTGTGAAGTTGTGTAGAGATAAATTCTGTTCTATAACAGTTAAATGATCTGATAACTAAAACTTTTATTGTAATCTTTGACAAAAACTGCTCTAGCTGGAATTTGTTAAAACCAGTGGAAAGACAACTATTGTATTATTTTATCCTCATTGCAACTGAGCATAAGAGGCAGAGCAAGGAATCATCAAGCAGATTGTCTACAATATAGTACGATTGAAATTTGTAACCTGATAGTAGATGAATCAGGAGAACTTAAGAATGTCTGAACTAAATGTCATGGTGATCCATCCAAGATTCTTCCAAACTTTTCCCTCAAAGCCACACATTGAAACCTACTGGTGGCCTCTAACTGGACTGAAAACTGCAATCCCTACAGAACTATGTCCCTAAAATGACTTTACTCACACACACAGACCTAAAACTAAGTCTTAACCTGAAATAAAAAGTTGCTCTTCTTGTTGCCATATGGTAGACGAGTCCCGGCATGTAATGTTTTGAACAGATTGTGTGCCCACAATGTAATGATTTTCACATTCGCACAGTTTTCTTAGAAGTGCGATGGAAAGTATGATGGCGAGCTGCCAGATAACCTAAAGGTGTTACTTCTTTTTTTTTTTTAACGTCCTCTTTCTAACCCTGGTCAGAGTCATACAGAATTTCCCCTCTTTTCATTTTGAACTGAATTTTACTTTAAAGTGCTAACTGCATTATAACTATCGTGTTTAGATTTTCAAACAAAGTGAGGAGATTATTTCTGTGATCGCTGCTGTTTTATATTCATGCTGTCAATGCGAGTAAGAGAAATATTTCTAAAAACAAGTTAAATAAACTTTGGGGTTTCAGACCACTCACACACATCCACACAAGCACAGACCATAACGTTGCTTTAGACTGCACACTGAGTGCAAGTCGCAGACAAGTTCTCACATTTCCCAAATGCTTACATTCCACTTGCTAGCTCGTCCTGCCCCAGTCCCAGTGTCAGTCTCCTGAGTTTACACAGTCAGGCAGCCAAGCACACAGATGACAAGGTGACATCCAAGGCTTTACAGCTCTGATGGATACACACAGGGAGAGGAATCAGGTGGTATTTGGACAAACACTCGTAAAGCTGACAGAGTAAAGCTCTCTACGACTACACCTTTGGAGGTACAGAGGCACTGTAGAATGGACATGACAGGACTGATTTCACTAAAGATCAAATTAACCTCTGCGAGCTACCTGTGTTGCTGCTGAATCTTTTATTATTTCCCAGCTGGCAGGGCCGACTGCCTACAGGCTTGTTTCATAAAGATGACAGCTTTCAAATTCACTGTGTATACATACAGAAAGCACACATGTATTATACAGTAAATCGCTCCTCACCTAGCTATTAATGTGCTATTTGTTTTACGCTGTCGTCTTTCCATCTGTCAGATAAAGCAAAATGTGCTGTTTGCATTACAGGGGGGGATGTTTAAGTATTAAAATAGAAGAGGAAATTACAGCTTTGTCTGGCAGTAAAAATGCACACTAATGTGTACATAAGTGCCATTAGTGTACATGTAACTCACTTGATAATTTTCGTTTTGTGGGTACTTTATAGTTTTACTGCGCTATGTCAGAAGGACATATTGTGCCGTAGTTAGCTGTGACTTTGCAGGTAACAATTTTACACAAAAAATATACACTGATCATCAGCTACAGCAATAAAAGACTGCACACATACTATTAATAAAAATCCTCAAAATATATAAAAATATTACATCTCTCTACAAGACTTCTACTTTCTTATTTTGCAGACATTTTGACAGTAATACGGTTTCCATACAATCAAAATATCTGAATATTCCGGTCACTGAATTTTTGAGAGTTGAGCTGAGGGTTTTGAGAAAAGGGTACGGTAAGATTCCTGATGAGCATAGAAATATATGTTTGAATCACTGCATATTTGTGCTATCTATGGTGGTAAGAAAGCAAATTCTTTCATTTGTTTTTTTTTTTTTTTATCTGATAATGATGAGGATATTTCTAGTAAAGGTTTCAGAGCTTGAGGATGCAACAGCTGAGCATGTGTTGTTTGCTGCCCCCAGGTGACCAAAAATAATACTACAGAGACCACAACAATGAAAAAAAAGCCAGTCAAACCTTCTGCCTTGCTAAAGTGGGATCATCATTTGTGAGAATTACTCATTTTCAGATTTTAGATAAACATGACAACTGTACTTTGATATATATCAGCCCATAAGCATCTGGCGTTATCAAAATCCACAGTGTGTCGCTTCTACTCCCTGTGTGGTAGTTTGAGACTGTTGGCCGTTCATTGCTATCTAGATCAAGCTCCCCTATCTTCATTGATACCTGCCACCCCCTCGCTGCTCCCTCGGTCCCCTGGCTCTTTAGGGTCCGGGCACGGTGCGCTTGTAATGGGCAGCTCTGGAAACCCAAACCCTCATTAGCTCCCTCATTACTCCCTGCTGCACAATGGGGACCTGTTTCCTGGCTTTCACTCCTTCCCCAGATAATACACACACATTCGCACAGACACACACATATACTCAAATGCACCTCATGCCCTCGTCCGTCTCTCTCTTTATTCCCGCAGACTCTGTCTCTCTGGTCCAAGGCCCCGGTGATCAGGTGTCCGTGGTTCTTTGTCTGCTCTTTTGTAAAGGCAGGACAAAGGCGGGCTGTCTCTCTACATCTCTTTTCCTTTGTTGATGCTTTTTTTTCTTTAAATCTACTCCCTTCACTCTCCGTACCTCCTCTCACTCCCATTTCAATGTCAAAATTGTAATTTTTTTTATTATATAGCTCTCTAATCTTCCTTGTCCTTTTATGGAGCTGAGTGTTCACAACACTTTCCCACTTGATAACTTTACTTTTGGTGAAGTACACCCTGTTCAGTTCCCTTTACGGACCACTGGGGAGCAGCAGCGGTCGTTGTCTTGATCTCAGTGGAAAAACAGTGGTGGCTGGAACTAAATTTGAGCAACAATTCAACTGAGTGTCAGTTTCAGCCCTTTTATCCAACATCATAAACCACAAAGATGACAGTTAAGCTCTATAGACTCAACTTGACTGCTGTAGCATCTCCAACAGGTTTTTAAAATGATCTGTTTTAGATGCGTGGCGTCACTTTCCAGTTGTGTGCTACAGCAGGTGACCCTCTCAAAGTGCACATACACAGACGTTAATCAATCTGTCTTTAAGATTGTGCTAATAATAACAACAGCTCTGTCACCTTTATGCTTAATCTACACACAGGGACCACACAGCCGATGCTCATGTGGATTGAATTTGTATCTGTCTCTCTGTCTAACATCATGCGGAAAACACAGGGCCCCCCATGTTAAACTGGAGCTCATTCACATGCACATTTCAAGCCCTCTATATGTTCAGCTGATGTTCTGTAATCATAACACAGCCTCGACTACTGGAGCCTCTTTTGACTTTATTAGTGGTAATTCTGGTTTGAGAAAGCGTAGTCAAGCGTGTAAAGTCTGTAAAAGGCAACACTTATGGAGCAGATCAAGCACATAAATACATGCCATAGCCAGTATGAAGGGGTGAAAACAGGCTTCACTGTCGGCCCGCTCTCGATGTTACTGAAGTGCAGGTGCAGTTATTTGAGCAAAAAGCATGCAGGCACAGCTACACTGACAAACTCATCAGATGAAGTGTGTTTTATTTTAAACTTGGGCTGTCTGGCTGACAGGTAATTGAGAAAATGTGCATTATGTCTCAGGAGATAATGAGATAGGCTGGTTTCCAGTTTTAAGACAAAACAGCAAATTGCATTTTAGTATCAGCAAAAGAAGAAAAAAACATTTATTACTCTGTTCAACCCATCCAAGGACTGAATAACAAACGGTGTTTGCTGGATCTGCTAAATCTATCTATTTGAACTGCTGGTGATAACTTAATGACATGTTGCACTGATCAAACTGAATCTGTATTTATTTTTACATACTTTTGTGCTCGATAGAGTGTGAAGGGTTTAAGGGCTTTTTAATGTTGTGGTTTCATATAGGAGAATAAAAATATTTATTGCAAGTGTATCTGTATCTGTTGTTACGATTATGTTACGTTACACCATAACTACCCAGCTGAGTTACCTTCTCAAATGTGGTAGAGCTGTTTCAAGTCTTAAATCAGATGCCTCAGTATTGTTTTGTGGAACATGTGTTGGTAAAATGAAAACAAATATCGCAGATGCCATTTTTTAAAACACATTTATAGCTCAGATGCAATAAAGTCAAGTTTCCAATTTCGGTTTCCAATGGCCACTACAAAATGAATAATAAGTAAGGATCAAAAGCACTGTGCTCAGAACACAGATGCTGAGGTTAGTCAACTTCTCCTAGCAAAGAGCAGACTGGAAAATTAGGAGAAGCAGTAAGTCAAGCATTCACAGTGTTGTACATTTGCATTAATTAATTAATTAATGACCGGGTGAAGTATTTGGGACTTCTGTTTCTGTTCCTATTAATCCAAATATATTTGTGACAATTATTTCAAAAAGTTATCTTTAATAAGATCATGCATTTGAAGAGGGGCCACTTCATACTCGGTTCCCTTGCTGCATGTCTGTTCTTACACAGTAAGCGGACTGCAAAGATGAATTTGATTATGTAGCTCTCACACAGAGAGACTCCATCTGGTTGCCTGAGGCGTTATTCCACCATGTGTAATCATGACAAAAACAAAACTCAACAATGTCTTACCACCCTCAGCACACACACACACACGCACACATGCAAGCACGGTCACACATACACACACACACACACACACACACACACACACACGCTGAGTTGTGTTTCCATCACTTCAGAGGACATTACACTGACTTACATTCATTTCCTGGAGATTACCTCTAACCACTGTTTCCCAAACCTTAACCTTAACCTAACTCAATTGAACATTTCAGCCAAGCGTTCACATTAAAATGTAATGATTTACATTACACACAGCTGCTTCTTGTCCCCGCAAGGGAGGAGAATCCCGGCAATGTGACTGTGTAAACAAGTTTAAGTCCTCACAATATAAATATTACAAGCACACACAAGCACACGCACATGCACACACTGACTACCAACATGTGGAAAGACGATGCTTCATCCAGCAGTGCTTCATCACAGAGGGTTGCCCTCAGTCTTGGAAAAACAGTAAACTGGGTCACAAAGGAAAGACTGGTGATTTGAGTTCACCGCGGCGGCACATGTGGGCTGGTGTGTCTTTACTCATATATGCCATGTTGGATGTACAGAGCTAACCAGAAATGTTTTGATGGAAATGCTAATGAACGTGGACAGGAAAACTGCTTTGCTAGATTACTTGTAATCTGCCCATATTTGGAGTGATTATATTGTAGTTTTCAGGACAATTCTCAAAGTGTAGGAAATTTAATTTAATTTTAATTTAATTAAATTATTTCACCTAAAAATGAAAGTAGAACCTAACAAAGAAATAAAAAGAACTTTGACAATAGACAACTTAAAAATTAGAAAATATGATAATTAAAAGAAATGAGTAAACTAGAAAGGTTGACCTCTGCTTATTCTAAAGCCTTGTATATCTATCACAAGTGTGTGTGCAGTGTGTGTACCTGCATGTGTGTCTTGTGTGCACGCACGTGCAAATGGTTATGTGGCACATTTCCTTTCGTGCCACAGACTTCTAATTACAAGCTTCTTTCCATGCCTGCATTGCCGTGGCTAAATTTATACATGAGCTCAATGTGTTTAAGTCACTAATTGCGTCCTAATGACTAAAGGTTTACCAGGAAGCAACGTGTTTCAAGCGCTGCTAATTGAAAGGGCAGGAAGTGGTGTTGTGTCTAAAGCAGGGACACAAACGGAGACGTGAACAGGAAAGAAAATCTTGTGGAATTTGTGACTGAATCAAATGAAAAGCCATCAACCGTCTTTGTTTCTTCAGCATTATATTTGCTTCTATTAACGGCACAAACTACCGCATGAAAACACACACACAAGCTTCTGCTTCATGCCTCTCAAACGGATGACTGTGTTATGTGTCATTGTCCTCGATGGTGATTGCAGCTGCTTGTCGGAGATCTGCATTCCTGTCGGTGACTAGAAGATGACATGTTTACATATGTTTCCTTTGTGTGTGTGAGTGTTCATTTCCACCACTTTCAGAGCATGAAAAGTGAATGAGCAATAGAAAGAAAACTGGGGCACGAGCGACAGATGTAAGCAATAAAAAAAAAAAGTTCACAAAAATGAATGAATGTTAAATCTGCCAGTTTAGTCATAGCACAGAACAACAGGTTTTTACAGACGGAGACATTAAAAGGTAGCACACTATGTCCAAGCAGGACAGTGCTGTACCATGAGGTTACCACCTTCTCTTTCAACAAGACTTATTTTGCCTTGAGCGGTTTGAAATAGTCACAACCCACTGCTCTCTTCTTTCAACCCCTGAGTTACATAACAAGCGAATACCTTTCTTTCTCCCTCTTGTCTTTTCGGTCCGTCTCTCCCCCTCCCCTTTGAGTCACATCACTCTCCTTTGTCACGCTCTCCACACCTTTGTCAGTCTCTTTTTCCTGCTCTCTCTGCCTAGTCTAATCAGTGCCTGTGGTGAATAATTCACTCAGTGCAGTGGGGACTGGAGCTCTTTGATTGGCAGCTTTATTTTCCCATCTGTTACATTATTAACATGCCTCTATTGGGCATTGTTGCTATGGTAAAGGTCAATACAGGCCAGAGGAGAGACAGACCAACTCCCCCTCCCAAAAAAACACACTCAATCTCTTTCTCCTTCCATCCCTCCATCTCTGATTGAATACATCCCTTCTTTTCTTCTTCGGTTTGGTTTGTCCTCCCTAAGTTTGCCGCTTGATAGCGACACACGGGGCTGAACAAATGAGTTTCAGGTAGCATTTTGACCTGCCTTTAGTTAGTCTGAGGGCTCCACTAATAGACACAGATATCAAGTATATCAGTGGCACCTTTGTAAGCCGGGCTAATCATATACAAGCCTCTCAGCAAAAAGAACTCTGACTTTTCAACATTCATTTTGCATTTCAGCACAAATACAGTGAAGTCTTGCTTGGGTCAGATGAACAGGGCAGGTATAGGATACTTACAATATAATTAAAGGTGAATTTAAGAAGGAAATAGAAGTCATTTTAAGGCAGCTATGATACATATTTTATATTAACAACTAAACAAAAGACTGTTTGTCATTTGATTTGGATTGGTGGAATGTAACTAAACACATTCACTCAAGTACTTTACTTAAAGTACTTTTACTTTTTATTTATTCCGTTTTCTGCAGCTGTTTCACTTCTACTCCACTACATCTCAGAGGCAAATACTGACAGCATTATTCACTGGTTACTCTTCAGAATACAATTCTTCCTATCCAGTGAAAACCGCATATTTCCAAATTTTGGGATTCTGAATGTTAATGATAAAATAAAGGATTACTACTGTGCTCATAAAAAGGTAGTTCTCACTTGGCAGAGCCCCTACAAACATATGGCGATCTCGTCGAACGTGATGCTTTCCTGTATATTAAACCGTCCAACAGTGTATAAAGTGGTTAGAATTGGCTTGGTATTAAACATCTACAGGAGTAAAATGAAATATGCACATTACTGCAGCAGTAATATTAATCCAAAAACATTCTATATACCAAAAACTGACAAGAAACATACCTCACAACGACCAGTTTTGACACCCAATGTAACTTTTGCTGATAATATTTGCATACTTTTGCTTAAGTAAGGCTCTGAAAGCCCCATTTTCACTTGCAGTGGTATATTTTCACAGGGAGGTGTTAAAACTTTCATTTTAATAGGTGATCTAAATGCATCATAGACCACCGTTATTACCACCCAGCTGTTCCTTGAGTATTTTCTGCCCTCTAGCTCATTCTGGGTTGTCGCTGGCTTTCTGGCTCACATCTTTAAAGCTTTGGTTTACTCTAAATGCAACAGTGGGCTGAGGATTTTACTATTATACCAAGCAACAATTCTTAAAGCTTAATCTCAGTGATCTCAATGAGACCAGAGACATGATTCAAAAAGAACACTACAGTATATGCTGCCTTGTATAAAAGCTCCTTCTAAGTATTTTTAAAATTACTGCAAATAGATTGTTTCTGTGGCCAATTAAAGGATTTAAAAAGTTGTAGCCTTCTCAATTACATGTTTTCTTTTAATTATTTCCCTTGTGCAACAAATTTTAAAAATAATAATCTACATGTTTTGGCACACTTGTCAGATATCCGAGCATATTTTAACAATTTTATGACAAAAACTCCACATGTATATGCATTAAATTAAAAAAGTATATTTAACCAAAAAAAGACACAAAACAATTAATACAAAATGTTGCACGTTTTAGATATACAGCATATGCAGACATCTAATCTGTTGATTTGACAAGACCTTCTTAAAAAGGATGCTATTTTTTTTTTATCCCCAATCATTGTGCACCCATTGTTCCTCACATGAATTCCACTTACAAACCTGGTGGGGTCTTTCTCCCTGATATACTTTCCCCACCTATAACCATGTGCTCATCATCGGAGCCCTTTAGCCATGGCGTAGTTATGTAAATGAGGTCAGACGACAGCAACTCTTAGACCTCTGTTCTGCCACATGCGTCTGAAATTACTTCCCCAAGAACAATCATGGCTCCTGCAGCTTCAGCTCCTCTGTTTCACAGTTTCTTGTTGTTTTTTTAAAAAAATTTTTTTTTTTAATATTTCAATGCTGATCTTCCCTCAGGATCAACACTCTTATGGATGCAGAAAATCATGCACATTCAAATGAGAACACGTAGATTTGCAAGCAAGCACGACACATCGGAAATAAATGTGGAATCGGTGGAGTGGCAGGTAAATTGAAAGATGAAGGAGACAAAGGGTGAAAAATGGAGGAAGGATGAAAAGGGACAATAGAGGACAAAGTGACGCTGGGTCTTATAGAGATTGAGGGCACCATCGCTGCAATGTAATTGAGATTTAAGTGTGCCAATGTCATTCTGTTTATGGGCGGTGTGGATGATTGTGCACTTCTGTGCATTAGTGTGTGCGTGTATGTTTCTTTTTTTCCCCCTTGAAATTCAATTCACACTGTCTCACATCCCCTAGATGCCCGAGGAAGTCATCTGTCAAAGTGGGTAGCTGGGGAGGTTTGTGGTGAGCGAGGATGTGTATCTACAGTATGAATGTCTATGTGTGTTTCTGTAGGTCTTTGTGGGGCAGTTTTTATTTGCTCTGATTCCTCCAGTTGCTCAGGCCTTCCACAGTCTCAGTGCTATTAGCCCTTTGCCCTGTTCTGAAGGGAAAGACGGAAGAAAACACTCTATATACGGACAATAACTTCATACTTCGAGCATCTTCTCTTCTCTTCTCTTCCTCTGAATAGAAATAGCACTGAGTCCCAGGACAGCAGCCTCGGGCCCACCAGAGGTGAGTGAAAAGCACAGATGTACTGACTTTGTAATCTCCGAATGACGCCACTTACTAAAATAGTGCGCGGACTCATTACCTTACAGTAGGTTCTTCAACTGTTTCGAAAGTTTTTCTATTTTTAATGGTGGCATTCAATTCTCGATTGTTTCGAGTTACTAAGTCTTGTCATTAGTATCGCTGGTGGTCCAGACTTTGTGCATCTTTCCATACATAAAGAGGGAAAAAAAACACTGAACTTCTGGTGTGTGTGTTCATGCATGTGTGCATGTGTCTGTGCATCTCTTGCATACGTGTGTGTATGTGGGTGCTTGAGAAAATCGTATCAGAAGCCTTTTATGGAAAGCTGTGAGAAATTGGGTTAGTTCTTTCATCACATTGTCCCCTCTCACAACAGGGAACAGAAAGCTTGTGCGTCTAATTAACGAGCGCAGAATCACAGGCACACAATGTACCGAATGACAAAGAGAGTTTTAAAAAAATGAGCAGTGACAAGAAAAAAAAAATACAAAGTTTTATCTCAGAAAAAAAACAGGTTGGCAATCTGTTGATTTGTTGGGAAACAGTGGACATCACAAAGCAGTAAAACTCTAGTTGTGTAACAACAATGTGAGTTGGGTGTCAATCTGAAATACGAGACTTCATTCGGGTTTAATTTCCACTGCAAGCAAAAGGTATTACATAGTGCATTTAGCCTGTCAGATGTGCTTTTGTGACAGAATAAAAAAAGACTTTCTGTTTCTTTCTGACATATAATTTGTTGATGTTTGGAAAGAACACTTAGATATTATAACTATGTAAATTTTGTGCTTTTTTCAAAGGCCTGTCTTTGATTGTTGTGCTACAAGCCTAATATTTTTAAATGAGTCTAACTGTGATGCTTTGTTTTACCTAAATGATGGCTAATACATAACTTGCACTCTATTGCGATGCTTAGTGTTGCTAAAAACAAGAAGGAAATCCTCTATTTGTTATGGTTCTGTCATGGCTCTTGTCATGATTCCAGTGTATTCTTCCTTGTGCTTGTTTTTTCCATTTCCCTCGTGTCTCCTATGGTTCCCTGTCTGTCTCTGTGTTCTCTCTGTGTGTCTACATGTATATATTTTGCCGAGCACGACTTCTCCCTCGTGCTACTGAGCGACCTGTGGCTGATGCACCTGTTCTTCATTTCCTCATTGCCCCCTGCAGTATGTCAACTCAGCTTTCCTCCCAGTCCTTGCCAAATTGTTCTGTCACCCAGTAGCTACGCTCTTAGGCCAACTGTCTCACTCTGAGCTTTGTTCTTTGTGATTTTGCTGAACTGACTGTGTGTCTCCCTGTGCTTGAGATTCTCCCTTGTTGGCCAGCCAGCTTTCTAAACTGCCATCTGCCTGCCTGTTATTCTCATTATCAGTTCTGCTCTTTTCCCAGCCTCATCTATCCTCTTCTTCGCTCACCCTCACCTATAGGTGCCTGCTCACTCTCCATCCCAAGTCCATCCCATCTTGAGCTTCATTCATGTTTCCCTTCCTCCCCTTTAGTTTTTTAGTAAACCTTTTCAACCTTTCCCAGAGTCTGTGTGCTGCATTTGGGTCCACACTTTACTACGGTGTAACAGGTTCCACCTGTTTGAGCTCAATAGTCTGAGTTCGTAAAGCCTTTTTTGCAATTCTGTTTTAAAAGATCCAGCATGTCTCTCATGTAGAAACACCAGCGCACTGCCGGTCTCTGTGTGACTGCTAATTTTAAAAACATAAGCAGTGGGAAGAGGATGCTGCACATGCTGAGGGCAGGGTTTATATGAGGCACACATTTAAATGTGTGTGTTCTCTGTTCACAAGGGCAGAGATTTCTAAATGCCAAAACTGAATAATTTATCAAGGCAACACCTTTCAGAGAGGCCAGGGATGGGGACGAAGACAGATGGAAAGAAGATGAGTCTCATGAATGAGTGAGTGGTGGACAAGTGGAGAGAAAGAGCTGTGGAGAAGACAACACCTTTGGACAACATGCAGACACGTAAGCAGGAGCTGCAGAGACACGACTGCTCGTGTTCAGTGTGTTAATGTGTGTATGTGACCACACATACATTGTGTCCATGCACTGACAGCTCAGGAGTGGAGCTGGTATTAGTAGTGGCTCCTGAATTAATCCTGACATGCATGTTAATCAGCAGCAGCTGAAAGGCAACTTTTTTTTAATCAAGCACATTCTCTCTGATATGACGGTGTGCTAATTACGAAACCGAATTCCATTACTGAACAAAAGACGAATTTAAAATAAATTTAAAATGACTCATAGCAGTATTTCTGAATGCATTCCTATGTTTCATTCAGAAAGTGCTGCCGGAAATGAGATAAGTTTACTATTGTTTTACTTTTCAAACTTTGATGTACACTTCTGTCATGAGAACAAATGCTACTATCTAACCCAGGGCTTCTTCTATGAGTGCAGCTAGATGCTACTGCAGAGAAGCAGGAGACACATTTTAGACTTTCATTGGTGATACTGACTCAAACGGTGATGCCCCTTCCAAGCTGGAAAAATCATCACTCTGAATCCTACCAAGTTATTTTCTTATTGCGGAAAACAGGACCATTTCCGCCTCGTGAGCACCTGCCAGCAGGAGGGAGTCCTTGCTGCTTTCTATTTCAAGACCCAGTGGGTATAATCCTCGCAGGTTTTCAGGGCAAAAACTGCAGGTTTCAAGATATGGAGAGCTGAAGTTCAAAATTTTGCCAAGCAACGAATGAGTTATTTTTGTTGTTGTTGTTTTTCTGCAAGAAACATTAAGCATAAAGATAATATTAGTAGAGAAGAATTGTCAGAACTGGTTGTGCAGTAGAGGATAAGCAGAATAACCTGTCAACCAGGAGAACAAAAAATCTAATTCAAGAAAATATGAGTTGTGACACTACAAATTAAAATCATTTTAAAATTTTTTCAATTACTGTGAATGCATGCACAGTACATTTTAATTGTACAAATGTGCCAAAGAGATTATATTGGAGACCAAACACAAAGCAATGCTTCTACAGGCTGACCTATAAGGCTATTTTTATGAAAAAAAATACCTCAGTTCATTTTTTTTAAGTCACATTTTTCCTGATCTTAATTTGTGGCCTTTCATCTTGCTTGAAATTCAATATGGGGCCAGAAACAAGAGAAAACACGTTTAATGAGGGAAGTAATGAATATCAGGTTTTTTGCAGCTAACAAAAATGCTTGCATAGTGACTCATCATTTGCCTGTGTAGACACTTTTCAAAACTCATTCACTGAAGGGAATAAAGTTAAAGTCAATTGTTATACATGTTTTTAAGACATGATAATTAGAGAGAATTTTCAACAACAACAAAAAATCCTTCTCCAACTATTTAGGTGACAGTGAATCCCAGGTGGACAAAGAACTAACTAGCTGTGTGAGTGATGTGTTAATGAAAGTAAACTGTCATTTAAAAAACTGCTGAGCTGTCATGGTAATAACATTGTTGTGTGACATTGCACTCACAACACTAAAACAACATTTATTTAATTAGTTAAACACCCTCACACACTCACATGCACACATATTTGGTTTGTGTGATAATTCAGGAGTTGATGATGGCAGTAAAAATAGATGGCACAAGATTAATGCACAGTGGTGTTAAAAAGTCAAGGAGGTGAATATAAAAGCCAAAAAGTTCTTGTTTGTAGTGTTGCTATTGGCAAAGACAAGCTGACCCACTTAGCGAGGATGTACTGCCTGAGAAGGAATGTGCACAGAGGCCAGAGAGGCCACCAAGGAGCTCCAGCCACAGTGTGTGTCAGCTAATGACTTATTACCTCTGCCTCTCTGGAGTTCTGGCTCACTCTGAAAAGGTATTGGACCTCTCATGACACCATCACTGAAGCACTCGCCACACACACGCACACAGACACAGACACACACACACACACACACACACACACACACACACACACACACACACACACACACACACACACACACACACACACATCCTGGGGCTCAAAAATCTTCCCGTTCCCGTCAAACACACAGTGGGAGAGAGTCATAGAAGAGAAATATGGAAATGAGCCTGATGGGGGCTTACAGTGGAAGCTTCTATGAAATTTTCCATTCAGCATTTATATTACAGTCTTTGTGTTTAGTAATTCATATATGGAAGTCATTATTGCACAAAAAAAAGATTAGATATGAATGAAAAAATTCATGGCTTAGTCTGGCACAGTTGTGGCCCTGACTGTGGGGATTTGTAGCCGTGCTGGTGACGTATGTCAATCTGTCAGCCCACCTCTTTTGTCCAACAGCATGAAATGTGTTACAGAGATTCCTGAAGCCCTCGAAATGAATTGTAATAACTTGGATGAGTCACATTTGGTAAAAATTTAATTTGATTTAGGACCAGATACCTGCAGAATTAATGACATCCCCTTCAGCCTCAGCTGTACTTTGGCTTCTGGGCTAATCAGCAAAATAAAAATTTCAAGCTAGCACACAAAAAATGGTACCTATGATAAAATAAATCATGTCTGGTTAACAACACTGTGTTATCTATGCTATACTGAGCACTTTAGCAAGTAATAGTATTTTGCTCCTGTAGCCATACAGCCATTGACAGTAGCATATCATTGAAACGGCAATGTTTTTCTGCCGTCTGTTGAAAAAATGTAAACACTAGAGACTGTAAAAGTAGAGAAGCAGTGCTACCACAGTGCAACATGCAGTACATGCCATTTTTAGATGTTAACCTTTTCTCCAATTATTTTTACCTAACACTATTTTCACCTGCAGCATCTGTGTATACCAAATTCTTTATTCCAGCTGTATCTAATAGGACACGATGCAGCTTCCCAGTTTGGTTGCAATGCATTACATTTTCTGACATCATCGTGTAAAAGTCACATGACACAATTTGAGGAAACTGTGAATGTTCTGTAAATATTTTAGCTGCTGTGGTAAACCTAGCTTTCTGTTAGAGGAGTGTAGAATAAGTGTTGCTCACCAAATGGTTTTGTGTTGCACATTTTGCCAAGAAAATTAAGGTAGAGTATGTCCAAAATTAGCTGCTTTTTTTATTTAATTGTTTGACCAATCTTTTACTTAGTCTGAAAACAGTGGATGTAATGCTGTGTAAAATTTAGCACCTTTAACAGTGGAAATCTGCTTGTCAGGACAAAATCAACAACCATAATATTTTCAAGCAATGTTTCAAAAAATGGTGTCAAAAATGGATTCACGGGAGGGACGACGTTTAGGTGTGTAGGACACCTGGCTGTTGCGGATGCACAGTCAACAACCATGTAGACCAACTTTCCAGAGCAGAGCTTTGGTGGAAATGGAAGCAGGCAGTAGCACATTGAGGAATATGTCAAACAGAGGTAAACTGTAAACACAGATGGGTACAAATACGATCCAGTTGGAAAAATATTCCCTCCCCGATGACAGGAAATGCATAAACAATGACCTTGGAACAGCAAAAACATTCATCCATCCATCCATTATCTATACACCTAATCCTCATTAAGGTTGTGGGGGGCTAGCTGACTTAGGGCGGAGGCAGTGGACACCCTGCACAAGGCTACACATATAGAGACAAACAACACACTCACATTCACAGCTACAGACAATTTCGAATCAAGAATTAACCTCAGCATGTCTTTGGAAACTGTGGTGTCTCGCCTAACCACCTGAGGGCGCTCGAGGACAGAGTGAGCAGGAAGGAGAGCAGGGTAAGAGCGCTGCTGGAAGGAGGACCCTGCTAGCAGGTTTGTTCCATGCTATTCGTTGGCTTGAAATAAAGTAAAGAAATCAAGTAAGGACTGCTTGTGTTACATACCCAACATATTGGCGACGAGGATGACGGCCCTGAACCTGAGCCAGCCGGCCCCTTTTCTACAAAATGTCGGGGAACCGCCGGTCCCATTCAAAGCATGGATTCGTACTTTTGAAAACTACCTACTAGCACTGTCAGACGCTGATCTGAAGGAGGCACGTAAGAGAGCTCTACTAATACATTGTCTGGGGGCAGAAGGACAAAGACTCTTTTATACATTGACAGTAGCTGATGATAAATATGACACAGCACTGCAGGCCCTCACAGACTTTTTCACCCCAACTGTGAATGTGGTTGCGGAGCGCTACCGTTTCAGGCAACGTAGCCAGCGCCCGGGGGAAACTACGGATCAGTTTGTTGCCGCTTTGAAAGAACTGGTCACAACATGTCAGTTCGGGAACATGGAAGAAGAGATGATAAGGGACCAAATCATTGAAAAGACTAATTCAGCCCGCCTCAGGGAGCGGCTACTACTGGAAGTTCCCCTTACACTCGCCAAAGCTTTGACCATTGCGCGCCAAATTGAAACTGCGGTGGCAGAAGCTAAAGCTATGACTGTGTGCACTGGAGCAACAGACAACGCTGTCCAAGCTGTTCATCAAGGACCACAACAAAACAGAAAGTTTAAAAGAGGAAAACCTACACCACAAATATCACAAACGGGACTACAGAAATCATGCTACAGATGTGGCTCAACCCAACACACTGCAAATTTCAAAGGATGTGCTGCAAAAGAGGCACACTGCAATTCCTGCAAAAAGAAGGGGCACTTCGCCAAAGTTTGCCGAGGAAACAAGCATGTGAGTGAGGTTGACGCTGTCCCAGAAGTGACTATTTTGAATGTGAATAGTGTAGGCTCTAATGTCATAATGTGTACAGTTAAAGTAAGTACTGCAGAATCTGAGAGTCAGGATATTGAGCTAATACTAGACACAGGCTCAGCAGTATCCATCCTACCAGAATCTATGGTCACTGAGTACTTCCCTGCATCCTCCCTCACAGAACCAAAACTAAGATTGAAGGATTATGGTGGAAATTCTATTCCTGTGAAGGGTTGTCTACAAGCTAATGTGACATTTGGTGACCTAAGTGCAAACACTGTACTCTACATTGTTAAGAAAGGTTCAGCAGTCCTAGGCAGAAACCTGTTCAATGTACTAAAGATGCAAGTCGCTGGAGGAAAAGTCACTACTGATACCAATAAAACTACAGTAGCAAATGTGAAAGCTGAAGAAATAGGATGTGCCAAAGCTTTTGTCCATAAAGTTAAAGTTCGACCAGATGTACCACCAGTACAACAAAAACTACGCAGATTACCTTTCTCTGTGAGAGAAGCAGTGTCTAAAGAACTAAAGAAACTTGTGGACCAGGATGTTATAGAACCAGTGGACTCATCAGAATGGATTTCACCCATAGTAGTCACTACAAGAAAAGACAGACCTGAGCCAAGACTTTGTGTAGACTTAAGAGAACCAAATAAGTCTGTTGTCATTGATGGCTTTCCATTACCTCATATGGAGGAAATGTTTGCAGAGCTGAGAGGTGCAACACTGTTTTCCACATTGGACCTTCAGAGTGCGTACCATCAAATGCCACTACACGAGGACAGCCGTAGTTTAACAACTTTCATCACACATGACGGTTTATTCCGTTTTAAGCGGGTGCCATTCGGACTGGCATCTGCGCCCAGCTGCTTTCAACGGATGATGTCCACCATCCTCAAAGGTTTACCAGGTGTCCAATGCTACCTTGATGACATTATCGTCTCGGGAACAACGACTGAGGAGCATGACAAAAGACTCTCAGTTGTACTTCGTCGTATACATGAAGCTGGACTTAAACTAAATCACAGAAAATGCAACTTCAGGCAAACAGAACTATCTTTCTTAGGGCACACAGTATCAGGTAAAGGATTACAGCCTGATGCCTCACATGTGACTGCAGTCTCTCAAGCTCCTCCTCCTACAGACCTGCCCAAGTTGAGGTCGTTTCTTGGACTCACATCCTGGTATTCTAAATTCATACCAGGATATGCCGCTGTTGTCGAGCCACTTCGAGCGCTGTTACGGGGAGCAGACACATTCACATGGACACCAGAAGCCCAAGAGAGTTTTGAGACTGTAAAAAAGCTCATAGTGAACAGTCCTGCACTTTCTCTGTTTAACCCAGAACTACCTACTTTGGTCACTACAGATGCATCAGATTACGGACTTGGAGCAGTACTCACCCAGATTCATAAAGATGGATCAGAAAAATCAGTTGCTTTTGCATCCCGTACACTCACCCAGGCGGAGAGGAAATACTCTACTGTTGAAAAGGAGGCCCTGGGGTGTGTGTGGGCAACGGAAAGATGGAGAACGTATTTGTGGGGGAGACATTTCACATTACGTACTGATCACAGCCCTCTCACCACACTTCTCGCATCAAAAGGACAAGGACGAGCAGGTATGCGGATAGCCAGATGGTCCTCTAGACTGTTATCATTCAACTATGATATTCAGTATAAACCGGGACGAGAAAACGTGACTGCAGACTGTTTGTCTCGACTCCCACTGCCAAGCTCAGAACCAACTTCAGAGGAGGACACAGAGGTTGCACTTACCTCTACATTGACGGCCATTTCTGACTCTGCTTTTAAAGCTGCTTGTATTGCATGTCCTGTACAGACAAAACTGCGTGAACTGCTTACTTCCAAATGGCCAAAGTCAGAAAAAAACTTAACGCCTGATATCCAACCATTTCACAAGTTGCGACATGAACTTTCCCTACAAAATGACTTAATCGTGCGTGGCACGCACAGACTAGTGGTACCTGACAGTCTTCAACCAAAAATGATTTCACTGGCACATGACACTCATCAGGGTATTGTGAGAACTAAGCAGAGACTCAGAGAAGCATATTGGTGGCCAAAAATGGATGTACAAGTCGAAGCAGCCATCAAAGCATGTATTACATGCCAGTCACACGACAAGTCCGCAGTCACACACAATACTCCTCTACAACCTGTGCCATATCCAGATGGAGCTTGGGAAAAGGTAGCCATTGATGTGGTGGGGCCTTTTGATAGAGCACCTATAGACTGTCGTTTTGCAATAACACTTATTGACTACTACAGTAAGTGGCCAGAACTAACCTTTGTCCCACAGGTTACCTCAAGAACTGTTATCCAGTTTTTATCTGCAGTCTTCAGCAGGGAAGGTGACCCCAAGGAGCTAGTCTCGGACAATGGTTCCCAGTTCGTGTCCCAAGAGTTTGAATCATTTCTCTGTGACAGAGGCATCATACACAGGAAATCTTCAGTTTATTATCCGAGAGCTAATGGTGAGATTGAGCGCTTCAATCGCAGCCTTAAAGACACTCTGCAGACAGCCGTGCTCGAAGGAAGACCCTGGAAGGAGTTTATGAGGGAATTTCTACATGTCTATCGTGCAACTCCTCACTCTACAACCCAATGTTCGCCTGCTGAACTGTTACATGGTCGACCCATGCGCACAAAACTGAACGTGGCTGGACGTCCACTGACCACCAATAAAACACAGTCATCAGAACAGGTGGCTCGCAGAGTGAGTGAAATGCAAAAGAAGAGCAAAGAGTACACGGATAGAAAGCGAGGAGCAACAGCAGTGTCTTTCAAATGTGGATCATATGTCCGGGTCAGAAAACCTGGCATTATTCCTAAAACCCAGAGCAAGTTTTCCAAACCACTCAGAGTAATGGAGCAAAAAGGACAGTATACTTACCTGCTGTCAGACGGAAGATCCTGGAACGCATCTTACCTTGCACCTGCTTCATGTCCGGAGAAGGGTAGTAATGGTCAACTACCGCCACTGGACTTTGTGAACACACCACCAACACCACCAGTGACACCTACACCCTCGACCAGACCAGTCAGGCTCAGACGATTGCCTGAGTGGACTAAAGACTTTGTGCGTTGAACAAAACGAATAGTTAACTGCTCAGGATAATGTTAGAAACTTATAGACTGCAAAGTTACTGTTACTTTATTCATGTTCTTTATGCAGACTTTAAGAAGGGTTCACTGATTTTATGAACATTAGAGCATGAGTTAAGTTCATTTCTAAATACTAATGCCAGTTACGAATAACATTTGTAATTCATTCACCTTCACAGCTAAAATGTTCATATAGATATAAGGGTGGCTTAATTAAGGGGGATATGTGGTGTCTCGCCTAACCACCTGAGGGCGCTCGAGGACAGAGTGAGCAGGAAGGAGAGCAGGGTAAGAGCGCTGCTGGAAGGAGGACCCTGCTAGCAGGTTTGTTCCATGCTATTCGTTGGCTTGAAATAAAGTAAAGAAATCAAGTAAGGACTGCTTGTGTTACATACCCAACAGAAACATGCAAACTCCATGCAGAAAGATCCCAGGCGCAGGCCGGGACGTGAACCGGGAATCTTCTAGATGCAAGGCAAGAGTGCTTAAACACCAACCACCTGTGCAGCCCCGTAAAAACATTCAGTACGGTTAAAATAATCAAGGTAACTGATCTGGTTTTGTCAAATAGATATTGCATAAGAACATAAAATCAAACAACAGATTGCAGAAAAGCATTTTACAGGGGAACGGTTCTGCATTTCTACCTATAGAGAATGAAGACATGTAGACATACAGCAGAGACAAAAGAATATTCTTTGTCTCCAAATAGACGACTAAAATGCTAAAAGTTGGCCAGATGACAGATAACATTTTAAGGTCAAAAAACTGAAGAGCGAGCTTGAAAGTCATGTCAGATGTGAGAAATTAAAGCGTGTGCAATGTCTACTTGTAGAGGAGGAGGGAGGTGGGAGCAAAGAGAGGATGGGAATGTGATGAGGCTCTCACATTTCTTCGTTTCAAATCCCCAGACTATTTACAAATACTGTCACCATGGGAAGGAATTCGCACACTGGTTTCTATTTTATGGATTAACACATGAAGTAATTGTCATGTAATGCAATTATTCCACGGCTGTTCTTGTGCTTGTACGTTTTATTCATTCTGATGCTCGAATCTAAGAAAGATTTGGTTTTTGAGCAGGGTCTAACTAGGGCAGAAGACAAAGACAAACACTCTAATTAATAGATAATTACAAGGCTTTATAATTCATCAAAGTCCTGCATGGTCTCCAGAGCTTCAATATGTATAACGCATTGAAGTCCTCAGCTCCATCAGCCTCGACCTTCCAGGATTTTCCACTGCAAATGAAAAGTTTTTTTTTTCCTGTTTCTGTCCTCATTCTGTGTCTAAATAGAACTGATGGTTGGTGCGTGAAGCAGGGAAGCCCCTCTCTCTCGCTGCTGCAGCTGATATTCTCTGCTGGGAGTGTATCTATTATGCATACATATCGCCTGCCGCTACATCTTCATATTTATGACACTCCAGTCATGCTGGAACTCTGCGAGAAACACCAACCAGATTGAATTCAGACAGAAAAGCAGATGCCTTCAAGTGGCAAAGTCAGTTTACAGACAACGAGAAAGCGCAGCCACGCAAAGTCTGGTCCCGTTGGTAAATGTGTTTTCTTCTGTGTTTGTGCGACCATGTGTGGTGCTTCAATCAGAATGCAGAGATGATCATCAGGTCCGAGCAATGACAAACTGCCACAAACAGCAGAGCTTCTGCCGTGCTCCTCCCTCCACACCTCACCCTTTTCTCCCACATCCCTCTCTTGGTTGCTGGGGTTACAGCAGGACCTGATGCAGCTCCTGGCCGGTTAGTCTTTGTTTTACAAGATGGGCCCTGATCCTCCGTCCCTCTCTGTCATGTGCAGCTGCAGCCTCGCACTGATATCTACAGTTATGCTAATACGAGCAGTTAATTAATTAGTCCACACACAGGTGCTTTGTCCATATGGGCCTTTTCTTCATTTGTAAATATTCAGTTTACAGCACCCCTGTGTGCCTCTACTGTTTATGTGCCTGCGGATAAGGAGGAGGATATGGGATTGGTGAGGACGCGCCAGTGGCTGAGTAACAGGAAGACATGGCTTGTAAAAGTAGAGGGCTCACAATCTGCTTCTAATTAATTATATACATTGCTGGTGGAATTATTGAGTTACATCAGGCGTAATAACAAAAGGCTCGTGGATATGGCTGTAACTGCATCCCAGAATAGCACGTCATCGAATTAAGTTGGCCATAATTAAGAATAGTGCCATGCAAATGTTTATCTCTAAATCAAGAAAAGAAGAAATAAAAACTGCTGCAGAAATGCTAAAAAGATTAGTTCCACGTATATTTTGTATGCAAATCCTGCATAGCATGACTCTGTCATTGATACTAGCTTTCCAAACTCTGCCTAAGGCCTTTACTGGGGAATATAAACAGAAAGCAACCTAAAGCATCTCCTTAACTCAAATGAGATATGAGCAAATGGTTGTAATAGGATGTCTCCACAACATCCAAAAACAATCTTAAAACATAAGAATAATGATAACAACAAAGAGGCATTAACTGGTCCAGTTTGAAGAGGAATTCCCATTCAAGGTGGCTGGTTGTAAACAGATGCTGGGACAGGAATTTTGCTTACAAGGAAAGCAAAAAACAAAACAAACAAACAAAAAAAACCAACAGCGTGCAGAATAAATGTTCCATTACAGCAAGAGTGCCGACAACAACAAAGTGGGTGGGATATAGACTAAAGGTAACAATACCTGAGGGCATGTTTGGAAAAAACTAATCCACATATAGTCTACTTGTGAAGTCAGAGATTACAACTATTCGTAAATGTTAACTAGTAGAATCGTGAACAGGTTGCCAAAACTCCTATTTTGCTTTTCGTTAGTTTTAGGCAGGATATTAACTTTACCCTTTTTCCAGGAGCTATATGTGTGTGTCTGTGAAAGGAGGCTGCAGAAGATCCAAACCAGCCCAATTTTTCAAGTGCAACCAGATGTCCACCACCTCAGCCAAAGGAGCTGATCTCCCTGTAAAATGACCCACTCTCCCTCCTCACATGCTGTCTGGGCCTGTTTCAATGTCTTTCAGTCAGCCGCATTCCAGTTCGAAAGTATTCAAGTGCAAGGTAGCCTAATTTCGTAGGTTAATAAGGGAGTTGGGGTGGTCCTATATTTAACACAGAGAGTGGAAACCACATTAGAAGGCCCTTTGGCTGTCCCTGAGCTTTTTCCCTCTGGACTGACTGGCCCTTTTTAATACAAGACAGCTTCAATGTGGCCTGAATAAGAAAACAGGGTCTATACTGAATCTGTCAGAGTCACAATACTTAAAATCACTGTCAGGAATTTGACATTTATCATGCATCAGAGTGGGGATCTTTCACTGCAATCATTTTCCTAATTTCACTTCTCTACCCCTGTATTGTTTCTATTAAAGTGCTCATTAACTTTTGCATTTAGAGGACTGTGCTTCCAGCACAGGGTTGAAAAACTTCAGTTCTGCTGTCAGACCTTTAAGTGAGAATAGTTGTATTGTAATGCAAAAATGCAAGCATTAATGCATCCATAATCTCACTTAAGTAAAAGTGTAAAAATACATTCGAAGACATGCACTTAAAGTATTAAATAAAGTATAGCTATTTTTACTTCTGAAAATCTAGTCGAGGATCTGTTTGGTAGCATAATCTCTAACAGTGCATAATATGTTCCACATTAATAAAGAGTTTTGTCTGAAAAACTTAATCTGGAAAGTAAGTAGTGTCTAAGTATAAATAAGAATAACAATGTGATGTAGGATTGAAATACACAACATTCCTGTAGCTGGTTGTTGACAGCAATAATATATTTTAATGTGTATTATGAGCAACGGGTTTAGATATTAAAATACTTTGAGGGTCAGTTACTGGAAATATGGTATTTCTTTGGTTGCAAAGTTTTTAACAAACTTTCATTCTTCCACTCTCTCTGACGACTTGTTTCTCCTTTGCCTCAAAAGGATGGTGTCTACAATATTTGTTTGTCTTGTTACGCATCTGATTAAACATAGATTAAGACTGCTGGAAAAAACATGCAATGCAAATGCATGTAAATAAATGTTATCCCAAAAATGCAGTGCACAAAAGTACAAATTTCTGTGTGCTGAGTGTGTGAATGTGGAACTTAATGTGTCAGAATGAGTGTTGCCACAGATTGCCCATGTTGATTTGACCAGCCATTCGCTGCACATTTAATTTAATCTGGAAGCAGATGTTCATGAACAGCAAACAGTCATCGCTCACAATTAGCTCGAGGTCTTTTTCCTCTCTTTGGTGTTTTTTTTCCCCATCCACTTGTTGATATGTTGTTTGAGAGCATGTTCCACTGTGATGTAGGGAGCATGAAGGTAAAACTACAGAGTGTAAACACTTCCAACTGTTTAAAGACATCAGAGGAGCAGACTGAGAGAGACAGAGGAAATGTTTAATGACACTCTTTGTATTTGGCATTCTCTTTGTTGAGCAGATTCAGCTTAGTAACTAGTCAGCTTTCTTGCTTTTATGCTTCCCTTTCGTTTTATTCTCAGCTCGCATGTGCACCACCACCCACCCACACCCACACACACAGGGATGTGTTTGGCGTTGGCAGTGATCGGCTTGAGGAACTTCCATTTTTACATTTATCCCTAAACACTGAGCAGCTCTTTAAAGAAGTGAGAACCAGCACAATGTGCTCAGCTTTGGGTAAAGTCATAATTTATTCTAACATTGTCACAGTGCTTGATTATAAAGATAGAGAAAGATCTTCTCCAATCCCCAGCGTTTCCTTACATGCCACTGACCTGACTCTGAATAAACAAGCAGACTTCATGTACAGTAGATCAGTTTCACCTTCTGAATTTCTACTTTGTCTTTGTTTAAAAGTGAATATTGTCAAAACTAGATTAATTGTGAGCTTTTATCTTGACATTTATTATCTATTTGTTCATTTTATGCTGATGCATCTTTGTTGCTGGGGAATGTTGTCATGGTAATAGAATGACTTTCATGTAGCTCAGCATGTTTTTGCAAAGTTTACCTGAGAGGTCAAAAGGCAAAGTTTGAAGTCCACCTCAGAAAATACATGTACACACCGTAAAGGCTTTTTGTCTTTGGAAATGTGGACTCTTTCTCTTTGTTATGAAGAAAAAAAATCACAGGGTCAACTTACAAACAATGTATAATGTCAAATAAACCCTAATTCCTGACTGTTTGTTCACTATAAAAGCTGTTATATTTGTATTTCTCCTTTGAGAATCTGGATGAACTGTTATTTTCCATATTGTATACAACAGTAAATCTGCCAAAAACACTGCAAAGTGTTTTGTCTAAGCTCAACAATTACAGCAATTTTCCACGACAACAGTGGGAAAAAAAAGTATATTCTGACAATCACAGAACAATGAAGGCCAGAAAATGGTTTTGAAACTTTATTTCAGTTTTGGCATATTTAGTGACCCAAAACCCTCATGCATCATTTGAATCAAAAAAATACCATGACAGCAAACAAGGGAGGAGAGAAATAGAGAAAAACACGCAACAAATGTCTCCAGCTGGACTGGATCATGGCACAATCAGGGTTGGTTAAGGTTGGCACATTAACCCCTGGGTTACTAGTGCTCCCAAACGTAAAAATATAATTGAGTTATTGCTAATAAATTAAGCCAGTAAGACACCTTTCTTTCCCTAATCTTCAGCTTCAATGGAAAAAAACACTCAGAAAGAAGCTACACTGTTTTTTAGTGAAATAGCAACAGGCTTCAGATGGCAACTAGTGGCTATACAAGCTTTCTCAGTTGTCTGTGTCACCAAGTGCTAGTATAGTGACTGTATTACTGTAAGCCTATTCAGCGTGACTTAACCGGAGGAGGTGTTTCTGCCAGCAATTGAATTCCACCTCAGAAATATTTATGCAAAAAAACATATATAAAAATCTTGACGAATGGTCAAGTTTGAGCCATTTCAGCACCTCGGACAGCAACCCTTCAAGCAGCGTCACTTCAGAAGATTCATGCAACTAATGTCACTGGACAGTAAGACTTAGCCACTGAGCTTATGGAAGAATCAGAGGAGACAACTGGAGCACTAACTGGGGAAGAAAAGATTCTGCATTTAATGTATTAACAGAAAAATTAATTCTGTCAATCTACAATACAGTATCTGCTTATGATGTACCATTGTCACACTCAGAATAATAGTACTACAATCAAATACTTGCTATTTTCTTGCTTGTTCATGTATTGTGATGATCATATGTGAGGACACGTCAGTTCTAAACGTGCTGAATTCTATGGCTGAATATCTTAACATTCAAGACGTAAAGTAGGCTGAACATGACTGGTGAACACAGTGGGGCTGATAATCCGTCAGGGTAAAAACTGGTCACGTTTCAGATGAGAAAGGGAGGATTACTCTCTCAGTCTTTTTGTGTGATTATATCTGATCAAATCTGTCAGAGGGCTGAAGCTGCTGCATACTGCAGTTGCCCTTTTGACATTCACCATATTAGCCCTTGTGAGGTCAGGGTGCCAATGACAGGAGTGTGTGTGGGTGTCTCTTGATGCTGTGATCATTAGTGTTTCTTTACTTGTTTGTTTTTTATGTGTGTATAACACATATTTCTTTATCATGCTTCTATTACTGAACCACACATTTCTTTCTCTCACTTCGACCTGTCTGATCTTCCTCCTCTTTGCTCTTTCCCCTCCCCTCCCTGTTTGCTCCTCTTCGCTTGAATATGTTCCACTTGGCCACTTTGGGACGCAGACGTCAATTAGACTCCAGATTCCAGATGGGAAGTCAAACGGTATCCCTCCTTTCTTTGTGCGTAATTTTAAAAAGATAAGGGATAAGGTGCATTATTCCATCTCCGAATGCATTTAATTTTACAACGGCACACCCAATTGTTATATGAACAAAAGATGTCACCAAAGGACACGCGTATTATTGGCGCATCTATTAAGAAATAATGAAGAGAATATGCCCTGTCTGTGCGTAATGACCTTGTTTTAAAAGGAGACTGTTTGGGCTCGGAAAGTAAGTGTGTGCGCGCGTGTCTACAAGACGGGGAGAGGGGCAGAAGGAGGCGGGCACGCCCAGCCGATGGTGTTGAATGACGCCCGTCTGTTGCTTCTCCGGCACATCGGTGTGTCCTGCGATTGGCGGAGGACGGTGAAAGGTACCCAGCGCTGGTGCGCCGTGGGCGGGTGGAAGGCCTGTTTATAAACCCAGATCGTCCCCCCGTGGGCGGGAACAGCAAGAGTGGGGAGTGAAAGTGAAGGAAAAAGGAAGAGAGTGCGAGAGACGTGGAGGAGACGAGGCTGTGGCGGCGGCTGTGGTTGACCGGGGTACGCGGAGGGGGCGAGGCGGCCGCCCCTGTATGCGTCTTCAGCCGCGCATGGACGACCACCTCAGCCTCCTGCAATCACCCCCGCCGAGCGCAACCAAAACCCGGGGCGACAACCTGGTGAACCACGGATACACCGAGACAGAAGCCGACGTGATGACGGTCGTGGCGTGCGACAACATGCTGGAGGAGTCGGCGGCTCTCCCGGGCCACCACTCTCTGGACCGATACGAACCGGATCACGAATGCTGCGAGAGGGTGGTCATCAACATCTCAGGGTTACGCTTCGAGACGCAGCTCAAGACTCTGTCACAGTTTCCAGAGACGCTGCTGGGTGACCCCAAGAAGAGGATGAGGTACTTTGATCCTCTCAGGAACGAGTACTTTTTCGATCGGAACAGACCCAGCTTTGATGCCATTCTCTATTACTACCAGTCTGGCGGGCGCATCAGAAGACCCGTAAATGTGCCCATTGACATTTTCTCTGAGGAGATACGCTTCTATGAGCTGGGTGAGGAGGCTATGGAGAAGTTCAGGGAGGATGAGGGCTTCATAAAGGAGGAGGAGCGGCCGTTGCCAGAGAATGAATTTCAAAGACAGGTGTGGCTGCTTTTTGAATACCCAGAGAGCTCCGGTCCCGCCCGGGGAATAGCCATAGTGTCTGTCCTGGTCATCCTCATCTCCATTGTCATCTTCTGCTTAGAGACACTGCCGGAGTTTAGGGACGAGAACAGGGATCCAACGACCATCGCGCCTGGGATAAATGGCACACTCCCATATTTCATCAGCCCATTTTCAGACCCGTTCTTTGTGGTGGAGACGTTGTGTATCATCTGGTTCTCCTTCGAGCTGCTGGTGCGCTTCTTCGCCTGCCCGAGCAAAGCCACGTTCTCCAAAAACATCATGAACATCATTGACATCGTGGCCATCATCCCTTATTTCATCACCCTGGGCACCGAGCTGGCAGAGAGGCAGGGAAACGGACAGCAGGCCATGTCATTAGCAATTCTGCGCGTAATTAGACTCGTCCGGGTGTTTCGCATCTTCAAACTCTCGCGTCACTCCAAGGGGCTTCAGATTTTAGGACAGACTTTAAAAGCCAGCATGCGCGAACTGGGCCTGCTCATCTTCTTTTTGTTCATCGGTGTCATCCTCTTCTCCAGTGCTGTGTACTTCGCCGAGGCAGACGACCCAGATTCTGGTTTCAACAGCATCCCGGACGCATTCTGGTGGGCTGTCGTCACCATGACTACAGTGGGCTACGGCGACATGCATCCCGTGACGATCGGGGGAAAGATTGTGGGGTCTCTGTGCGCAATCGCCGGTGTGCTGACCATCGCCCTGCCCGTGCCTGTCATCGTCTCCAATTTCAACTACTTCTACCACCGAGAGACGGAGGGCGAGGAGCAGGCACAGTACCTGCACGTGGGCAGCTGTCAGCCTCTGGCAGACACGGAGGAGCTGAGGAAGACGCGCTCTTCTTCCTCACTCAGCAAGAGCGAGTACATGGTGATAGAGGAGCACGGCATGAACAGCGCGTTCAAGCAGCAGCCCAACTTCCCCACCACTGCCCAGAACAACTCGCAGAATTGCGTGAACATAAACAAAAAGATTTTCACCGACGTGTAGCCAGTTTTAAGAGTCATGACCCTGGACGCAGGAAGCGGTGATGTGTCAACACGCAGCTGGTTCTGTCGTTGCGCACCAGCGTGTGGAAGCAGCGGTAGATCAGATGAAGAAAGAAGGGAATAAAGAAAGACAAGAGAAGGAGAAGGAAAGAGAGAGCAAACCCTGTCTTTTTCAGAGAAGCTGCTTTGTGCTCCATTCAAAGAAATCAGGATTTATTTTTATTCATTTCAGTGATATGAAGTCATAATTCTGTATGGTTCCATTCGCGCTTGCATGGAGAGAAAGAGCTCCTTAAAGTATTAGGCCTACTATTCTTCTCTGAGTGAGGGGATTGACCTGTTGTGCGTTGTGCAATAGCCAGTATATTATCACAGCAGGTAGAAATAGAAGCTTTATAACTGTGAAAGATGAGTACAAATGTATGCTACTTGAAGGACTCACATTGTATTAACATGCGTTATGAGTCGTGATCCGTCAGTCATAGCCTATGTATAATATTCAGAATCATTTAAATATGTGTGTGTGTTCAAACACATGTAATGTCTGAAAAACACAGTTCAGCATATATTATCTCAATTAGACCGTTTTGTGCTATGCCTTTATCGTGCGTTAAAGTCTAGTCCAAATGCTATTGTCCTACAATTCCTCGATATGGACTGTCCTGGTGGGCTGTTTAATGCACACATGCCGCCATGTAAACACAGGGGCCAGCCGACTGTCAGTGTCTCGTGATCGGTGCAACACAGAGCTCCATCGCGCACGCAAACAGCGATCAAAGATGGAGCGTCTTTCTCTTTGGATGCCTCAAATATAGCCCGCTGTGATGTAGTCTCCATGGCGACGGTCGTTTCCTCGGTAACCCCCAGTCACCGTTGCCATGGCACCCTTGTTTCCACAGTAACCTCCCAGATGGCTTGGAAGCTATATTGAAGATTCTCATCGAAAATATCTTGTCCCCAGTCTCTAATTTTGCGTGCGTAAAAGTCCAAACATGCCCAGCGCCCCTATAGCAAATCAGCAAGCTCAGCCGGCGACTTTAACATTGGCACGAACACAAATTGGAGCAAGGAGGTCTGTTTATTAATTGCTACAATGAACTGCCCCCACTGAAAAACCCCAGGCACAACTCAGAATGAGGAGAGACAGCACGTGTGGAATTATGAATGGACTGGGAGCACATTGTCTGGCTGTCCTGAGTGCGCTACTGTGGGCGCTCAGCAGAGGCTGCTGTTCTCCCACAGACAAACTTGGTAAGTTCTGAGCACTGTCATGCCCTCTGTCTCCTTCTGAATGATCTTTTTGCCCTTAATCATATTTTCACTGTTTGTAGATTTACACATTTTGCAGAACTGTCAATCCAGGGCAGGTTGGTTCAATCTGCAAAAATATGACAAGTTTCCCTCACAGGTTCAAGTCAAAACAGTTCTTTTCCATTATTGCATCTATTTAGATTACAGCATATTGCAGGGAGGATGCAGCTGATTGTTTATATTTTGATAATCTAATGACGTCTAAAAAGGTGCAGGTATGTATATGTTATGACCTCCATCGACCTGAGTGTGTAGGGTTTCCTATTATGTATAATGGGCGTGATGCTCCTGCAGTGTACCCAGGTTATATTTCACCTTCAGCTGACTTTGTCAATGAAATGAATAAGAGCACCAACAGCATGCCCACCCAGCTTGTCTGAGTGCTGCTCTCTGGTGGCCATCATCTCCTGCTAACAGAGCAGGTGGCTCATACCTGCTTTGTGACCTCTGTATCCTCTCAACACTGACATCAGGGAGACACAAAGGTCAAATATCAATGAGATACAAGACAACAGCACAAAAAGAGCAGACTCTTTGTCAGTGGTATAACTGAATAAATTATGTTTTCTAATACAAGTAGTGTAATTGCTGTAGTAAATCATAATACCTATGTTTACATTATTTGATTATATTCATGTATGCACTGGGTTGAAAAGCTATTTCAAAATGCCCTTGCTGTATTTGCACAGAACATTCTTGTCTATGAAACTGCTGCAGTGCCATTTCTCCAGATTTATGTCAAGATTTATGTCCATTGTCCTCACTGGCTGTGGTTACTCTAACTGAAACAGACTGCAAACGGGAAGAGGGAAAAAATCAAAAGGCAGGATGTGGAATCTGTCCGTGTTCTGAATCTATTCAGTGCGGCTGTGTGTGTATTCGAACATGTGCTTGTGACCATATGTGAGTAGTATATGAACTAATAATATCTACAACCATCCAGTCAGGGCTGGGTGATAATTAGGGCAGTCTCATTCGGTGGCATGCCCTAAAGGCGCAGTGGGAGGTCTAGCAGAATGGCCTCTTCATTGATTATTCCAATCCAATTTGACCCCTGACCAGACTTTATATTTTTCCTGCGAATACACTCTTATTGGCCATGAGTTAAACGGCCTGCTCGTTTCTCAGGTCTCATAAAATCTCCAGTGACGACAAACACTGGTCTATTGATCAGTAAGTGAGATATATTATGGAGGAGATGGGAGCTACTTGTTTATCATCTAACTAGATTGGTCAGTCTGGAAGCTATTCTCCTGGGCACGGGCAGGATGGATTGTTCGAGGCAAAAACACAGCCATCATGCACTACTGCTGCAATCATCTTTTCCATTCACATTCTGCCGTCCTTTGCTAATGTGAATCCTCACAGATCACTTGAGTTTTACATTTGTTTCTGTGACACACTAATTCCATCTCCTTAACCTACGCTGCTCTCTTCTTTAAGTTTGCCACACTGTAGATGATTTAGCTGATGCTCTTATGCAGGCTAACTTGCAATAAGCCAGCGGTTAAGTGGCACAACAGCTTGACTAATAGACAGTTTAATAGGAAAGGCATCAGTGAGTGGGGATAGATTTGGAAATGTTAACTGTCTTGTTACAGTCTCTGTTGTCACAACGTTGCCTGTTCCTCTCCTCTCCTTCTGAACTGACGGTATTTACAGTTAGATTTTCGCATGACTGGTAATGAGACACCAGGGAGGAGAAGAGCAGCCTTGCTTTGTTAATAAGACCATCGAACTGTGTGATGGACATGCTGTGTGTCTCTAACAATTTAGCTTTTTTCTTGCCTCCCTCCCCCTCCTCCTCCTCCTCCTCCTCTTCCTCTTTTTCCTAGGTGCAAGTTGTTCCATTTTTCTTCTCAGACCTCCTGGAACCCCCAAACACCCCAAGTAGACTGCCTCCCATTTGGGTAAACAGGCTGCGTTTTATTCGTAGAGTAAACATGGCATGACCTTTAATTAAGATTCACGCTAATTAATTTTCATTTCCAAGCTGTATAGATTAGCCATTAACCTGCTGTGGCCCTCTTTACCCCTTTAGGGTCGCGGTGACTCTGGTCTTCCTGTTGGGCCAGATGGGCCAAAGTCAGAAATTGAGGCAGAAATCCTGCTGGATCAATTCTTCTTCCCATGCCCTCTTGCTCTCAACTGGTGCCCTCAAACCTGGACAAACAAGTGGTGCCTAGCAGCTCTCCCCGTCCAGTGGACCGCAAAAATGCAACAAAATACAATCGCAACAGACTCAAAAGATATTCCTCATACAGTTTTGTAGCCGCAGTTGTATAACTGCTTTTGTTCTGGAGTTACACTGTGAATGGAGCCATCACAAGATCAAAATGATTCAGACAGTGACAGTATTCAGCTGGAACTCTGTTAAGAACTCTGGCATTTCTTCACACTGCTTTCTGTATGAAATTCAAAAAGGACAGTTCAGGAAACAGCCAGCATTCTTGCAAAGCACATTTCACATTCCTGGAATTTACAAAGATTTCTACATTCTGTGCTCATGTTTCTGGGAAGTGATTTTCATCATGGACAAAAACTGGCAAACAAGTGCAAGTCAAAAGTGGCAAAAACTGAGGCCATCCGTGATTTACTGATATGAAACTGTGATCCAAATCAAAGACTGTTAGCCATATGCCTTTGTAAGCTCTGTGTGCTCTATTGCTAATACGTGAAACACACATAATGTACGTGTGCTGGTTGCTGCTATTCCCTCGACGTATACATGGAGAACAACACAAAGGCATTCACGTACACGCAAACAGACACACAAACATGCACATATATGTATACACATGCCTGTGGATGGCTCTCTGCTATCCCAGAGTTCTCTGGTGTTTTTGTGGGATGGTAGAATGTTGTCAGGGGAAGGCTGTGTATGCCAGTATTTGTTCTGTGTTGTTCTGTGCTGTCTTAAACATGATCCATATAAAGAGATTATGAGGTGTACTGTCTTTATTTGAGAGGAGCTGCAGTTTGTTTATGCTTAATTACCAAGAGAATGGTGGTGATTTATGTCTGGGAGGATATCTAGGTCTAGTTTCAGATCTTTTTTTGTGTAGATACAGTATATTTCAGTTCTGTGAAATATACTCTCTAGTTTTAATGTAAAGATGTAATCACATAACCCCCTGTGTAAGAGCATTTGTGTGTTCGTCTCTCTTACTTCAATATCTTCAATACAAGACGCTTGATGTATCAGCATAGTAGTCAAATTAAAAAAAAAAAAAAAAACAAAACATTTTTGCGACAGAAATTCAGTTGAGTGCATGGTAAACAATTCTTTCAAAATCACTAATTTCCTGAGTTAATCTGGACACAAATGTCTATTAAATGCTACTGACATGCAGGAAATGCCACTGCTAAGTATGTGTTTTTCAATTCAGAGCTTCACACAGGGGCTGTATTCTAGTAGTGAATAGCAGTCTCTGTCTCAGTCATTTGAGCGCTGAAAAACACACTACACAACAGAAGACAGATAAAGGCACCCATTCTGTAACAGGGTGACCGGGCCAGTCCCTTTATGAGAGAATGCTGCATCTATAAACAACAATGAAGCAGAAGGAAAATACCACAAATAAAAGACACTATTCTGTCTGATGGATATTAGAAGCTCAACATCACAAGCACCGGGGATTTATATTTAGTTTGGAAAAGAGATTCTAAAATGTTATTCTATGAGAATATTTTCTCCTGTTGCTTGCCATATATTTGGGTGCTCCCTGAACTGCAGGGTTGGACCTTTAAGAGAACTAAACGGTGTCCGAGCACAGTGGAAAACTTCATATCATCTCTGTGCCGAAGAGGTAAATATTAACATTCTACCAGAGGTTTACAGCAATCATACTGTCATGCTGTGTATGAGCAAGTGTGCTTTATTGCTTCGGTAAGCTTGCCAGTTCACTAATAACTCTGCCATCTCTCTCAAATAATGTGTGGCCAAGAGTATCAAAGCACCTTTTTGCAACAGATATTGGAAAATTAGGGCTTCCCGTGTTTACCAGTACAACACAGACATGGATACAGCTCTCATGTAATTGATTTGTGCCTGTTTTGTCTGGTATTGTCTAATAAACCTGTTTACTATTGCATTTGAGTTCACTAAAATACCTATGATGTCATCAAAGCTCATCACGAGCCGTGGCACTACAGTAGGACATCTCCATAGTAACAAGGGAGGGTTGCTGCTGAGATGAAGGGAATGGCAGTTCCAGCCGTCTACAGGTTCACTGGAGAGATTAGAGTCATCTGTTGCAGCATTAATGCGTACACGGCTTCTGAGAAACAGGAGGGGTTGGCAGTGTGAGTCTGTGCCTCTATGAGCATTGTAAACTGTATGTGTGTGTGTTTGTGTCTCTGGCAGAAGATCAGTGCATTGTCCAAAAGGCAGATTGTGTCTCATTATTAGGCAACAAGTCTAAGTTGAGTTAACAAAACACCAGCGCTATGAGCCAACATCAGATCGCAAATAAAATGAAACCATTACAAGACTGACGAAAGGACACTCCAACATCTAAGGCGATGGAATCACCAAAAAACACATTTTTTGGTCACCTGTGGGCAAAAGAGATTCATCGTAACTTTTTAAATTAAATCTATTATAAACAGCTGTCTAATTACACATCAAGAAATCATAAAGCAACATTACGATTAGAGATTGTCTTACTAGCCATCTGGCAATCGTAAATCTAATTTTCACTCTCTTTTAGCTCCATTGTGGGTCTCAAGCATGTGGAGGATTTTATTTTTACTTGGTACGAGATGTGCCTTATTTTGATAGAAGAGATGCTAGCTTATGATTATGCTAACACACACACACATACACTGATGCTATTGTGCTATTTTATTGAGTTGTCCTGACCTAAACTTATGAAGAAAGGATTCAAGCACCAGCCCCAGGCTCTGAAGGGTTGGAAACATGAAGGTTAACCGAAGTCATGAGCAAGAACATGCAGCTTACACCCACACACAGACACAGATAAATAACCACCTTGAGAAAGAACATGCAGCTTACACCCACACAAAGACACAGATAAATAATCACAGAATACGTGAATGATAATCAGGGAGAGAAGCACAAAAATTGCAAGTAAGTCGTTCTAGTTAACCACGCACTTGAGTCAGATATGGCGAGGTAGATGTCACGTCAGGACCAACAGCGTATGCAACGTAATCAGGACAGGGAGGAACTCTCAGGTTGGGACTCTCCAGGATATGGACAAGTCTGTGCACCAACGAAGGGAGACCTAAGTCTAAGGCAGGTCACTCCTTAAACTGGTCACAACCAATCATAATTGTAAGCTCCTCTCAAATGGTATAACATATACAGTATCTGTACACTCCATCCAGCGCTCACTCTGGGAAAGTTGGCTGCAGAGTAATAGCTTTGTGACTGCGAGTTTCTTCATCACTGCAGAATGAACAGCCGAAAGAGAGAGAAGCTGTTTGTCTTCATTCTCAAAACAACACGCAACGAGCGTCCCCTAAGAGAAATACCATGTCTATTTACCATTTGGTGGCGAGCAGGTAGAACATAGTGGGGTTTTTAAGCAACTTTCTTAACACACTTGCCTGCTGTGGCCAAAAAACTGCATTATAAGACTGTAGAACAGAACACTTAATGTCAGACGGCCACACAATGAGCTAAAACTCACTAAGAAGCTCAGCGAAGCAGATTTTTGTCATCACTACAAGAAACCTCTTACTTATCACCTTCACACATTGTTTCCACCTTCTCATCTGATAGATTTTTGGCAGCTGCCATAACAAAGGCGGTATTGTTTTTACCTTGCGGGTCTGTGCGTGTGTTTCTTATCATGGCAAACTGCTATCTTGGAGACACCTACTGCAGCAGGAACAACAAAGGCTGTATTTGAGAACTTTGGCAGGTGTTGATATGTCTATTTGTGCACAGATTTTATCAATATAGTGCCACATCAATGCTGACTTCAGAGCTGGGTGTGCTCTGACCCATGAGTGCTGAAAACAAGTAAACAAAAGCAATAATAATAACAAGAAGACGCTATTCATCCCATCTGCTGTAAGACTTGACAATATCAGCATCACTGGCTGATGTTAACATAAACTGGACTCATATCATCCCAAACCATAAAATTTGCACTGCTGCATCTTTGCATTTTTAAAATTTATTTTCAAGCCACTTTATATTGTGTTGTTTACAGTGTGTCGATACTGTATTTGTTCATTTTCATTTCTCATCCTTGTACATATTGTTAATATTATTACCATTTTTTATTATTACTATGTTTATTTGCTAAATATGATTGCTGTAACAATGTGAATTTCCCCTGGCGTGGGGCGCAGTAAAAGATTATCTTATCTTAAGAAGAAGAAGAGGGAGGAGGAGGAGGAGAAGAAGAAGAAGAAGAAGAAAAGTGAGGCCTTACTGCTGAAATTTCGAAAAGCTATTTCAACTTATTTTCTTCAAACACTTTAATCAGAATTCTTTGTTCGAATGTTATTCTCTCAATATAAAATAATATAGATTGCACACAAGGTCAGTCCAGTCATTTATTCTAACAGCACTTCAAATAGGCCTCTATAACATTTTGCACAATTAAATTCTTCTAGATCACCAAGATACATTATTTTAAAATTAAAATGAATTAATACCATGAATGTCCAGTATTTTTTTGAAGAAGAACTACCAGTTACAGCTGTAATGGTGTAATGAGCTAGGGTGTCAAGGTAATGCAATTTTCTGAAGTAAACAGAACTGATTTAACTTGACACGATTTCATAAATCATGTCAAGACCTTTAAAAATAAACCGACTAATGATTTTTAAATTGTCCTGGCTTACATAACATGACCTAAAATAAGACAAAACTTTTCTCATTCTTCACACTTGCCACCTACAGTGCACATGGCTCATTTTGTCTTTTTGCGACTTTCACTTGTGTGGTATTTCCATGTGCATCAGCAGAGCCACACCATTGGCAGGGCAGGGAAGAGCGGTTGCTAAGGACGATGATGCTGTTGCTAGTGCTTCCACAAAAATCTGATTATTTCTGGATGTTGATTGGCTGATCAGTACCAGTTTTTCTCCACAGGCGCAGCAGACGAGGCAGACTTTCCAACCCAGACATATGCTCTATATGCACAAGAAGAACCTAACCATTGCAGAAATGCACTCTCAAAAATGCACAAACAAACACACAAGGGCCACCACAAACATGACAATGCAAAATGATCACAAATAATAGCATATTCAGACCCAGATGTTAAGACACATTAGATTTTTTTTCTAGCTGTTGGAAGGGATGATCTGTTGCCAGCCATCTCAGTTTTTGCTGTGAAAACAAACAGACAGATGGTGGAGAGGGTGATAGTGGAACAGAGAGAGAGGGATGCTGGTGTGTTATACTGGATGACTCATCACTCTGTCACTGTGACCTTTATCTGCTACCCTCTCAACCTCTATTGTTCCTTCCCTCCCTTTCATTTTCATTTTCTGCACACCTCTAACTGCATTTCCTGCTGACTATGTTACTCTCCTCACTATGTCTTCTCTGCTCTAACACAAACATCTGGTTTTCCTGACATATTTTCACCCATTTGATTTTTAATTCTGTCCTCTCATGCTCCCTCAGTTTCATTTCTCCAGGGAGAGGTGCTGTGGATGCTGTCTCTGGCACCGTGTTTCCACAAATCGCAGAAGACTCACAGACACAACAGACAGAATGTTGGCTGATGCTTTTGGCTGCCAGACTGTGGTTTGTATACATTAATGGTCCATTTGACCGAACAGACAGCACTTAACTGCTGCCTGCAGTGTCAGAAAGAAACATTTCCTGGGGGGAGATTTCCTTTGTGGCCCTGCACGTTCAGTGGACATTTCAAAATCAGGCTGCCAAGCCTCACTGCAAGGGTGATCTCTGCATACATAGCATCCATATTCAGCCATATGTATCGTGCAAAATTGATTTTCATTTATATACTCCTCTCTAAGCTAAGCCACACCTCCGGATCAGCCAGGTCATTGATTTTTCCTTGTTTTCTAAGGTTGAGAAAACAACAGAAAGTGAAACCACAACCAGAATCAATACTGGAGTAATCTACGCTAAAGGTAAGGACGTATCTCATCATGAAAGCAGTGATCGTGATCAGCCTGGCTGCTTTCAACAGGCAGGTAGAACTTACAAGGTCAGTATCTAAATATAGAAGGAACCCAGAGGGAGGCATGGAGGGAGAGGGAGAAGTCGGAGGAGAAAATGAGGAGAAAGGCGTGATTAAGGGTCAAAATAAGCTGATGAGGCAATTGAATTGCTTGGAGGAGAATACCTGATGCAAAGTGTTATGGTGATGCCTACATCCTGTATTGAATGAGGAGCAGAAGGAGGATTTTCATATATTCAAATGTTATAATGACATGTAGCTCTGCCATTCAATCCTTAAGGACTATTAGTGTGAAAATGGCAAAGCAGCCAAGTTGTGTAACAGAGCAAGACAGTGTCACACGAGAATGTGTATACTATGCGTCTATATGGTTTTGTTTGTCTATTATCCATTAAAACTGTGTAGAGTTTAAAAAAGAAGTAAATTAAGAAGTATTGGAGTAAGTGTGGACGTAGATTTTATGCAAACATACAGTACTTAGGTTTGCTGTATTAAGTAGGACCTACAAAGAAATAGGTAGCCAGTATACCTTTATCTAAATGTTTTTTTCAACGTGTGAAACATTTTTCTAATGCTGTGTTCATGCATATACCAATACAGCAGCCTTTTGCTGTCTGTGGGTGTGCAGTAGCTGGTAAGTAAGTGATCACCTGCTGCAGCACCAGCAGAGGTCATCCAGGACAAAGCTCCTCCCCTGCAGTCTGCTGTCATAAGTTGGATCAACACCCTCTTTCTCCTTCACTCTGTCTCTTCCTCGCTCTCTGCTGCAATGGAAAGGGTGGAGATTTGAGGTGTGCAGGTCTGCTGAATCATACACTGATATACAAATATCCCAATCAGCTCACAATATATCTCAGCTGATCTCTGTTCTCTGTGACGTGGTAAAATAGAGATTTTTTTCTCAGAATTAAATCGCAAGTAAATTGAAATAATGCTTTATATTCCCTTATGCAGAGCCTATTAAAAGTAATTATGCCTTTGGAAGGTTTTCCCTTGTACTATTGGTCAAGACTGAATCATGGTTAATTCATTTTTTTTTTTTTTTTTGTTTTTTGTTTTGTTGCAAAGAACTTTTCATGTGAAACTGAAAACAGATTTCTACAAAGTAATGTCCATTAAATGTAAAATATAGGATTGAAGATGTTTTCCCCCTCTTTAAACTGACTCAACTGATTCAACAGGGCTGCAGCCAACAGCCACACAGTTAGCGAAACGTAGATCATCTGAATGCAGTGAATGTGTCAAGTAGTAGTATAAAGACACCTGTACCTGGAAGGTCCAGTCACTGGTGAGTCAGTACTCCTGGCTGTAACTATGCCATAAAGACAAAGGAACACTCCAAGCAACTCTGTGAGAAAGTTACTGAGAATCATAAGTCAGGGGATGCACACAAGAAAATGTCTAAGTCACTGAATATCCCTTGGAGTACAGTTAAATGCTCATAAAGAAAAAGAAGGAATACGGCTCATGCATAAAGTTCCCCTAGAGACGGTCATCCTCTCAGACACCGTGCAAGAGAGTAGTGAGGAAGGCCACCAAGACATTTATGACTCCTCTGAAGGAGTTACAGGCTTCAGCAGGTGAGATAGGAGAGAATGTGCAAACAACAACTGTTGTCTGTTCTTCACCAGTCAAATCTTTATGGGAATGGCAAACAGACAGTTGCGGTTGAAGAAAGCTCATATCAAGTCTCAACTACAGTCCCTCAGAAGTCACGTGGGAGTCTCTGAAGGTTCTTTGTTGTGATGAGTCCAAACTTGACATCATTCTTACTGTGAAGCATGGTAGTGGCAGCATCATGATATGGGCTGCTTCTCAGCAGCAGTCACTGGAGGCCTTGTAAAGGTAGAGGGTAAAATGAATGCAGTAAAATATAGTGAAATACTAGAGGACAACCTAAAGCAGTCGGCAAGAGAATTTTCTGGAATTTTCTGGAGTGGCCGAGAGCTCAATCCTATTTCCAACTGAGACTTTGTGGCTGGACTTGAAAGGGGCTGTTGGGGTTAACAGTCCACGTTTAACCTGACAGAGCTTGAGCACTTTTGTGAACACGAATGCAGTGTCTATGTGTGCAATGCTGATTGAGATCTATCCACACAGGCTTAATGCTGTCATTACGGGCAAAGGCATATTTACGAAATACTGACTTGAACAGGTTGAATACTAAAGCAATCAAATATCTTATATGGTAGAATTTTATTAGACATTACTTTAACAAGAAAGATATTTTTTTTTTTGTAAATTCCATGTCAAAAAAAGACAAATTATACGGACCAGGATTTAATGCTGAAATGTAATAAAAGGGAAACATTTTCAAGGGGGATGAGCAGTTTTTATAGGCACTGTACTTCATCATTCACTCTATAAACAATGTAAAACTCAAAAAACTCAGGCATTCTGTCAAGATATTTGGGTAACCGACTCAACTGCAGCATCTGTACTGAATGGTACAAGGAAAAAAAATGTCTGAAACAAAGACATGTTCTGAATAGTGAAAAAGGCTGTGACATGGGTGATGAAGTTATGTGGGGTCAATGGTTGATAACAATTCCGAAGCTATGAGGCTCTGTCCGGTCTACTCGGAAAAACACAAAACAGTCAAAGGACCCATTTTGTTCACACATCCTGGAAGTGAGGGGGAACTGGAGACCCCACTAACTGCAGAACAGACCATCTAAAATGGCAAAGGGGCTTTGGGCTGTCAACACTCAGGATAAAATGTGACAGTTTAAAACAATTACTACTGTATATATACTACATATGCAATATATATATATTTATATATATATAGCTTATGATCAGTGGTTTGGAAATTCCGCCAAGGTGATAGTCAAGGAACAGTCAACCACTCCTAAATATCCCTATTCTGCCAGAATTTAAAATTTAATTATTTTTTTTTAAATTCTATATTTGTTCACATTTTGGCAAGTTGTCAGCATTACAAGTATACCACATCACTGTTAGCCATTTCTATTTGCCATAAACATATGGATGTGATGATTCTTCGGCTATAACTAATAAGAAGACTCTGGTCTTATTTTACATAATGTCTGTTCAAATCTGACGGAGTTATTGCTACAAGGAGAAAAAAATAGTTCATTAACAACCAGTGTATCTGTTTTAACAAATTTTGTTTTTGGCTAATACCCTAAAGACAGACATTTCTGTTTAATGCCTTCAACATGTTGTGTCTACTTGTAACCCATCCAGTGTCACTGTTCTAATTTTTGCTGGTTTGTAATTTTTGTTACTGCTTTAGACTATCTAAATATTTTCACCCATGCAATTCCTTACTTTGGCCTCCTGACTTCTTTTGTTACAAACAAAATAACTTTCTATAGAACAGCAGACTATGCAACAAAATTAAATTCCAACACCAAGGGATTATCCAGAAACAATTAACCCAGTCCTTGACACCAGGTCATCAGAGCCAGCAGTGAAGAGAATGGAGGCTTATTTTTCTTAATGATGCATGTGTACATGCTTGTATTCCATTTTTAATACAAGTTTGCTACTATGTGTAACAATTACACTATTCACTATAATCTCAGGAAGTGAGATGTGTTTAATCTCAAATATGGATTTCATATCTGTCATTACGATCAGCTTTTAACAATCACGTCTATATGTTGAAGATTTTAATGTAACGTCAGCTCTAAAAGCATTTGGCCTCTGACCTCTCATAAACATTGAAGCTGAAGACCAACCCCAGACGTGAGCGTATGTCTGATTGGTTAGATGCCAATTTGAACTTTGCTCCAAAACTTTCTGTATAAAAGAAAGTGACTGGGAGGCAGCTGAAGCTTTCTATTTCTGTAACTAGGCATTGCCTTTGTTAAATACAATTGCTCTACCTTCAACAATAAGGTCTTTGTTGGGGCTTTTTCAATGCTACAGCTCAACCACTTCTTTTTTTCTTCATAAACACGAGCTTTGAGTCTCAGTACTTTTACTTCAGAACACTTTTTTGATACAATTCTGTAAAAGTGTCATTCTGTCTCCATGGCTCTGAACCAGCCTCATCCAGCAGATCTCCACTGACACACCCTTCTGCTTCTCCTGACATCCGACACTGGTCCAGCAGCTACTTCAAAGACTATGCAAGTATCACTTTCTTTGTGCTAAACAACTTAATTCAGAAGATCTCACTGGTTTCTCAATTCCAAAGTGATTCTAAATAAATCATCGCTTTTCTAACTGCTTCCATGACGATCACAGTTAACTATTCAGTTTGCTTACCTGCAGTCATTAACTCAGTGTCTATTGCTGTCTTATTGTTTTTTTGTAGCAACAGTTGATAAATGTTTTGTGTCTAATTATCATCAGTGTTACTGTGTATTGTTTGAGAACTGGATGCCAATAAAATAAAAGTTCATAACTTCTTATTTTAGACTGCTTAACATACTTAGATTGGACAAATTCAATTAATCATGAAGTGTAGTTAAGATACATACGGAAACCCATGATAACAGACCAAGTTACGTCTGTTACCTCCTTGTTCCCTAATGTTACATATTGTTCCTTTGTATTTTTACTTGATATAATGTGTTTTGGATCATCACTAAAAAAAAAGTACCAACTGTATAGAGTTATGTCATGTTGAGGCCTATATTCTAAAGCAAAAATAATTTCTTCCCCAAGGAGATCTGAGAGTGGCAACTGATGATATAGACAAGAAAAGCATATTCACTGTTTATTACTTACTGCTGATCGGTGACAGGATTTCGCATAGCTAAATAAAATGCTTTTATTTTGTTTCAGAATAAAATAGCATTCATGGTTTAAAGTGCTGAACTGTAACATGACTCTGTCAATATGTTCACAATGGAAATGTTAGTATAGTTGCAAGAATTGAATAAAACGTTGCAGTCAGAGGCCTGGATTCACCCCTTTTTCAGTCTCGACAAACTCAATTTCACATCCCATAGCCTAACCTAAGTGCCCTCTTCCCCCTACCACGAGTAAAACTGTGCTATATATAATTGCTGTGAATGTGGTGGATGATGAATCATTCCACTCCTGACACCCGGCACTGGATATTGGCTGGCCGTGCTCTCAACTGCCCGGCATTTAGAAATGGGCCCTCTTCATTTACATTCACAGATGACGAGGACTTAAGAGTTCCTGGCCATCAATCAGCCTACTTATGTAAAAGTGTCGATAGCTCCTCATGGAGACCTTCAGCCAGAGCAGCGAGCTGGTTATCAGCTCGACGCAGAGTGAGCTACTGCTGCAGTCCCTGTGGCCCCATGTCATCATCTTAATCAGTATTTTGACACTTTGATTGGAGAAGGATTGCATATTGTGCTGAACCTGTCCTTGGGCGCCGTAGAGAATGGCAGAGCAAGGAGAACACACGGGGAAGGACATGTAGTATTCCCCTATGTATCCCCCTGAGAGCTGTGGAGTCTCTTTTTTTTCTCTTATGTGCAATTCTTGCTCTCTGCCTGGAGACAGATCTGGGTTTCCACCTGGCCCACTTTCAAAGCTGTGGAGGAAAGAAGGCCAGGGAAGACTGACTGGAGGAAAACTAAAGTGCGCCAGTTAATTTCGCTGTATCGTAATTGTTGGAATGGTATGAGTTTCATCTAGTTTGCGAGTGCATTAAGAGCTTTTAGCATGAGTCCTCTGTGTTTGAGAGTGTGTTTTCTATGTGTGCTTAATAGGTCTGGACAGTAATTGCAGGATGGTGATGTAGCATTCAGCCCTGTAAATGATCAAAGCAAAATCAACAACTCTGGTGCCTGCCTTTGAATGACCTCATTGGGCTGCTCACACATTTTCCTTCACACAGTTCAAATCTTATACCCTAATGCTTGAGCATACTCTATATTTGTGCGTAGAGATGTAAATTGTGACAACGCTTGCACAGGGGCAGCCATCCAAGACTCTGCATGCCCAGTCAAGTGCTCAAATGAGAATATGGAGGAGGATTTTGATTAAAATGACTCATGGGGTCACAAGGATGGCTCTGGCATCTTGACCTGGGGTTCTGATGTTCTCCTGAAACGGTTGTGCACAGGTTTTGCAGCTGCTGGTTCCTTCATTTCTTCATTTCCCAGCTGTATTTGTCAGAATTTCCCTACACGATCTTGCAGACCAAAAGAAAACATATGTCTATATTGGATTTTGTTTACCTTCAGTGTATCATTGACCCAGATTGAATTCACATTATGGGCATGCATGCTGTCAAGTTGTGGCACAGCGCAATCCAAGTCATTTACAGCAATTTAGGGAAATCCATATCATATTTTCATCTGCCTCTGTTTCTAAATGCTGTTTTATCTGTTTTCTCGCGTATCCATTTATTTATTTCTCCTCGAGTTTTGTTTAAAAACGCTTCCCCTGCGTGGTGGGCGACGCTTCCTCTTTAATGTGAAACAGCGAGGACAGGAGTGTCGGGAAAAGAGGGGAGCGCAGAGGGATGGGGCGAGGCGCGCACGGAGCTTTTAGTATGCGCTGCAATGCCCAACTGCAGCCCACGCACCTCAACTACGGTGAAATATGGTGAAATATGAGAGTCACGGGAAGAGCCGGCAGCTCGACAACAGTTAGTCGTGATGAGATGACACAGCCGCCGAACAGATTAGTCCAATAAATAGGGAAGAATTGGAGATAATATGAAGGCGCGGACGAACGACCTCAAGGCACCTTTTAAGAGGAGATAAACTGGATAAAAAAACATACATGCGTAACGAGCGAATCGCGGTGAATTCCTGCATGCCACTATGATGCTGTAGCCTGACAGAATGATGCTGTGCTGCTTTGTTTTAATGCATGGAGTCTGCTGTGGCTGCCCGTGATCCACACGGGATATTAAGGGCTGCAAATGGCTTGAGCATGTCTGGCACCTGCCTCTCCAAAACTAACTCGCGCTTGCCAATCAACTACAACATGTTTGAACAGTATAGTGCATGAAGTTGGCTGCAAATTTATGAAACACTGTACTGTGTTATGGGCAGTGAACATAAGTCTCCGTTTCTTACTAATGCGCGTCACTGGTGTCTTCATATTCAGAAACAAATAAAACAGGATGGTGGAATTTACGCGCAGATGCATGACTAAATAGTGAATCATTGAGATAACGATTAACAACTAAAAGAACAAACAAAGTGGTTTGGGTGTCAAACAGGTGATTTCGCCCTAGATGAAATCTGCTGAAGCATGGGTGCTCCCTGGTAGAAACAGTGCCAGCAGCGCCTCCCGCAACCATCCCTTCCCTCCGTGCGTCTCTGCAGATACCAGGCTGGAGGATCACCTTTTTTTTTTTGTTTTTGTTTGCTATTTGTTGTTGCTGCTGGCGGCGGCATGGTTGTTTTGAGGAGGGAGGGTGTATTTTTTTTTCCTTTTTTTTGCTGTTGTCAGCATGTTTGCTTTTCACTTTTCCTCCTACAATCGCCTCCTCTGACCAGCTTTCAACCTGTAGAGTAGCTGCATGACAACATGTAGCTGTCTGCTGGTTTACTGAGGACGAGGGAGGTAACTCCTGCATCCTCACACCTTGTCCCCTTCTCCCATCCCCACTGCCGCCTTGCTGCAGAGCCGGAGCTTCTGGTGATACATGATTTGACCGAAAGGAGCCGCTTTGACCTGAGAGGGTGGGCTGACTTTGGACCGGACACTTCTGTAGAGCCCAGAGGACAAACTGTGAACGAGCCTGACAAGTGCCAGTGCAAATAGGTAGGAGATTCTGATTTTGATTCGCAACTTTTGCTTTTACAATCACATCTGTGGGCTGTGACCTGAAACAGGCTTAGTGCATGGTGGACTGGCCTTTAGAGTTTGAAACAGTTCTGCAGGGGGTAATGTCAACCCCTAAATATAGTCTACTGATAATCGATTAATTTGATCAATGACTTGATGAATTTTTTTTTCTCTCTCAGCTTTAGGAGGGAGTGTTGGTCACACTGCACATACAGAAAGAGCAAATTTATCTCAGAGATTGTATGGAGCACTCAGCGTATAATCAGATTTGTTGGTTGTAATTGCAGCCCGGTGAGAGTGGATACAGTATTACTGGCTCGCATATTGATCCTGCAGCGTGCTCATATGAGGGAGAACTCATAACCTAATACACATAGACACAATGGAGCCAATGTGCTCAAATGGTTCTGCCCCCCCTTGCTTGTTATTTTCATCTTCTTTGCTGTTCTCTGTCTGCAGGGAGGTGTGGAAATAATGTATTTCTGGGAAATCCTGACAATTTGAGTGTGAAGAAAGATGTTAGGTTTAGTGAAATGAATGGAATAGAACTACACTCGTAAAATCTACATCTGTCACTTAGTTGGAAAGTAAAGGTTTCCTTGCTGATCACATACAAAACATGAAGCATGTGGTAATCATATTAATATGTCAGCCTTCCTCTGCTTTCTGTCCCATCTTGTAGGTTTTGCTGCCAGTGCTTGAACCCACGAGTGTGTGAAGCCTTTATCTCCTCAAGGCCCAGCGTGGCCCCACCTTGTCTGAAAGCTGCAGGTCCCATCTTGTTCCACCATGACGGTTGCTACCAGCGACCCTGCCGACGAAGCGGCAGCACATCCAGGCCAGCCTCATGACCAGTACGACCCAGAGCCGGACCACGAGTGCTGCGAGAGGGTGGTCATCAACATTTCAGGGTTGCGCTTTGAGACGCAGCTAAAGACGCTCTCCCAGTTTCCAGAGACGCTACTAGGTGACCCAAAGAAAAGGATGAGGTATTTTGATCCTCTCCGGAATGAGTATTTCTTTGACCGGAATCGGCCAAGTTTTGATGCAATTCTGTATTATTACCAATCTGGAGGGAGACTACGCCGGCCTGTTAACGTGACCCTGGACATATTTTCTGAGGAGATCCGGTTTTATGAACTTGGTGAGGAGGCTATGGAAATCTTCAGGGAGGATGAAGGTTTTATAAAGGAAGAGGAGCGGCCTCTGCCAGAGAATGAGTTTCAGAGGCAAGTGTGGCTTCTGTTTGAATACCCAGAAAGCTCAGGACCAGCTCGCATCATTGCCATCATCTCTGTCATGGTGATTCTCATCTCAATTGTCAGCTTCTGTCTGGAGACACTGCCAGTTTTCCGAAATGATGATGCAGAAATGATGAATCGGTTTCTATTCGAGTATGGGTCCAACAGCACCTCTACCGTTTACAGCTCACCATATTTTACAGATCCTTTCTTCATTGTAGAGACCCTCTGCATCATCTGGTTCTCTTTTGAGTTCCTCGTCAGATTCTTTGCCTGTCCAAGCAAAGCTGGATTTTTTGGCAACATCATGAACATCATTGATATTGTGGCAATCATTCCTTACTTCATCACCCTGGGCACAGAGCTAGCAGAGCGCCCAGAGGACAGCCCGGGAGGCCAGCAAGCTATGTCTTTGGCTATTCTCCGTGTCATTCGTCTAGTGAGGGTGTTTCGTATCTTCAAACTCTCTCGCCACTCTAAGGGTCTCCAGATATTAGGACAGACACTAAAAGCCAGCATGCGTGAGCTGGGCCTCCTCATCTTCTTCCTGTTTATCGGCGTTATCCTCTTCTCTAGTGCAGTCTACTTCGCGGAAGCAGACGAGGAAGACTCCCAGTTCAACAGCATCCCCGAGGCCTTTTGGTGGGCAGTGGTTTCCATGACCACTGTAGGCTATGGAGACATGGTCCCAACAACAATTGGAGGAAAGATCGTGGGGTCTCTCTGTGCAATTGCCGGTGTGCTGACTATCGCCCTGCCTGTACCTGTCATTGTGTCTAACTTCAACTACTTCTACCACAGAGAGACAGAGGGTGAGGAACAGGCACAGTATCTGAACATCCCAAGTGTGCCTAAAGCCAGCTCAGCTGATGATCTGAAGAAAGAAGGTCGAAGCGGCAGTGGATCAACTCTCAGCAAGTCTGACTACGTGGAGATCCAGGAGGCTGTGAACCATAGCACTGAGGACTTCAGACCAGAGAGCAGGAAAACAGGGAACTGCACCATGTCCAACACCAACTATGTAAACATCACTAAGATGCGTACAGATGTATAATGTGAGCTACTGTACGCGGGTAGCGTTTGCCAGGATCTACAGAGACTGTAGCAGGAAGATGGAGGTGTGACTCCCAGTACTGCCCAACATATGGGGCCCAGTACGGAAGTACACCAAGCAGATGACTGAGGATAACATGGAGAAAGGGTCAACAGAGCGCAACCCATGTTCTTCTACATCATTTGGACCTATCAGTGCATATCAGAATACTGCCACCCGTCTTATTTAGGACATTGTTAGTGTCTGCATGGCATTAGTCTTACCTATGTGACAATAGTTGTCCTGCTTGCAACAGTAGCCAAATAGTAGCCTAACCTCTAATAATTAATACTAACAACATAAAGGGACCACTAGTTTAAACTTTCGTGCTCAAACTGCTCTAGAGAAGCTAAGTGAAACAGCAACTTACATCAGACACCCTTTTTCCTTTTTACATGTAACTTAACCTAATACCTTGTGATTAACACAAGCCATATTATCAGCATTCAAGAACAACTAAAATCTGCTGCTCTAACTGCCAAGGTCCTGACTCAGAGGAAGACATATTACTGAGATCACAGCTGTTGTATCAGGGCAACACTGAATTGAGCAACAGAGAGAATGAAAGAGAGAATAATAGTAATATCTTTTTGGCCAAATGGTCAATTTTATTCTATTTTATTTTGCTTTCTCTATCAGAGAAAATACACTACCATTCATCCCTTGGCTCTCACTAGATCTTGTCTACAAGTTAGTGGCCTCTGTAGGGACCAACAGATAGAAGACTGTGCTGTAATTCTGGACCACAGTAGCACACCAAGTTCTTTTCCTGCCGTTTCTTCTTGATGAAGCTCAAGTGGATTTACAGTATGCATGTCATATGTAGACACTTGCCAAGACTCTGCCTTTTTATTGTCTCTAACCAATGCAGACTAACAGGTTGACAACAGAAATATCTCTCTAAATGGAGTATCTTGTTTTTTTTGACGTCTGTTCATTTGATTTGTAATTATGTATTTTTTTTTGTAATATGATTAATACATGATGAATGTGGGATTCTCACCAATATTTTTATATTTTTTATGCCTAATGTAGAATGAAAGACAGAATATTTTCGTTGTAGTGTTTGGAGTGAGTGCCTATTTGTTCATCCTCTTAACTGTACCTTTAAGTGTGTCTCTAGCTGCCGTTGACACAGACGTACAGTGTGAAGTGTTCAGTTTGACTCCACTGCCCAGCAAAGATGTTGCTGTTCTTGACTTCATAGCATTCCATGTTTGTAGGAGTAGATAAAATGAGATTAAGGGGCAAATGGATTACATTTTAGTGAGTTTTTCAGAAGTTAATGTCAACACAGTTTAGGAATTAAGGCAACAAAGTTAACTAGTCTGATGTTTAATTAATTAAGGCTTTTATGGTATTTACCCCAAAGGCTTAAAATCACAGATTTGCAACTAAAGTGCTAAAATACGAAATAAAGTTAATCTATAAGACCTTTAAGGTCCATCTATAGTCATTCCAGCAATGCCAGCTTTGTATTATTGAGTCTTGCTGGTTAACTGATAAGGAGCAAAGTCAGCCTCTAAGTTTACTCTAAGTTTGCTTATGGTATCTAGAAACCCATTAGCAATTAGCATTACTGGTAAACATGACTAATCAGACCGAAACTACTGCCACATCATTTTAGCCTTTCATGCCTACACTCCTCTTTATCTCTCGCCTGAACAAATACATCAGAATTAGTCAACTTTGTCTGCCTCTGCAACAAACTAAAACTAACAAAAATGTGTTCCCATTTTTTTTTTTTTGCTGCATGCTGCCACCTGGCACACTGCATCTTGGGTTGTAAAAGACAGTTTATTTGTCTTAGTAGTTCTGTTTGTCTTTTTTTTGTATCCATGCAATTTCAGCAATCATTCCAGTGGTCCACTGTGACGATATAATAGAGGACCTAGCTTACGTGTCCTTTTTATCAAATAAATGCTATTCTGCTTTTGTAGAGCTGCATGTCCTGTAAAGTAGTCATTGTAGCATGCATTAGTATGAATAATATTCAAACAGCAAACTGACTTAAATATATTCCTATGTCTCTAGAGGTTTAGTGCTTGCGTCGCAATCCATGTAAAATACTTATGTGTTCACGAGGCAATTTGTTATCTCTAGTGTTATGTAGATTAAGGGAGTAACAGCAGCTTAAACACGAGAGGAAACAGGTTAAGTTAGAGAGGTGTAGAAAACACAGCATGGTGAGGTGAGACTTTAAAGTTATACTCTGGACTCCAGATCAGGGATTTCTATACCTAAGACCCACAGTTAATAAATATTAAAGAACATCCCACTCCCTTCACTTCTATAGACTTTACAGTCTTTTGCAGTCACAACCTAAATAACTGTGTCACATAATCAAAGCACAACAACAGCTACGATCTGCCGCCAGTCCAATGGATGCACCAGAGATTCATAGCTGGTCAGTCAGAGTTTTTGCTCGACCAAGTGTATCATAATGCTCCAAGGAACTGTCTGAGTGCCCCAACCTCTGATATATAGCTCCATCACATTGTGTGTGCAGTGTTGTCTGTGCATGGGTGTGTGAGAGAGAGAAAGAGTGTGGGATCGTGACAGAAACTGAGAGCTTTTAGATACACGCAGGCTGAGGGTGTAGCTTTTAGAGACTATGCGGTAGGAGTTTTGGAAAACACTGCTTTTCTTGAATCCAGATCAGGATGACAATGGTGCTCAGTGAGTGCACTCTGTCCCATCTAGGCACGTTGTTTCCAGTCTGTGTGCTATACAGTATATATTCAACACATGCACATAGTATATTAAACAACAAAACTGAAAGTAATGTGTTACTACACTCGCTACAGATTAGATCTATGAGCATGTGTTGACTTTTGAGATAAAGTGCAGCCTAATCTGTGGCCTGTTCCATGGAATGGAAGAGAGGAAATACAAGGAAGGAGAGGAAATGTAGGGAAGGAAAATGGGATAATGAAAGTAAGATAACGCTGCCCACGCCCTTCTGTGCTTTTACTCTGATGTGTACTTGTATTTCTCTAAACTGCTCTTGTATACTGGACCACCTATGCCACTTTAAGCTTGACCTGGACTGCTGTCTTCTCTGCTCTTGTTACCAAGCACACAATTGAAGTGACACTCTGTCAAGATAAAAAGCACTCTCTTGGAGAAGCCAACAGGGCAGCATCAGGATTGGACCAAGAAAGCCACATCATCTCTGTACTCCACAACACAAATGAGAGGACATTTATACACACACGGGGCATTTGAACATATACAGCCGGTGTACACACACACGTGTACACACTGCCTGTGAACAGGAACCTTTACGGACGTGTCTGCTGTCAGGACACACGTCTACCTGTGGCTTTATCAGACTTCAAGGTCACAATGGACTTAAACCTGCTGCTGGTGGGTTTACACACCTGTAGCCATGTAAATGTATCCAAGGCTTACAGCTGCTTTAATGATGTCTTAAAATGCCTAAAGCTTCAGCTTTAAAACAAGCTTCTGCCATGTATAGATTCCTGTAGTAGGGAATCGAGATGTATGCTTGCTGAATTCATAAAACTAAAGTTGTACAATAAGGGTATTCGCTCTTAGCTTTGTTATGCTCCAGGGACAACGTACATATATATATATATATATATATATATATATATATATATATATATATATATATATATATATATATATATATACACACACACACACACTTCTATGACAACTTTGTGTCATCAGACGCTGTAAAACTGATCTGTTTGTTTTTTTCACCATGTTTTTATATTTGAATGTCAGCATTTTGCTCATCTTTGAGCTGCACACAGTACAGGGACTGAGGTTTGATTAAAAAAAAAAAACAAAAAAAAAAAAAAAAACACATGCAGGCCTTAGTCGAATAGATTCTGTCATCATCATATCTGTCTTAATACATATTTACCCCAGACACCCATCTCCACTTAATCTACTTTATCTGCCTTCTTCAACTATCTGCCATTCACATATATGTGTGGATGAAACTTAGATAATCCTCAGTCCCTTGACTGTATTGCTGTTATGGTGGTCAGTGCTCAGCTATCTGTTAAACAGTTGCTTTTTCTGCCATTGTATGGAAAAGACTGAACCAAGATGCAAACTGTACATTGTTAAACACAAAGGAAAAATGGATCTGAATGGTTGTCATGCCCTTTACATGGACTTTAAATGAATACAAACTGATCAGTAGAGAATATTATTATATAACTGTAAATTAATCAAAGTATTAGAAATAATAACAATAATAACATCTTTATGATAACCTCAAGCTACTGCTGTGTTTTTTTGCATGTGGATTTGGATCATGTTGTCCCAAAATGATGCTTAAATTGTCATGCAAGCCAGAACCAGTTGTGATTTATTTCACAATTTAGAATTTATATGCCTAAAGAACAGAAATCAATGATACTTTAAAATCAGTGACAGTGAATGTCAGTGAACAACTTATCGTATGACTTGTATTAAGGTGCCCCAAGAAAACGTACGTAACACTTTCCATTTTTGAAAGCCAAAAGAGTAAAGCTACAAGAGAGACAGTAAAAAGTTTATTATACAGTGGTAAAAGCACTACTGGTGCAGCTGCTCTCATGTCCATTACAGAATGTATATTTGAATGGACTATCAACCCTCACCTCCTAAATGGTTTTGTGTCCTGCTATTCCCCTTAAGTGAATCTTATGCTCTCTGTGGATTACTGAGAAGGCAAAGTGGCCTATTTATAAAATCAGCAAGGAGGGAAGTGAGGCAGGGAGAGTAGGTAAGAGGGAGGAGAGCAAAAGCCTCTTGACTTCTGGTTCAGCACAGAGTAGGACAAGTACAAACACTTCTTTGTATCACTGCCATGTAGTCGAGTCTAACACTTCCCCTCGTAGCTGGGTTGTCTCTGCTCGCGTTGTTTTACCCTTCTGCTCCTTTAACTGCTGCTTGAGTTATTTCTCGCTTTCCTCTTTCTATCATTTGCCCCTCTCACATTTCATTTCCCACACATTTTCTCTCGTGTTCATCTCTCTCCCCCTCTCGAGCAGCTCTAAGCACCAAAGTAATGCAATGGGTGATCTCATTCTCCTGCCAGACATATATTAGGAGGAGTCCAATGCTCCCTCTGGATGTCTCAGTTGACTGGGTTCCAGTATGTCAGCTAAGGACAGCAGCCCGGCAGCCTTCCAAATAACTGATGGGCATTAATGCATTGATTGTTGTTTGATTAGCAGTGCATTTGATAAAAAACGCTTTTCTCAAGTTTACTTTAAGCCAGACAGACAGACAACCAAGCTTCAATTATATCACACGTCTGTGTTTTATCATGTCTTAAAACACGTGAGGCTCTCTGCTCTTGTCTTAATTGATGCTTTAAGGTAGCTCTATTTACATTTGATTCAGTGGCCACAATAAAATAATAAAATGTGCATACTCTATTACCTATAACTTTTATCGCGTGGTTTCAATCCTATAGCCTACCATTTTCATCAACACAAGCGGACTGATGTTGTATGAGGCAACACCCAATAAGCCAAGTGAATACCTCACATGCTGGGAACATTCAGCCATTGCAGTATGAGCTGATTTATAACCTAATACACAGCCCACTTAATAGCCTGTCAACCTGAACTTTCTTTATAGCACACACAGTTCCATAGGGGAAGCCTGTGTACATACTGTGTGCACGCATGTAATTTCATATGTGTGTGTCTGTGGAGGAGAGGAAAGCCCTTTTTTCATTACTCCTGTCCTAACAGTGGAAGACCCCCTATATTACCCGCAGTAGGTCGCCTTTTATTTATAGGTCTATAGCTCATGATTCATAGTCAAACAGGCAGCAGGCTATGTAAATTGTGCACTTTATGATCATGGGCCACCAAGATTTTTTTTTGTTGGATCACTATTTCTTTCACTGAATCCAAGGACAAAGGGTCAAAATAAGAGTATTTCTACAGATTGGGGAACACAGGTTACTAAATGATCAGATGCAGGGTGTGGCTGAGATGGAGAGTGAATAATAGAGGTGATGGGGGGAGAAAATGGATAGATTTTGAGAGATGAAATGGTGGACATATGAGAAATAAAGAACGCCACATGGGAGCTTCAGCCTGTCAATGTGTTTAATGAGATTAACTGATTTATGATTTTGGCCTACATTCTGTTGGCTGCCATCATATATCTTTGCTTATAGTCCAACACAGCAATGCACTGAATTTCAATATTATCTGATAAGATGCATTTATGTTGATACTTTTTTTAATCTATCATTATATAATTATAAATGTATACTACAATATAGCAGTTGTAGTGAGTTAATTTTAAGAGTTCTGATAGTCACAATTTAATATCAGTGACACAGTCTCATATTATTCAAAGATGTAACATAAACAATGCATAAAAATAGTGTGTAATATCAAGACTCTTTTAATAGATGATGTGTATAGAATGCTAATTTGTATTCTTCACTTCATCTCATTTCTGCAGCTGATTTGCAGGAACACAATTTGATAAATACATCCATATATAACGTATATGAAGGAGGCATTTCCTGCATGTGAACAGAAATTGAAAGTACTGCTATTAATATGTTCAGCCTTTACTGTACTAAATTTGCCACCAACAAAATGAGCCACTTAGAAATAAAACAAGCAAACCGTGTGTGGTATAACAAGCTAAACTACATAATCTACCACATCAGGCACTGCAGTGGCCTTGAGAAAACTAAATATCCAAAGAATTCTTAACTGTGCAATAAATGAGTAAAGGAATACACTCACTGCATCATTTTAGCATTAGCACTGCTGCATATTAACAGGCAACCAGCTTTGTCTGAAGTACATAGACTTAGTAGTGACTGCAGACAAAACCTTTCTTATTATTTTGATCAGACACTCATCTTTATTAAAAAGCTTCACCAGTAACTCTGTGAATTAGAACTGACTACTGAACTCACTACGCTCGGCCAACAAAAGGCACAACAGGGCCGGATGATCGCTAGACTCCTCTTCTGTGGTTCCCTGGTGGTGGAACGAGTTGCCAAACTCTATTCGATCTGCAGAGTCTCTCTCAGTCTTTACGAGAAGACTAAAAACCCATCTCTTCACTGAGCACCTTTGCACTTGACAGACTGGAAAAAAAATACAAATCCTATTACGTCTAATAATAGGACCGTGGTGCACCTGTAGGCACCACGGTCCTATTATGACTCTTGAACTTGTTTTATGGCACTTATTCATGTTGTTTTCTCCTGACTAGATCCTTGCTTGTGTTGTATCCACTCTCAGATGCAAAAGTGTCTGCTAAATGAAACTGTAAAATTGCAGAATTGTAGACAAACAGCATGACATCTGGAAATCCGGCTGCTTTCATGGATGACCTGAAGAGGTAAAATTTACCCAGTTTCTGCAGGCAGTGAATTTGGATCAAAATAAGGAGATGGACATCAAGACTTTTCCACTTGAGAGTGGAGAGACAATGGAGCATTACTCCTCAGTCATTCATTACTATTATCCTTTCTGCCCTCAAGTGTCCATAAGGAGACATGGCAACGTCTACACACAACTGGGATCAAAAATGCTGCTTATCTGTGCAACACTGGAGAACTGTGCAACTTAGATACTGTGTATATGAGATTGTCAACAAAGAAAATCAATCAAAAAAGTCTTTCTAATTTCTATTACTTTAAAAATTAAATCCAGAAGACTGTTTCATATTTAAATATTTGTGGTAAACTGCACTAAATGCTGATGAAAAAAAGTATATATTCCTCATCTTTTATGTTTCTGTGAGGAAAGTCAGCCTTTAAAAATAACTTTCCACACATTTCTTGTTTTTCTTTCAGTGTAGTTTCAGTTCTGCTTTTCTTGCTTTTCTGTGATTTAAAGCCAGCAGTTATGCAACAGAAATTAAGACTGTCAAAAACCACTCCCTACAAAAATCTGAACTCCCAAAAGCTGCAATAAACCCATTCACAAGAGGACAGAGAAATATTCTCTTCTAACGTTAAAATGTGTTGATTGGCATCAAGGATTATTTTTATAGTTCATTCTACGTGTCCATGTGGGGAAGCAAGGTTTTGTGTGTCTGTAAGTGTGTTGCAAAGTACAGTAACAGTTATCACGGTGAGCGAAAAAGGCAAATGATATCCACTTCCTCTCCTCCTTTCACTACCTCCACCCACTCATTGCTCACAGACATGATATGAGGGGCTTAAAATATCCCACCCGCTTAAATAATTCATAAGCTCAAATGCTCTACAATCCCTCCCTGGTCTCCTGTTACTCCCTCATCTGTGGTCCCTTTTGGTTTTGTATGTCTTCCTGCAGGTGTGCTTTTACAAGTTCAACCACAAGTTTGCTATACTGTGTGATTTATTTTCTGTCCGGATCTGTGTTTTTGCACAAGCACAATGTGAAAACAGATTTGCAAATGTGAGATCACAGTTCTGCTGGACACACACACACATTTTCGTTCGATTCTGTTTCTCTTTGTTCTTCCTACCTCTCAGTGTATTGATCAAGTGTGCCTCAGAGGTGGATTACATAATAGGATGCTGATTGGAAAGCATTAGCAGTCAGTGGTTACTTTGCATTAGTATTTGTACCTTAAACACAATTGCCCATTTGCTCCCTCCATCTGGCTAGTCTCATTTGTTCCAGATCCAGCCCAATAAAATATATCGCTTCATTTTATTCACATTCAGAATTATAGCTTCTTACACAAGACAAAAAAAATCAATCTGTGATATGCTGAGAGATTAAGCCAGACTTTTCACCTGCTTCATTGTTCATCTCGAATCAGTTCCAAGTGGGGAAGACAAGGATAGAAACCCCACCATTCAAGGATGGAACTTAACAGAGATATCACTAAGTACTTGGGTCAGAAAAAAAATGCAATGAATAAGGAGGACTTTCATTCTCCTGATAAGAAAAAACTGTATTAGCAAACCTAGCTGACATAAAGCACCAAAGATCTCCCGTCTCTTCCCCTTCATGTCTTTTTCTCTCCAGCACTGTCTTAGTAGTTAAATACCCCTACTTTCTTTGACCTATTTTTGTGGCTCCAGTGGGAAAGCAGAAAATTTTTTTGTAGTAACAGCTTTCAAATCTGACAAAAACAAAGAAGTGTGAGTGAGAGAGAGAAGAGTAGGAGTCTAGGCCTGTTGAGACAAGTGCTCCTGGCTTGCTGGAAGAGGATGGCTCTGCTCATGAATATGAAGTAAGATGATTGAAAGACACATAAACAGTCAGAAACAAGCAGACTTGGATGTCAGTGAGAAAACAGTGCATCACATGTTGTAGAGTATGTCTTACCTAAAAAAGGAAGACATTTAAATTTCAGAAAGAGCTTAAATGTACAGAGAGTTCAGTCAGCAGCTGAAATACACTATATATAATACTGAAAATAGATAAAAGATATATGAGCTTATTGAGTGGTAGAAACAACAGAAGGATAAATATGGAAACTGCTCTCCTCATTTTAGATTTGATTTTTTTTTGCTAAATATGTTATGTAACTGGTCTGTGGCTGTGCGCTGCAGTCTGAAAATCTATGTCCATCTAACTATGAAAATGCAGAGACCCGTGACGTAGTGTCCCCACAGACAGACAGATAGGATTTATCTTTTAGATGAGTATAAAGGGATATTCCTCTGGACAAAATTAGAGGGATTACATCACAATCAAGCAGTTTTTTCTTGGAAATGGTGCATCCTTAAACTGACAGTCCAAGACTGACTTTAAACTGGTTGCATTTACAGATAAATCTGGTCACTTTACACTTACGTGAGTGTGTGAGCTGAGAAGCAGTCCTACTAGCAGCCAGCAGAGGGAAACCAATCCTTACTGTGCATGTGACTCTCTACCCAGACAGCCAGGAGCCAGATGATGGCTTCTCGTCCTCCACCGGAGACTGTGTGCAGGTCCAAGGGTCAGCCTGTGGAAGCGTCTGTGCCAGACCCATCCATCTAAACAGCGAGAATAACATTACAGGAGGCACTGCAGTAAACTAATCTCATTCAACCACAGGGAGTATCCTTTTGACCTGCACTGCTCATATAAAATGCACTATGGGTACTTGGATGAATATGCAACAGCCAACAAGTGGTGCACATACAGCTGTCAAAAATAAAGGGGAAGCAGAAGAAACGCAAGGCTACATAGCAATGAAGGAAAGTTTTATATTTTACAAGTCCATGTTAAAACAATCCAGACTTGGCCAGATGTTTGCTACAAAAAGTGCAGCACGCAGAGTCTTATAGTGACAATATGAGGCTGTGTTCTGATACTCTAAGTACAAGCCAGATGACCCTGAACTGAGCTGACTGTCTGTTTTGGGACATCCCTCCTTCTCTGCCTGTTGCTTGTGTGGTTGGTTTGTTTTCTAATTCACAAGCAAATGGGAAGACAAGGGAAAAAAGAAGAAGAAACCCTGTTTAATTTTAGCCTGCACTTATGTAAGTGGCTTGAACACTAACCTCTTTGTCACCTCTCTACTTTATAGGTCTCCACCAGGAAGTTTGATCTACTACTTTGTGTTTCTTCCACACAAACACATTTAACACTCAATCACAACATTCTTGTGCAGTTATTTTATCTTCAGTTTGTAATACCTTGAACATGATTAACCTACTCCTACATCTACTTTTGTGTCATTATCTTTCTGTCACTGAAATGTCACCATAAGCCGTGTCCATTATAAAGATACAGACAATTATATCTTTTATATTACTAAGCAAATTCTAAGATTATTGCACGTATTGTCTGAAAGTGATTGCATAGACTATATTGTACCTTCATGGGGGTACAGGCCTGTTGTTAAAGGAGCTTCTCAGGACCCTCATTGTATCTGTATGGGAGGCACTGCCAAAGCTAATGACAGCTTGGCTATCGTCCATGTCTCCCCTACGTCCCACACAGAGTCCAGTGCCCACCCCCCACCAGCACTGAGCTGGCATTCCTGATCCGTTTATTCAGGACCCTTCCACCCCAGCACACCACTGTACAAACAAGAGCAGATGTCACTACAGTGTCATGGAACGTTTTAAACAGTGTCCAGTTCACTGCAAAGGGTCTCATTCTCCAATGAGACCCTTTGCAGTGATCCAATTTTGGAGTCAGTTCTCTTTGTGCCAGTTGACAAAATGCCAAATGAGCCCTGTGGATTCACTTTCATCATTCTGTGAGATACAACCAACAATGGCTGCATCATCAGAGAATGTGTGAAGTTGGCTGCAGTTATTGAGGTGAGAGAAAAGAGAGAAAAGACAGCCAATGTGCTACACATCAGATCAGACACACCGTCACATAGTTTCATACACTGTGGTCTCCTGGTGAGGTAGTCTGTGATCCATGCAGACAGATGGCAGCCCATGTTTACCGTATGTAGTGATGGCTGTATGGTGTTGAAAGCTGGAGAAATTCTACAACTCAGAAGCGAAGAAACCTTTTGGATGAGAGGTAAAACATCCTCAAGAACCTACAAGAGAGGTCCAGTTGATTTCTACTGAAGCTCCTACAATTCTCTGGAGACGTTTAAAACTCTCAGGGCTTCTCAAGATGTCTTAGTTGTCTTAAACTTAACTGACTATGCAGCCTGTATTACAAGAGGGAATAAGCAGTGAAGAACATATTGACCAAAAGGAGGTCATCTCTGTTTCTGCTGCACTGTTTTTCATATTTTTAAAAAAAATGCACACCATGAATTCAATGACAGGAGAACAATGCTAATTCCCAAATCTATCATTTAGGCATAATTTGTCATGACAGAAAAAATAGAAATGCTCCATTCTTCAACACTATGATTAGAAATCAGAATAGAAAGTTATGATCGTGCAGCCAAGAGCGCATAAAGCAGACTGGCCGAGGTTAGGGCAGAACCTTGATAATCCCCCCTCTCTCTCTACCCCTCACTCTCCCTCCATCTCTCTGTCTGCTTCTCTATCTGCCTCTCCTCCCCTCGAGATAAAGAGACAGCTTTGGTTGGAGGACGAAGAAAAACAAGGTTTTTTTTTTTTTTGTTTTTACAAAGGTTAGGGAATTGGCCAAATTAAGCAACCATGCTGTTGTTATGTCATTCTCACATCTGGCCCCCGGGTGATTGGCCGGGACACTTCAGCCGTGCCTGCTGTCGGTGCGGTCAAGCCGGGGGTGACAGGAAGCGCGCCATGGTCAGTCGATCCAGTGCGCACTAACCATGCCTCCGGCACGGCCCGGAGCACCAAACTTCTTTCACCATCAGCGCTTCAAAGTTCGCGGGATCGTCCCGGCACTGAAGGTAGGCGGCTTTATTCTCTCTCAACAGACTGTTACTACAAGTTCTACAGGTTACTGTAAGCGATGACGGTGTCTTTTTTTAAATTTTTTTGGGAGTTCCAACTAGTTCTTGCACAGTTGTGACGCATGAGCGGCGCGTCTCCTATCGCTGGAACGACATGAAAATCACAGCAGGGTGGACGTTTCAGATTATCTAATTTAGAGCCAAGTTGCATAAAAACCTAAATCTGCACAGCACACGATGCTCTGTATCTGTAGTCCATCCATTCGGATAAGGAACAGAAGAAAAGGAAGAAACCACAAAAAGAGCAGCAGGGGAGGGATGCGTGTATTTACAATAGAGATAGTGTGTTACAGCTGCATGTAACTCACATTACTCCAGGGCTGTTCTACTAAAAAGAAATCTGTTGCATCCAACTTTGACATTTATCTATGAAACATTCACTATTACCTCATGGTCACTGTGTAACTATTCCCATGCTTGCCACAAAATGCCAAATATAGACACCTCTCTCTTGAATAATTCCATTTTATGCACTGTTATATTTCTTGTTTGCAGGGTATCACACATCTCCCCACATACTCTTTCAATAACAGTTTTTTTTTTTGCCTCTAAGTTTCACCTGGAATCATAATGAGTTTTATGACAGCATAAATAATTTGTGATGACCACCAGCCAAAAGCCATAATGTACCGTTTTAGCTGCATTAGTTCCAAAAGAAAGTGTACAGCGGACTTTTTGAGTCTGTTCTTGTTGATAGAGAGGTCTTAAAGGGTCAAACGTGGTACAGTACGCATCATATGGTGATTTTATTAGCAGATGTGGAGATTCACTCAATATGCACAGTGCATATTGGTATCTGTGTGTGTGTGTGTGTGTGTGTGTGTGTGTGTGTGTGTGTGTGTGTGTGTGTGTGTGCAGTGTGTTCGTTCCAGTGTGTGCATATGTGCTACTTGTCTGTGTGCCACCTGAGATTAGTGGTATGTAATAGAGAGTCAGACCAGATGGCGTAGTTTTTTTTTCCCCCCGCCCGTCTGGATCAGGCATAAAAAAGGCTTCTAAAAAATAACGCAATATTTCTGTAAATGAGACAGGCTTAATCCCCACTGTGGAGGAAGAATGCCAGCAGATGGAGGAGGTGGGTGACCTGGGTGGGAGATGGCAGTGGGAGGTTTGAGGGTGCATGGATTTTGTAGCTTTTTAGGTAACACAAAATGATAGTATTTCACTTTTTAGATGTTTTAGGGCATGGAATAAATAACCTATGGCTGTTGGATGGAAGTCATGAAGATTTGAACAAGGATGTCAAGAGCATGACAGTGAGAAACATTGAACGTTGGAGAGGAAATTTGTGAGGTAAAGCAGGGGTGTCACATGTCGCACAAAGGACTTTACAGGACAATTCATGTGGTTTAGAGTTGTCCATTGTTTTTAATGTCGGGGATACAGACAAATTCCAAAGAGTGTAGTCGAATGGCACAAAAGTCATAGTCTCAGAGAAAAACAAACATTTGCAAATAAGATTTCTTTAGTGTTGTTTTCTTTTGTGTATGACTAAATTTGACACTATCGTGGAGATGGTGTTGCACCATGTCAGACTCTGCTTTGGCTGGCCTCTGGCTGGATTTCTGCAAGTGTGTGGTAGGTGTGGAACAAACAGACCCAAGCTGGCATATCAGCCTTTTTGGCAACTACCGTGCCAGTAATTGAGGATGTGCTGTCAAAGCAACAAGGCTTGACTTGGCTGATTCCTTTTGTTTTCTTCACCCACACACCGACATGCAGTATTTACCGTTTGTCCACGTTTACATGTATTAAGAAACAATGTACGTTTCTGTGCCGAGGGCTATAGTTCAGTCAGCAATGTTAGGCGTTTATGCAAACTTCTGCATAGTGTTTGAGAGGCAGGTAGACGAAATCTGCAGTATTCTGGTAATACACTCAAAATTTGCTTCAGGTTCTGAATTTTTAATACACAGACTCCCATAATCTCTCTTTGACTTTTTAATCACTTAAATTATTCGTCTGATTGAGGGAATGACGGTAATAATTGCTTCTAGAGACGCTTTGCCTACTACATGCTGTTATGCGCCGCAGGAAGTGTTTAATTTATTAGGAAGTGATTTTGGTCGTACTTTGCTGTTGTTGTGAGTAAATGTGAGTGTGTGTCTTGTCAAATGGCCAGAGGAGGATTTTGGTCCCAGCTGCTGTGCACTGGGACTTGGCCTGGAGCCTGCAGACACACCCATGTCAGCATCAGCAGCTTACATCTTATGAATGCCTCGCGGAGGCTGCACGTAAACTACCAATCTGCTCCAGACAGACATATGGACTAGGGATGGGTTACATGGGTACAAATAACATTTAGATGTTTCCTAACAGTTGGTCATGACATGTCATATCAGCTGTCTTTAATTTAACGTGATGCATGTGTGTCATCCAACATAATGGACTGGTAAGTAGGTAAATCAATCACTCTCTTAATTCCAGATGTTTAAATCACTCTGGTCACAGCGTGCAGGGCTGAGCTGTGGGTAAATAATTAAGCTACAGTTTCTCTGGCAATAATCTTCTTTAGTCCATCTCCTTATATACTGACCTGGGTCACACTACACAACATTTAAAGTGATAATGACATTTCCACTTTAGTAATAAACACAAAAATGTAACTGTGCAATAGTATATAATATTGATGTTGTAAAAGTCCTAAAAAAGGTATAAAATATGTAAATATAAATAACAGAGGTAAGTTGCAAAAACAAAAGCACACTAGTTCTATAGTCATCATTCATAAAAGAAGTTGATGCTTTCAGCATTCTTTATGATGCGTTTATTTGCACCTTCCCGCCTTGCTGGGCATGGTTTCCTACACTAAATGGTTTCATATAAATCTTGATATTTTTATACCTCTGATTGTGTGTGTTCATCTTTACTCGCTCTTCTCTTGCAATGACCCACAAGTTAAGGACGTATTTGCAGTTTGCACATCAGAAATCCTAAAAAGAAAGCAAGCAATAAAGCCAAAGTACACTGAAGCTCACTCACACAAAACATGCTCGCACTGATACAGTACTTACAGTATAGTCACACACTGAACATTGAGAGTCCACTTTGTATCTATTTTTAACTCAATTAATGAGAGGCAGCATTTGGCCCGAGTTATGAGAACTGCATTACCAAATAGAGATTTGTAATTCACATTTCGGTAAGTGATTTAAAAGCTCAAGAGAGAGGGTTAAGGGTATTTTTAAAAATCTGTTATTTGGATAAATAGATGTTTGATAATTACACATTTATTATCAATTGCCATCTGTGTTACTTTCTGATTTTTTTGCAAACCCTGTTTGTACTTAATAGAAATTACTCACTGTGGGAGTATGTGTATTTGACGGTGATTGCCTTCATGCATGTACTATGATGCTTGTGTGAATTTTAAAATGTTTCCTTTTGTGTAAAAAAAAATAGGATTTAAAATGGGTAACTGAAAAAATATCTTTGTCTTCTGTGAATTATGTTTATAAAAAACTTCTGAATGATCAGTTTTACACTCATACTTTGTGTGACTCCACAAAGCAGTGTAAAGCTTATAGAGCGCAGCACAAACTAAGAAAGGGAAATTTAATATGGAACTTGAAGTAGAGCTTCAGAGTTAATGATAATATTCCATATTTATTTATATGTCAGTTATTTAGACAATAAATTGATTGTTTTGGTTATTAAATGGAATAAAATATAAAAATACAAACTGTAGTTTCCCAAAGCCCAACTGCACAACTGTGCAAGATTAAAATATATTCAATTTACTTTAAGATATGAGAGCAGGGGAAAATCCTTCTGCATTTGAGAAGTTGGAATCAGGACATGTTGGGGGACTTTGCATGAAAATGGACTGCAGTTAATGTTCTGGAGACCGAAAAATTCCATTGATCAACTAATCATTGCTGCTTAATTTTTGAGCCATGAACGTCCTGTAATGTGGTCTATTTAACTGTAGAGAGGAACTCAACCAATTTGACACATAAATCTGTTTATAGGTTGAGGAGTTCTTTGGTAAAGTCTTGTATGGTTCTAGAGAGAGTTTCGCAAAAATCGGTTTCAATTGGAGCTAGAGATCACAAGTTTGAAAACAAAAAAAAACATTTGGGGGTGTGCCATTGGAAAAAAGTGAGGTTAACAAACCTTTGTAGCCTGAATTTCATCTTTGCTTGAGGATAGTAGGTTAAAGCTATGCAGAAAAAAAAAAAAAAAAACTGGATCTCCAACTTAAGCATCAGGGGTCAGTTTGTATTGTGGGGAATGTAGGTGTCGAATTTTGATAAACAGGAAGAAGGCATGGAGAAAGAAGGGCAATATCTCCGAGTTTGCTGCATTGACTTCTAGCCTTTTTTAATGGTCCATTGCAGGTCTAACTGTGACTTTGGAGTGCATTGCTAACATGGTGTTCTGTGTGCCATAAATAAACTTTAGCTTCCAGATTCTGAGGAAATCCTAGTTGTGAGATGATAAACATGAAAATTTTGCACGTTCCATCTGTATATTCTGTCTGATGGATCTAGAAATGCTGAAAGACTGAAATATGTGACTCTGTGTGTGCACATCTGTGTCTGTTGTGTTTGTGTGCATATCTGTTATGACTCACGGGTATCTGTGTTGATCTGACGGAAGAGATCCCTCGGCTTATAGCACTGAGCTGCCCAGCCTGCATTAATCTGCTTAATAGGGTCAAAACAGTGATCCAAAAATACCAGCTCTACCGACCGACCAACGGCCTCACACAGCCTGAGACCCCCACCAACACCGCATTACAGGAGTACAACAAAGAGTCCGATATACAAGGTCAATTATGCAGCACTTATACATGTTAAAGTTAGAATGTCTTATATTGTAATCCCCTACGCTGAATTAAAAGTCAACCATAATGCCTACACACTTGTGTGAGCTCGCACCAGCCATGCTCAGCTGTAAACTGAATCTTGATGACTTCCATGGACCGAAGTGGGTTTTTGTCCCATTGTTTTGAATTATTTAAATTATTCTTTATTTAGTTTGAACAGAAAAAAACCCACTTTGTTCTTTCTGTAACTTTCTCATCACGATTATTTGAACCAACAGTCAAAAATGTGATCCCTTAACTTGCATCAGTGTAGAGTTTTATTTCTCTAAGGAATATTTCCTCATCAGCTGCAAGCCAAATATCACCTCAAATTTACACAAGCCTGAGTAATATTATCGAGAACAAGAATACAAGAAAAAAAAAACATGCAACAAAAACAATGGAAACAGATTAGCTGAGGTCAGAGCTCAGAGTCAGAGAAACATATAGAGTGTAATAAATAGCTTTTGTCTTTAGGTTGACCTCTGCTTTTAACCTTTTAATGCTTTAAAAGGTCCAAAGTCACCAGTCTTGTTAAGACAGTAACAGCAGTATAAGGTGGCTAATAGAGCATCCCATCTATTGCATTAAAGCAGAAAAGGTTAATAATCACTGAACGTTATGCAACTAAATATTTTGCTCTCTAACTTAAATATCGGATATATACATGCATTTCTTGCCAACCAGCGAGCAAAGGATTGGCTTGCATTTAAGCTAGATCTGCCTGAACATCTGTCCGTGTTTACACACATGTGATAAAGTCAGAGGGGAAAGATTACTAAAATGTACAGCTCAGTACAGCATGCATTACCATATTTCTGATGCAGATCCCTATATTGTCCCAGATTGGTTTTTTTTTCTCTCCACGGTGTGCAGTGCGAGACTGTTTGTGAGCTTTAGAGCATCACATGTAGCAAGAGTTGTTATCTCATGGGCTTTTCTCACTATGACTCCCTGTGTATTAATAGCAGGGCAAGAATAGTTACACCCCCATGGGTTGGCATGGGCCCCAAATGACACCTCTGTTTTATACTGTCCTGCCACAAGACAAGGTCACACTGCGCTTTGTCCACACTGCTCTGTAGCATTTGCACAGACACAACCAGTCAAAAGTTTGGACACACTTTCTCATTCATTTTAATGAGAAAGTGTGTCCAAATTTTCGACTGGTTGTGTATATGTTGGATAGCTTTTTATTCCACAAGTTTTGGTTATTCTGTTGAATCCCCAATTCTGTTATGCCCCAAATCAATTTTCTTTCACCTCTAATGTGGAAAGCCTCTGTAATTAAAGACCAGATTTTAGTAAATAAGAGTAAAGAGCTTTCTTAAATTCCAGAATGTTGACGCTAATAGTATATCAGTTTTAACTTCATTACAGTCAGAAAGATTTGTGCTTTGGTTTATGAACATCAATCCACTTTATCTTCTGGATATTTTTGTTCATTTGTATCCTGCAATTGACCAACAGCTGCAAAATTTGCAGGAATCTTAGCTGCTAGAAAATCCCAAGCTAATGTTTATTTAATTGTTTAGTCGGTTTTTCCACTTTTTTGCTTTAGAATTTACAGGTATATAATATATGTGCTGCCATCTGTCAGCACAGACACACACAGTCAGCAGTGTAATATAGAATATAAATGCAATATAATGACAAGTTTCTGCAAGTTTGACTGTTATTTTTTTATTTGTTTTATTTTTCAGTGTCGCATTCTACTTAGAGAATTAATAATAATCAACGTCATTACAATATGACTTTGACAGGTTCTCATGATGGCACTAAAAAGTCAAATTTATATTTTTGCTGGGGTCAGGTGCAAGGTCGCAAAACAAGCCTTATTCTGTCTCACAATTACACAAATATTAACTGAAAGTACAACAAATATTGATTAAACAGTGTTGACAAGGCTCTCCACGGTAGCTGTTCACACATACTTTTGGAATTGCAAAAATAGAGTGGTGGCTTCTTTACAGGCCAATGTGTGTAAATATTTTTTACGGCGTGCAGACAGGGAGGAATGGCGAGTGTGTCCAAGTGTCGCTTTGTGGAATGTGACATAAGATCATCTATAATCTCTTTGGGTGCTAACAAATGCCTGGGGGCCCCTAAAGAGGTTAAATGTCCCACTTTTTCTGCTTCAGTGATGGAACATGTCAGACAGTAATTTAGACTGAAAGTTAAGAAAGATTGATGCTCTTAAGGTGTGCAGCTCAGACAGGGGCAGGCTTACAGTTAAAGAAAGAGTTTAAAATAAAGGTGGAAATCTGCAGCGATGTCGCTCTCCCATCAGCCCTTCTACCCTGTTGTGTTAACCATGTTAATGGAGTTGTTAAATATCAATTATTGATTGTGATACTGTAAATAAGTCAGATATGGATACGAACTGGATGCGTGTGTGTCTGCGTTTGTCGGGGAAGTAAGTCAAGCATGGAGAAATCTGAGGATCTAATCACACCGTTCCAGTCTAGAAGACATTGAGTACCCAACTTAGGTCACAGAGAGACACCTTATGACACACTTGGCTAGACAGTCACACACAAACACACTCACACACTTGTCTAAAGAATTAACCATCTTTAGGAGTAGATTGCTCCCCGCTGTTTTGCTTTGTTATTTAGTGGCCCGTGGTGCATGTTTGCATGTGTTTGTGTGTGTGCGCGCTTGTTTGCGCATATGGCCTTTGCCACAGCTCTAGTTTCTACTCTAGCATAAGGTTACCCAATGTAGTCCGTGATAGATAGGTCATTGTAATCCCAAATGAGAAGGTAGCAGAAAGCTGCAGCAGTGGCAGAACTTGTGGAGGGCCTTTTTCTAATTATCCTTGTCACAGCATATTATACACACATGGTCTGAAAACCTTGTGCAGCGTAAGGTAAGGTGTGTGTGGCTTGTTTATTATTCTGTCTGTTAGCCTGTTTGGGAGGTTTATACTGTTTTTTCCTTTAACATAAAGAGTCCAGGGAGCAAATGTGATATTGCAGTTTTTGAAATTACATTATTAGGTCAGAGACACATTTAATATGTCTTGAGCAAAATTTCACTCTGTTTTAAGGAGTAAGCAGAATGGCAATATAAGCCTGTCGCTTTTAACACAACTTGGGCATGACTGTAATTAAAAGTAAATACCTGCATCAGCACCACTTTCTCCATCGATTTTTGAAAGCATTTGTCTTTGTGGAGGGTCAGAGAAGTCATATGTCATTCCATTACTTTCAGAGGCAAACCTTTAAGAGTTGGTAGTTCTTTCTGTTGCAATAAGCAACATTACAACTGATAGCATATCGAATTATCGGAAAAGCATTAGGAGTTGATCAAGCAGAACAGTATCACTGATTTCCAGCTATTGATCGAGGTGCAAATGTCTTGACAGTGGATTCTGGTGTCTGAATTCTATTTTAGGAACATTAGAAAGTGAGGAGGGGAAAGGAGAGTAGCCAAACTTTGATTTCATTCATTGTCTTACTTATGCATGACTTTATTTCTTTAACTTTTAGTCTTTGAGCAGGTGTTGCAATCCCACTTGAAAGCGGGTTCAGCCTTATTTATTCTGTTTTCGCCTTGTTCCCATTAAATGTCTTTTTCAGTTTGGAATGAACCTTCCACTTGTGTAGTCTGTCACAGTCTTTTTCCTTTTATCCCTTCGTCGCCATATGTTTCTTCTGCTCTTGACAACTGACCCTTCTTCCCTCGTTAGGGGTCCTCTCTCATCATCTTGTCCATCCATCCACCCACCTATCGACTCCCTTTCTGTCGTATTGTCACTCCTTTTTTTGCAGTGCTGACCTCATCCTACCCAGTCCTTCCACCCACATCCGTCTTCCCAACAATTTTCATGTCATCCTTCATGTTCGCTCTCTCTCTCTGACACTCTCTCGCTCTCTCCCAGCAGGATTGGTGTCACTGGCACTAGTTTTAGGTGGTGACTCATCTCCAGAGTCTTTAATTAAACATCTGCAGGCGTCAGCACTCGGTCACACACACACACACACACACACACACACACACACACACACACACACACACACACACACACACACATACTTGTATTTCTTTCCCCGTGAGACCCCCTGACCAGGACCCTCCTCATGGGATCCACCCTTTCTGAATGGTCTAGAGACACCATTTTAACTCCTAAATTTTTTAAAAATTCCTGTGAGGTTGAAAATCACTTGAAACTTCAAACACTCTCACAAAAATTTTAGACCTGAAATTTTGTCCCCTCTGGGGTCCAGTCACCTCAGTCAGATTTGTAGCCCCCCATGGGGACTAGTAACTCCACCACCACCACTCAGTCATGTTACGTCTGTTAGCCTCACAGAAGCAGAGAGAAGCAGTTCTTCAGGTCTCCACTGATGGAACCAGAGAGAACAGCATCTCCTGTGACCATTAGAAGGATCATTCTTCTCTGTAAGGAAGTGTTACTGAACAAAAGACAGGCTTCTGAAATCAATCTGCTATGATTTTATTTTGTCCCCCATGTTACTCATAAGTAACCATGGTGATAAGTCAGCCATTTCACAACAACAGCTGAACTGAAAGGTACTTTAACAACACTAGATGGTTTAAGTACTATATATGTCCATACAGAGCTTTACAGTACTGTAACAACATCTCTTCAGTCCTCAACATGTCAACCAAACATGCACAATCAGTGCATACAGAGCTACACAGAACTGTAGAGAGGAGAGAGGACAGACAGTGGAGAGGTGAGACAGTGGAGAGGACAGACAGCAGAAACAGCAGGGAGGAGAGACAGAGAAGAGAGACAGGAGAGGAGAGACAGAGAAGAGAAACAGAGGAGAAGAGAGACAGAGAAAAGAGAGAGAGGAGAGACAGCAGAGAGGAGAGACAGCAGAGAGTAAAGACAGAGGAGAAGAGACAGCAGAGGAGAGACAGAGGAGGAGACAGCAGAGAGACAGAGGAGAAGAGGAGAGACAGCAGAGAGGAGAGACAGCGGAAAGGACAGACAGCAGAGAGGAGAGACAGCAGAGAGGAGAGAGGACAGACAGCGGAGAGGTGAGACAGCGGAGAGCACAGATAGCAGAGAGGACAGACAGTAGAGAGGACAGACAGTAGAAAGAGTAGAGAGGAGAGACAGCAGAGAGAAGAGACAGTAGAAAGGAGAGACAGCAGAAAGGAGAGACAGAGAAGAGACAGATGAGAGGAGAGACAACAGAGAGGAGAGACAGAGAAGAGGAGAGACAGCAGAGAGGTGAGACAACAGGGATATCGGAGAAGAGAGACAGCAGAGAGGTGAGACAACAGGGATATCGGAGAAGAGAGACAGCAGAGAGTAAAGACAGAGGAGAAGGAGAGAAAGAGGAGAGAGAGGAGAAGAGGAGAGACGTAGAGAGGAGAGACAGAGGAGAAGAGGAGAGACGGCAGAGAGGAGAGACAGCAGAGAGGAGAGACAGGAGGAGAGAGGGAGAGACAGGAGAAAAAAGGAGAGACAGTAGAGAGGAGAGACAGGAGGAGAGAGGGAGAGACAGGAGAAAAAAGGAGAGACAGTAGAGAGGAGAGACAGGAGAAAAAAGGAGAGACAGTAGAGAGGAGAGACAGGAGAAGAGGAAAGAGGAGAGACAGAGGAGAAGAGGAGAGACAGCAGAGAGGAGAGACAGCAGAGAGGAGAGACAGAGAAGAGAGACAGAGGAGAGGAAAGAACAGAAAGGAGAGAGAGGAGAGACAGCAGAGAGGACAGACAGCGGAGAGGAGAGACAGCAGAGAGGACAGACAGCAGAGAGAAGAGGCAGCAGAGAGGAGAGACAGCAGAGAGGAGAGACAGTGGAGAGGTGAGACAGTGGAGAGGACAGACAGCAGAAACAGCAGGGAGGAGAGACAGAAGAGAGACAGGAGAGGAGAGACAGAGAAGAGAAACAGAGGAGAGGAGAGACAGAAGAGAGAGAGAGAGGGGAGACAGCAGAGAGGAGAGACAGCAGAGACAGCAGAGAGGACAGAGAGGAGAGAGGACAGACAGCGGAGAGGTGAGACAGCGGAGAGGACAGACAGCAGAGAGGACAGACAGCAGAGAGAGTAGAGAGAAGAGACAGCAGAGACAGCAGAGAGGAGAGACAGTAGAGAGGAGAAACAGCAGAAAGTAGAGACAAAGAAGAGAGACAGATGAGAGGAGAGACAACAGAGAGGAGACAGAGAAAAGGCGAGACAGCAGAGAGGAGAGACAGAGGAGAAGAGGAGAGACAGCAAAGAGGAGAGACAGCGGAGAGGACAGACAGCAGACAGAAGAGACAGCAGAGAGAAGAGACAGCAGAGAGGAGAGAGGACAGACAGCGGAGAGGACAGATAGCAGAGAGGACAGACAGCAGAGAGGACAGACAGTAGAGAGAGTAGAGAGGAGAGACAGCAGAGAGGAGAGACAGTAGAGAGGAGAGACAGCAGAAAGTAGAGACAGAGAAGAGAGACAGATGAGAGGAGAGACAACAGAGAGGAGAGACAGAGAAAAGGAGAGACAGCAGAGAGGTGAGACAGCGGAAAGGACAGAGGAGAGACAGCAGAGAGAACAGACCGCAGAGAGGCGAGACAGTAGAGAGGAGAGACGACAGGGACAGTGGAGAGGAGAGACAGAGAAGAGGAGAGACAGCAGAGAGGAGAGACAGAGAAGAGAGACAGATGAGAGGAGAGACAGAGAAGAGGAGAGACAGCAGAGAGAAGAGACAACAGGGACAGCGGAGAGGAGAGACAGCAGAGAGGTGAGACAGCGGAAAGGACAGAGAGGAGAGACAGCAGAGAGGAGAGACAGCAGAGCGGAGTTGATGTCTGAGTGGATGCTGGTACACACTTCCTGACTTTTGCGGCACCGAGTCAGAGGTAAGGGAGAAACACACACCTATAGCGGGCCCCATGCCGACTATGGGGGATGGGCATGGTCGGCGTGGGGCCCGCTATAGGTGTGTGTTTCTCCCTTACCTCTGACTTGGTGCTGGTACACACCTTTACTGTCTAGTGGTCCCCATGGTGACTATATCATCCTCCACTCAGTAATGACATGGCAAAGCTGTGTTAAGTTGCTGTTAAGGAAAACTTAACATTTCCTGTTGGTATTCCTTCACAATAAAAGTGATCCATCAGGGAACAAGTGGGATACTTCAGTTATGAAGAAAGCAACAGGAAATGTGATGTTTATGACACTAACTTAGCAAAGCTTCATTACTGGTGCTTTACTTACGTTAAAATGGGTCTAGTTATGTAGTTTTTGGCCATTTTCTGTTGTTTAATCTGCAGATCAAGTTAAATATTGCAGGAGATCATAGTGCAGTGGGGATGAGCTGTTAGATGAAGAGATGCATTAAGCAGATTCACACAGAACGTGACCAGTATTTTCAACGCGTCAAACAGGACTTATTAAATGGCCATACATGGAGTGGAAAAACGAACAACTGGCCAAAAAGACAGTACACAAAGCACCTCATTGTTTAAAACATTGCACTAGGAAGGATTAATGCAAACATTTTCTGAAAATATGAGTGGAGATATACTTCAGCACAGAAGCTATACTTCTCCAGTTGTGCAAGACAGTCAAAGGTAAAAACCATAGCCATAACTTCAAAGTTAATGTGGCTTTTCATGTCAGTAAATGCATGATGTATGACTTGGTGTGGATGAAATTTATTAACCAGTCAATCTTTTTACCATGTCTGAATGCCCTTCTGCCAGTGGCATGTCAGGACTCTCCTTGTTTACATGATATTCATCTTGACTTACAGTGTAAACTGTTAAAGCTGGCCTATTGAAAATATAAACCTCTTGTGGTTCTTCTTCACCACACCATCACTTTGTTCATAATCCCCCAAATTAACAACAATACACTGCCATTCCCAGAATGATTGTTCTGTTTGTCTTTTGATTGAAGACCTGCTAACTATTGTGCAAACTAATTTTCTGGTTGCTTCATTTAAATCTCGCAATCAAATGGAGTACACCAGTACACTGCTTATTGTCTCTTTGGTAAAGGACATGTTCTGCTATTTGCCTTTTTCATATTTGTGGTTGGAGAAAAGATTTCTTACTTCTATAACCTTCATCAATATGCCCAGCTTGTGTGTCCATTTGTATTTTTAATAGACTAGTTGACTGCGTACTTGTTTTTAGTAAGTGTTTGATATGAAAGTGTCATTCTCCATTAGCGTAACCATTTCAATTCACTTCAATTCAGTTTTATTCATATAGCGCAAATTACAGGTCAAATTGTATCAAGACGCTTTACAGAAACCATATGCCTGAACCCCCAGAGCAGTCCTAATGGGGCAGTGGCAAGAAAAAACTCCCTTTTAACAGGGAAAAAAACCTTGAGCAGAACCCGGCTCTTTATGTGGGGGGACCCATCTGTTGCTGGCCGGACGGGTTGAGGGGGACAGAAGAGGTAGAGGAAGCGAGGTAGAGGGGTAGAGGGAGAGAGGGAGAGGTAGAGGTAGAGAGAGAGAGGTAGAGGTAGAGGAAGAGAGGCAGAGAGGGAGAGGAAAGGGGAGAAGGGGGGGAGGGGAACAAGGAACATATAACATACAGTTGGATACATGTATGAATAGCTAGATGATACATACAAGGTACAAGCTAGTATTGAAATTGATTCATAGTTTACTGTTATGATGTATGACTTTGGCATTAAATATACAACGTATATAGCTGGTAAATAAAATTCAAGCAGTGCATATGTGTGTGAGCATATAATTTCAACTTCCATAACAAACCCACATTTGTGTTTAAGGAGCCTTTTTGAGAGGTCTGTAGTTGGTCATGTACTCTAGCTGTAATCAAGGTTAATTTTTACCAGAGCATTGTATTCAAAATCTGAAATGCTCTTCTTCCTGGTTGTCCTAATTGTCTGACATGCTCATACCCATAACATTATGACCCACACTCCTGTTTGAACAGCTAGGCCCTGTCCTTGTGGAGTTTGCTTCTGCTCAAGCTAAAGTAGCACATCTTGCCATTTCAAATAGATTTCTTCAGTTTGGCTCAGCATCCCAATCTAATGGAGTGAGTAAGATGCAGAGGTCCCACCACTATGTTCCATAATTAGACAATATTTTATAGGAACCAAAGACTTCACACCAGATTTCGGTAAACATTAGCAAAGTTACCATTGCAACCACAGCTGGCAGATGAAGGCTATGCTAGGTTGGTAGCAAAATTCAGAAACAACTCAAAAAATGTTCATGCTTCAGGGTTCCTTGCATAACGCTTACTGCACAGGAAAGGACAGGTAAATGCTACATGCAATTGAGGTTGGTAGCTGACTTGAAGTGAGCCAGAAGACCCTCATGCTAATGGTTAGAAATGTGATGCCCTCAAGTCCCTCCACTGCTGAAACAGCACACTGAAACACTGTTAGTTACTGATATCCTGGCATGGTTAATCAGATGATGATCAGCTGTGATAGAAATGAAGGATGGGACTGAGTCTGAGTCAGTCTGCAAACATATAGGAAATATGTGGGAAACAGGGCATAACTATGGCCTCCAACATCACATCAGACTAAGAAATTGGTCAAAAGGCAACAGAATCATTGCTGTTGTTCAGACAGTTACAAGTGTGACTCAAGCAGAGCCCTGTTAAAGTGGTACAGTTAATGAATCAGTGTAAAAGTTTAAAAATAAGTAAAGGAAAAGGCCAGGATATATCCAATTGCTTTTTTAAATCTCCCAGCTTAGTTTTTTGAGTGATTCACCTTTTCCTTTGACATACTTTGATATACACTGTAGGTGACTATTGTTGACAGACAAGCAGTGACATTGTACAAATACTGAATACTCAGTCAGGGAGGAGAAGGGCACAGAGGGCAGATTTTCTGTTTACTGCGAATTCAGTTTGTAGATATTGATATTATGTATTCCCAAAGGAGACACAGAGACGGATGCAGGTTTAGAGTTAATTACAAAAACCAAAAACTATAACTGAGGGAAAGCAGAGCTTAGTAGGAGATGGGGCAGTGGGCAAAATCCAGGGAGGAAAACTGGGTCTAATGAAGGTAGCTTCATTACCTATATGGAATTCACATTCAAGATACAATAAGACACAAAACAATGACTGTGTCTTATGGATTTAATGAGTGTGGGTTTGAGGCTGGCATGTGCTGCCATGTGCAGCCATGTGCTGTTTGGTGGCTTCTCCTTGCAACATTGGGTGAAAACCCTGCTGAGGCCTACAAGGCAGAAAGCAACAGTTTGAGTACAAGGATTAATTGATTGGACTTCATTTATAACTGAATGCCTGTAGAAGTGGGTGTGGGGCATTGTTTTGATAATGCATAAATTGAAAAGTGTGACATGACTCACCTGTCTTTTGTCACTGCAGGTGTTCCAGCCAAAGAGTCCCCATGGGCTGGAACATCTTTTTAAAGGTTCCGGGAGGAACCAAGTGTAGGTGAGGAGAGGGTGAGAAGAAATCTCTTCAGGTGATAAAATAAATGTATTGCTTGATGAGGATGTTGGTAGTCGTTTTTCGGAAATGGATATCCAGTTTTAATGTTTGTTATTATAGTTAAAATTAAAGACATTGCGTTTTTGGGAAATTCTTGTGTTTGATTATTTTGGTTAACCCTTATGTTGGTAGGCCTGAGGGGCTGATTAGGGGGATGCCTATAAAAGACTGGCAGTTGAGTGAGAGCGAGGAGAGAGGAAAGGAGCGACACAACACACCAGTTAACCACCTTTGCTATTTGTGTTCTTTTAATGTGAATGTTGGTGAACAAATGCCAGGTTGACCTGCATCTTATCTCGCCTCAAGCCTCCTGTTTTATCCAACTGTAAAACAGTCATCCTAACACTGGGGTGTGATGGGGAAGCAGTCTGAGTGAGGATTTACAGAACTGGAGGTAATAGCAGGGCTACAAGCAGAAAGAAACACACGAGGAAAAGAAACTGAACAGATAGCATGAGTGGATTTACAATAAACTGGTGGAGAGCGGAGGGAGAGATTGGTCTTTAAACTGCAGGTGTTGGGAGTGGCAGTTAGTGAGGATGAGCTGCAGGTGTGTCAGGAGCATGTTAGCAGGCACTGTCAGCTGAAGATCAGGCATTAGACAGGAGAACAGGCTTAGAAATAGACATCACTCATGTCAACTGATATAGGAACATGAGAGATGTTGGCCATAAACTGACATAAATAGCATTTTTGTGAGACAGTGTTCTGTTGTTGACCTTTAATCTTTCAGACATTTGTGTGTTTTGTCATCATTAACAAATTAATTTGACGTGATCTCATAAAACAAAGCCAAAAACATGTTTTGTTAGGTCACAGTGACCTTGACCTTTGACCATCAAAATCTACTCAGTTCATCCTTGAGTCTATGTCAACATTTATGCCAAATTTGAAAGAATTCTCTCAAGCCTTTCTTGAAATATCTGACTATTAGGAATGAGCCTGACCTTTGACCTTCAGTGTTATACCTTGGATACATGTCATCACTTAATAATTTTATCTCAGTTGGTTTTGTTTGACGCTTTGTCATAATTAATGTGAATTCTTGAGTCATAGACAAAAACATGTTTTGACATCATTTGACCTTTGACCTTCAAAATCGAATCAGTTAATGTCCAAGTCTAAGTGGATGTTTAAATTCTTGAGGTGTGGCATAAATGTGAAGAAATTCCCTCAGGACTTTCTTGAGGTATGACATTCACAGTTTGCCTTTAACTAGTACATTCATTATATTTGTAAAAAGGATTCATTGCAGTTCTTGTGAGCCAGGTTGCATCCTCTCTCCCATGTGAGTGACATGCTCACCCCTCATGTCACCTCAGCCAACAGCCAATAGGATGTTACGGCTATTGGTAGTGTATCTGACTGTAGTGGAGAGGAGACTGAAGCTGTGGGAGATACAGAGCTGCACAGAATATGCATGGAATGTGTTATATGTGAGGCAGTGCTCAATAAAGACGTCAAACTACAGTGGCATCTCCTCGTGTTTCTGACCGAACACATTGCAGTGGAACAGCACAACCATCCTAACATTGGATAGTGAGAAGATCCTAAAATCACTATGACAATATTTATATGAAAATATGTATTTATATTTACATATACATACTGCAAATAAAACGAATTGACTGCTTTGACAGGATGCTATAGTGATTAAATTGATTCCTGAATTGATTTTAGGCAAAGTAATTCAATAACATTCGAGTTTAATCACTTGAAAATGCATAAATCTGTATGAAATATGAATTTTTTTGTCACACACACTTACACACACTCTCCGTTAATGGACCCCACGGATGCAAATTTACACACTGCAGTACCCACCAATGACCACTGGGGACGCTGTCCGACACACACTTTGTGTGAAGTCAGACTCCATGGGGTCCATTTTTTTTTTTCAAGAAAATCGCACCAGGCATGTCAGGAGGCCATTTTCTATTGATTGCAATGCTTGTGCCTGTGGGGCCCCGGTTTTGGGCCCCACGGGAAAAATTGGACCCCACGGCGTGAGTGATTTGTCAGGTTGTGGACCCCATCGAGATATAAATACAAACGCACACACACACACACACACACACACACACACACACACACACACACACACACACACACAGTATGAGCACACGAACACACATAGCGATACACATTCAGACCAACACACTCTAAGACATGCACTTCTTACAGATCATTTTACCATTTCATGTGATCTTTGTTCTGTTAAAAAGTCACACAAGGTCAGGTAGCTTTAAATCTATGGGAAAAAATGAACAGATAAGATGCTCAGTCTCACGTCTAGTAGAAATAATGTGGCTCAGGGCAGTTTAAATGTGATCCTTGGTATTTAAAAGAAGCTTGGTCCATGCTATCACTGCACAGCCAGTTAATTATGCACTAATGTATGCACAGTCCCAATTACCCTGCACTATTCTAGCCTCCTACTACCTGTGTTGGGGTCATTGCAGGGTGTGCACCTTGATTCCATTTCCCTTGAGCAGGTGTTATGTTTGTGATTATGTTTATGTGTGTGAAGAAATACAACTATGTGTGCACATGTTGTATCTAAGTATATTAATTACTGTGGTACTGTGTATGTGCAATGGATTAAGAGTTGAAGGAGTCTGTTGTTTATGTCAATAATTTGTCAAAGTGGCTTGATTGGTTAGAGATATTTAAACATGCAACAAATAAATCTTTGCTACACTTGCATCAAAATACTCTATTTGTGTTGTATTTTATGTCTGCTGTTTTCTTATTTCACAGTTACATGACTCATTGGAGTGCCTCCACAATACCAGACTGTGGAAAGAAGTTGCAATAACTTTACTTTGTTTCTCATTTGAACAAAACAAAAAACAAAAAACACATCTTCCACTACTGTTATAATCTCCTCTTCATTTTATCTTTTAAGTGTTTTGCATATTTCCTCCCCTGTCTTCCCTCTCATTGCTTGATTCCAAACAGATAGGTATCTAAGAAACAAGCAACCATGACAGAATATGTTCATTCTGATGTCATATTCTTATGACCTAATGACAGTTGATAAATAGAAGACGTTCTAAACTATTAACAGAAAAATAATGACTCTCTTTATCTCTCTGGCTCTAACTCTACAGGTATCGGAGGGGGGAAAGAGTAGTGGAAGCTTTCAGTGCATGCTGTGAGTTTGCCGAAAACTGGATGTTCTGGTACACTGCTGCTGATTCTGCTGGCTGAGCCCTCCATCTGTCAGTCTGTCTGTCAGTAACTGTCTTATTCTGGTGTCCCAAGGCTTTGCACTGGCTCAACCACAGTCATGGAGGTGGCACTGGTAGACTTTGAGAGTCTGGATGACATTAATGGCAGCCTCGAGGATGAGGTGGACACCTATGCAGATGAGACCACAGCTCTCACTGTGGACATAACCCCAGAGCACACCGGCCCAGGCAGCAGCTACCTTCTGCGAGCCCCTCAACTATCCTCCACACCCTCCCAGTACAGCCCTGTGCCCTCCCGCATGTGGGAATCCACGTCATCTTCACCTATTCCACAGACACAGACATTACAAGTACCCCAGTCCCCAACAATGCTGTCTCCAAACAGACAATGGCACGGTAGCTGTGCCAGTATGATCTCTAACTGGAAATTGCTACTAAACAGTGAAGGCACTAAGGAGAGTGAGATCATCTTCAACCGGCTCGCTAAGGAATGCTGTGAAGATCTCTTCGTAGACAAACGGGGGCTGGATGATGGAGACCAGAAAGTCATCATCAACATCGCAGGTCTTCGTTTTGAGACACAACTCAAAACACTGGACCAATTTCCTGAGACACTTCTGGGAGACCCATTTAAGAGGATGGACTACTTTGATCCAATGAGAAATGAATACTTTTTTGATCGGAACCGACCAAGCTTTGATGGGATCTTGTATTACTACCAGTCAGGGGGTAAGGTCAGACGACCTGCAAATGTTCCCCTTGATGTGTTTGCAGATGAAATAATTTTTTATGAGCTTGGAAACGAGGCCATGGAGCAGTTCAGAGAAGAGGAAGGATTCATAAAAGATGTTGAGATTCCTCTCCCTGATAATGATGTGTATAGGCAATTCTGGCTGCTGTTTGAGTACCCAGAGAGCTCCAATGCAGCACGAGGTGTAGCACTGGTATCTGTCTTTGTCATTGTCATATCCATCATTATTTTCTGCATGGAAACGCTGCCAGAATTCAGAGATGAAACGGATTCAGTTGTGCCCACTGCAGCACAACCGTTCAACCAAACTAGAGGCTACCCTTCTGTGATGCCACCTAGTGGAAAGCCCACAACTTTCTCTGATCCTTTCTTCTTCATTGAAACTGCCTGCATTGCTTGGTTCTTCTTTGAGCTGTGTGTACGATTTGTGGTCTGTCCTAGCAAAAAAGAGTTTTTCAACAACCTCATGAACATAATTGACATCATATCCATCATCCCCTATTTTGTTACTGTGGTTACAGAACTGGTCACGACCCCTGAGGAGAGCTCAGGACAGAACATGTCTTTGGCCATTCTGCGTATTATCCGCCTGGTCAGGGTGTTTCGTATTTTCAAACTCTCACGACACTCCAAGGGGCTGCAGATCCTGGGACAGACTCTGAAGGCCAGCATGCGTGAGCTTGGTTTGCTCATCTTTTTCCTCTTCATCGGAGTCATTCTCTTCTCCAGTGCTATCTACTTTGCTGAGGTAGACGAGCCTAACACACAGTTTGTCAGCATACCCGATGGCTTTTGGTGGGCTGTGGTTACCATGACCACTGTAGGCTACGGGGACATGTGTCCCATTACAATGGCAGGGAAGGTGGTGGGCACTTTGTGTGCCATTGCAGGTGTGCTGACCATTGCATTGCCTGTCCCTGTCATCGTTTCCAACTTCAACTACTTCTACCACAGAGAAACAGAAGCAGAGGACAAGTTGCCCCTGGCGGATGCTGTTGAGCAAGCCATGCATGCCGAGACAAGTACCAAACAGGGTAGCAATATATCACTCAATAAAGCGAATGGCATCTGGCAGACTGACAATGGAAAATAACTGTAAAAGAATACTGTTAGGACAAAGGACTGGAAGGACAAACTTTGCCACAAAGGAAGAATGCAGCAGAAAAATAATATGGACAATATTTTACTGGTATGATTTCACTCGACAAGTGGTTGAAAAATATGTTTTATAATGAATATCCAGTTGGACCACATTTACCTCTTTTGTGTATATTTTTAAAAGGAGACTGAAGTTGTGGAAGAATAAGTGGAAGAATTTACCATGTTCAGGAATTTATGTCAACATATTTCAAGTTTACTTAATATCAGGCATTTTATTTGCATATAGACAGAGCAAAATATGTCATTGTCATACTTCAGCAACATGTACAGTATGCAACAATATCTGCAATATCATTTAAGTGTCAAATAAGTCAAAGTTGTATCACCTCACACAAACTGCATCACTCCTAAGTTTAACAGTAGCATAGTTGCTCATATGTCGAATTTAAAACTAGCTGTTTAGATTTCACAATATCGAAAATGCAAGCCCCACAGTAGAAACTAGAAAATAGAAAAAGTTTACCTTTCATTCCTAAGATTCAGATTGTTCTTTTTTTTCCAATATTTCATATGTCCACTTTTATTTTTGAAGACAGACACAATCCTTCTCTACATGGAGTTTTTGTTGCATGGAGTCTGCACAGAGGTTTAGATTTTGGCAGTTTGTTTGGGATTGTTATCATGCTACAATATTCCTCACACTCCCACTTTTGTGCTTCGCTGTCAGGACTATGCATTCACTGTGGTAGACCTGGCCAGGTTTACGTCAAACAATCTGGACCCTATCTGAGCCGAACAAACGTGTCTTGATATCATCTCTCCAAAGAATGAGCTCCCGGTATTAATGAGGCTTCTTTTGAGGTCCTTCAACAAACTTTAGTCGTGTAGTTTGGTGCTGAACAGCAAGCCAGGGGTGTTTTTTTGGGGCACCATCCCTACAGGTTTGCATTATGAATGTTATGCATTATGAGTTTTTTACACTGTCTGAGCTGTCAGAAAAAGCTCTGATGCTCTCTGATAACTCCTACAAGTCTGAAGCAGTTGCCCATCTGTTTTTCAGAGCTAGATTATGCAAATAGTGCAGTGTCCATACTGTCTAATTTTGAGGAGGATGGCCACTTAGTGGTACTAAGGCTCATTCTACACTTATTTTAGTCAGTCTTCATTGTATATCATTTTCCATCTTTGCGTCGTCTCACAATCACACTTTTTAATTCCTCTGGAAATTCCTTTCCATGATCCAGATATACAAATAGACACAACCCACTAGTCGAAAGTTGAGAAAATTCTGGTCATTTTGTAACCATTCTAATAATATTCTGCTAATTGGAAACCACAGGTGTACTCAGTTTGGTGTCAGTCCTCACAGGTTGTGCTATTTTGGTTGCATCGAGTTTCTACTTTCTACTACTGGAGTCCGAATTTACAATATAGTCTTTCTGAAGTATGCTGACTGTAAGAGAAAATAATCTACATGCCTGCTTAGAAATAATTCTAATATTAATAGGTAATACAGTTCTGAATCATTTGACATTGAAGCGATATTGCACACAGTTTTACTTACTTATTGTATCCTGACCATCTAAGAGTTGTTTTTGTTATAACTTCGGTCTTACTTTCATTTCCTTGGCCATTAATCCTATTGTTTATGACATTTTGCTCACTAGTTTCACTGTTTTAATTTTATAATATTAGAACTGCATTGCATAGGTACTCCATGGTTCCGTTTATGGTAATGAGCTTTCTGTCGCTGGAAAACTAATAAATCATCAGATTTTTATGATGAGTTATAAGGTTGTGGAAGTTGTGCAACCCACCGTGTGTGCGTGCATGCGTGTGAGTGCAGCATAAAGAAAACACTAAAGCTGACACTGATATTAGACCATTCCTGTAACATCTTATTTCAACCTTTAAAAAACTGTTTTAAGTGTATGTTCTGTGATTCCCAGTAGATGGTGTAGTAACTGTGAAAATTTGTTGGGAAACTGATAGGAATGATGGCCAGTTCAAAAGAAATAAGACCAAGGCTGTTAGAAAAAAAATGAACAAAAAAATCAATCACAATTTTCCTCAAGTGTCTTGAGTAACCTGTGCATAGTGTCTAGATTGTAGCCTGTATTTATGTATTTTAAAATGTATCATGAGTCTCCTGTATTTATTTATTTACTCTCTCCAACAAGTAGTGCAGGTAAGAATTCTCCACTAACAGTCTAATTGACTCCACATCATGTATTATAATGGAGTGCCTTAATTTATGTCATGTTGGAATACTATCAAATTTGCCATATATAATCATTCTGTAATACCTATGTTTATCATATATGTATGCTCAGTATTTAGATTTCTGCTTGGGTGACACTGCAGAAGTTTGTAACCACTCTGTCCCCATTCTGGCATTTTTTTTCTCTAAAATAATGTCCAAATAACACATTTATCCTGACCTGAAACACAATGTAAAATATCCAAATTGTAAGAGATCCTATCTATTTATGAGGTACAAAGTCTTTTTAAAATATGAATTTTATGTTGGAAATGAAGATGAAGCATCTTCATTTTTGTCAATTCATAGAAATACATCCATCAATTTTGGAAAAACAATGAGAAACCTAAAGTGAAAAGGAAGCAGTAAGCCAAAGATAACTGCTTAATAATAACTGCTGTAGGGCCATGGGACATTGGGCCAACATATACCATGATCCGATTTTCACAAATAATTGTAAATTATGCTGTATCAGTGTAACATACTGGTGGTATGTTCTATGAGTGTTTCTTTTATAAAGTGTTTTCCTATTATAGAAGAAAGTTTGGGATGTAAGTGACATGTCAATCCAGATCTGGGAATATCATATTATCTCAAAATAGATTTAGACTTGTGTAGCGTCTGCATTTCTGGTTTTGCATCAACTTAACATCATACAGTGGCAAGAAAAAAATTTGCAAAATCTTTGGAATTACCTGTTTTTCTGCAATAAGTGGTCATAAAGTGTGATCTGTTCTTTATAGCAGTGACAAGTGTACACAAACAAAATGTGCTGTAACTAGTAACACACAAACAATTAAGATATTTTATGTCTTTGCTTAATATGCTAATTGGACATAGCCAGTAATGTTGGAGAAAGTAAGCAACTTTAATAGACAGATACGATTATTTTGATGATGGTACAAGCCAAGAGGCAGGCTGCATGGTGGAGGCAGCATCCCTAAATCATGATGCTGCCTCCACCATGCTTTGCCTTTGGGATTATGCTTTAATGTTGGTGGGGAACATCCTGTTTACGCAATATACATAGATACATGTTTTCAGCAAAATGGTGCTGCTTGGATATTAACAGTCCAAAAACATTTTCACAGTAGTGTCAAGGTGAAGGCGGCTCTTTGACAAACTTCAGGGGTGCAGATGTGGCTGAAAACGACACAGTGCTCCATGTAATTATGTATTGTAGCCTCTTGAAGTAAGATCATAACCAGCTTGAATGATTCCTACAAGGCTTCAGCTGTTAGACCGGGCTTCTTTTTTTACTTCACCGAGCTTGACCATTCTGTGTTTTGCCTTTAAGGTCATCTTAATTGGGTGCCCACTTCTAGGGAGAGTAGTCACCACATTGAATTGTCTCCATTTAATTACAGCTTGTCTCACTGTGGGTAATTATTGATCTTAAGTCTACTGGGATCACTTGTATTTTATGCATGGCCCACATCAGCAGCTGCATCTTGCGAAAAGTAAATTCAGCCCTAACGGACTAATCTCTGACTCCAGCTAGCTTTTGTTGGTGTCACTGGTAAAGGTTCACTGAATGTGCTATATGGACACGAATGATACAAAGATTTGTGTGTTACTAGTTGTGATTTAAAGGAAAATCTTACCATAATAAATGTATTCAGAAATGCAGACAATTCCAAAAGTTTTACCTGTTTTTTTTGCCACTATGTTTATGTATGTGTATGTTTTTTCTGTCAGTTTGACCATCAGCTTCATGGCGATTATGTCAGTTATGATGACAGTTGATGTCAGTTTTTGATATAGCCAGTCCTTCATCTGTAAAGTCATTGTTCAACTGTACAGCAAGTTAACCGGTATCGTCATGGCTACAGCAGGCCAGAGTTCATTACACCAACAAGACCATTGCACTGTATTTATATGTACGATAACATTTCAGTATATGATTTACTGTGACGTAGATGCAATACATTCTGGGATTTTAAAAAGTGTGCTGTCATGTTTTTTGTGCACCAATGTGTTGATAGGAAGGTGTGTGTGTGTGTGTGTGTGTGTGTGTGTGCGTGTGTGTGTGTGTGCGTGTGTGTGCGTGTGTGTGCCTGTTTGTGACAAACAGACAGTGGAAGAGAGAGAGAAGGAGTTAGCGTTCTTGTATTCCATCGGTGTTCCCCTTCAGGTAAGAAAATCCCCCGTGTTATATAAGATTTCGTCATTACTTTCATTAACCTGTCTCTGCTTTCACTGTAGTGCCATACACACTCACACACACACACACACACACACACACACACACACACAAAGATAGAGGTCACATCAACAAAGCATGTGTGGTACCGTATCACTGGAAGTCTTTCAAACACCAACAGGATGCCAGTCTCTGGTTGACATGGAGTAGTCTGCTATCTGTTAATGCTAGCGAGCTTCATTTGATACCCTTCTCTGTGGACTCACCTCAACACATCTCAGACTGACAAAGGCTACTCTCAGCTACGCAGATGGATGCAATAAATGTTGTGCATCTTTGAACTCTGAGACATCTGCTCTCCATTTTTTTTATCATCTAAAAATATGTCGCAGTCACCAAAGGGATCCCAAAATAAGCCTTTGCTTCCTCCATGTGTATTCATGGGGTAAAAAAAGAGCTTAATCCCTTTTTTGAATGAACAGTTTAAAAATATTCAATGCATATTCATGATAGGCAACCGGTGGGCCGTGAAAGCACAAGATGACAACAATAGCTTCTTATTGTAAATAAACAGTATACATGTTTATGTTCTTCATATTTGGATGGTACAAGTAATAATCAATTGTTTTTCTTTGTATAAATTATTGTGAAAGTTTAGATGCAACTTTACCATTAAAACATGTCTATAAATGATATGCATATTTGCAATATGTCATGCAACTAATCAAAACTGATGAAAAATCCAGTATTTAAAATAATGCAAAGGGCTCTGGTCCAATCAATACACTTCAGAAAGCAGTTTCTATGAAACTATGCATGTAACTCTGAGAGACATATGCACACTTAAATCTAAACACAGAAACAGTAAATGTGACTACATTCCTACGATATCAGAAATGATGGTGTGTCTTTGTTCAAGCAGTAGATTAAAATTAGGCAAACAATTACAGGGTGTTTGCTGACATATAACTTTTGATTTGCAACAAAAAGTCTAATTAGCAATGTAGATTAAGACAAACAGGCAAGTGTAGAGCTGAATCATATTCTGTGTCACATCACAAGTGTTGTGTTATCAGTAATACAGTAAGTGTCTCCACCATTCAACTGAATGCGGAATATTTTCTAGCTGCTGTTGCACTCAGGAAGATCTTAAACAGGGACCCGAATTGGATGTATGTATGACCCAGATTATTTGTTGTGACAACGAGGGACATCCAAGGACAATGCTTAGTGAAAACAGAGCTGCAAATGAAAAGAGAGAAAGGAGGGGTGAATGACACTTGGGAGCTGGGAGTTCACACGCTACCTGGATTCTGGTCATGGACTATCAGCCACATAGATACGTTACAAGCAGGTGCGGAAACAGGTTACAAGTGAAACAGATCTGTGGCACACACATACTGTAAGTCTGCATGTTCCCACATGCACACACAAAGACTGGAAAGCAGACTATTGCATTTTAGTGCAAAAAAAATAGCATTTATGTGATCTGAAAAATGAGAGTAAAAATCATATTTTAACCAATAAAATCCCCAAATTCAGATGCACTGACCACACCCTATGGCGTTTTATAGCCTCTGCTTTATCAGGTAGTATGCCATAGGAGGAAATTTGTCAATTAAAACATTACAATGTAGGTAAATATCTGTAGATGCAATTTAGTAGCATGTAGAATACAGTGTCTGTATATCTCTTGAAAGTCATGTTCTCAAAGGTTGATTATGCATATTTATGGTTATATTTGGGCACAATTTGAGCATCAAAAGTCTATACAACATATGAAAAAGTCATATTTTAGCCACAAGTAAGAGCCACATTAATTACTGCATTGCAATGATTGATGTCACCGTTACTGTTTGGTCCATCTGTGCTTTTCCTGCTATGACAAGTCAACATGACTCCTGTGAGAAAAACCTCTATGGATCTGACTCGTTTGGAAAAAAGCAAGAGTAGGCTGAAGCCATAGTAAAATCTAAGCTAGATTCTTGACAAAAAACACAATCCAATCCAAAGTGCGCTAAAATAACAAACACACAGCACAACAGAAACTTTCAGAGAAAAGACAGCTGAAATGTATTAAAACAACTTCCTTTTTAAAACATTGTTCTTGTGATTGTCATCAGGATGGATGGTCTCTGTTGCCATATTTTCAAAAACAGCAGAGAACTATTCAGACTGATTTAATTCTCACTGTTTACTAACACAGATGAACAGATGGCACTTCTACAGTTTTTCTCCTGACTAGATCCTCGCTTGTGTTGCATCTACTCTCAGATGTACGTCACTTTAGATAAAAGCGCCTGCTAAATGAAATGGTAGAATTGTAGGGCCTTCTATCCAAGGTAGCATCTGTGTCTGTGATGATGGTTCAGGTTTCTAAGCTAGCAACAGCTGCTGTATTTTGACTCGAAACACAGTTGAGCCTCATCATTCACATGGATTCAAAGTCATATTTAAAAAGCGCATACCATCCATCTACAATCCTAAATCTAAATATCATCTATCAAATCAGCGAGGAGTAAAACAGCTTTTCGTATTAATCCTTCTGTTTATTTATCCAGAATGTGTGTGTGTGTGTCTGTGTGTGTGTCCCATATTCTCATGGCAGTGTGGGGTTTTAACCACATCCAGCGGAATCCTTCGCAAGGGTGGAATGAGTGACTAAAATTGTATTCCATTACAGTCACTAGATAGCTCATCAAAATTGTAATTGGTAATGTAATCCAAGGGATTACCCAAACTCAGTAATAGATACTTCCAGATTACCTTCCGTATTTGGTGTATAAACAAACGAGGTGTTTTATACGGATTTATACCTGAATTTACAAATGTGTATAGTGTGTTTTCAATCTATGACAACAAAAAAATGCATATTGTGCATAAGCTTTTGCATTTTACAGACAAAAAATTCTTCCCTTTTTTATGGACTTCTGTAGTTCCCATTCTCAAAACTGTTTTACAAGAATTCCTTCTATTCTCTTATTGCACTTTTTGGCTTTCCAAAGGCACACATACGTATAAACTGACACACACAACCACAAAAAATGTTCACTTTCACACATTTACACATTACATGAGTGCAGATCTGAGCCAAAATACAAAAATTTCTGCTCCTCCTTAGTGCATACCTGCAGTGTCCACTATCCAGTCAAGACGTTTTCTTCACTGCGGTTTTCATCATTCAAGTGGAAATAAAGTGGATACTCTGCTACCGTAGACTTTTCTCTAAAAAAAATAAATAAATAAAAAATTAAGTGAGCGTGAGTTTGTGTGATCGAGAGGTTAAAATTGCAGAGTGGAAGATCCCTGTCAAGTTCTTAAAGTTGCATGAGAGTGCTCCATCTTTAACGAGATGCTTTGATGGAAAGTTCCACAACTGAGTGAGAGATATGGGGAGTCGCTGGGATGACTGAAGACAGCGGAGGACACGAGAAGAGTTATTTGGAGGGAGTTTGTGTGACACAGAGGAAAAACCTGGCAACCAGTTTATTTCTGTTCACGCAGGGGCCACACTGATCTGAGTGTCATGCTGTGTGTCCATTTTTAATTAACTTAAATTGTTAATAATACTGTCACAGTGTATATCGCTACAGTACAAAAAAAAAACCCAATTTGGTTAACTAAATGCTTTTTCATTTGTTTGTTGGTGTTTTGGCTTTTTTATTTAGTTATATTTGGGCTACTATGAAGAACAATTGTGAGAATTCAATATTTTCAGAGTGAAAATCAGGACGTTGCAAGAAAACACAAACACCTCACTTTATCTGCATTTTCTTTGTTTTGCAATGACACTAAGTTGGCTTATCTTTGTCATTATTATTGTAATCATTTTTACAACTTTGCTCACCATGACTGGCTGAGCAATAAACCATGAAGTTGAGAAACAGCAACTGAAATAAAGTGAAACAGGTGTATGGATTCAAGTAAGGTCTCATCTTAAAATAGAAATGCTTATGCAGTCGGGTCAATATACAATTGTGGGACTTTTTGTAACATAGTTGACAGGTATCATAGTTGACATTTTTGCTGCTTCTTCTACAGATTAGACATATAATTGAGTAAATTGAAAGTTATTTACAAAGATATTGTAGTAAACCTGTTGACATGCTATAAATCCCCACTTGACTCACACACTACTTTATATTAAATAACTCAGAAAGCCTTGGAGTTTTGCCAGTCTTTTCTTCAGGAGGAAATGACATCATATGGAGCAGGTCATGTGATCTGGAATTAACACACTTCCTTGAGAGGCGTTTTTGTAATGGGAAACTTGAAAGTGATTTCTCAGACACAGATACAATTTATTTTCCATATAAAATTTGATATATTGCCAAAAAAGAAATATCTGTCATGATTATCACAACTTAATAAAATAACACAATCAAAACATTTTTAATAAGCTAATTTTGTTATTGTTTAGCTAATTAGAAGGTGGCTGTTACTAAATTCTGACATTTGAGTGATATCCAGTCATTTTTTTATTAATAAGTGATTGTTTCCCTAATAAATAATTGTGGAATTTGTAAAGACATGATCATTATGAACATAAAAAATATTATTTTTGTTCTACTTTTAACAAAAATGGATGCAAGATATATCCCATGGACTTCAAAAGTCCCTCAATTACATATTGACCTAGTTGTCAAAGCAAGCACGACATGTACGTAAGAAAAAAAAAACAAAAAAAAAAACAGGACAATCTCCATTTATGTGTTGTGTTGACTGTGGAGGAGGTGAGTTCTTACCTGGGTGGGTTACTGATGATGGTCACCTGTATGAGCAGGCAGGGAGGAGCTCTCTGTAGGATAAAATGATCACTGACCATGAGAACACAAGTTGAGACGGACTGAAGGCCAGGCTGGGTGCCTTGGGGTGCTGTTAGCAAACTTTTACCGGCAGTTAAGACAGTCCAACTGGTGAGCTTTGTCTGTCTTAGCTGGGGAGGGTTCAAGCTTCCTTTAGACAACGCGGGAACATAAATTAATTTGTGTCTCTGGCCTGTATTCGTGTTTAACTTTACAGCTTTACACCACTTCATGCTGTTAAGAGTGAAATTTGACACTCTACTGGTATCAGCTTCTGTCAAACTTTACTCAACCGCCGCTTCCTGGTCTGCCGGGACTCCCCATTTTCGGACCCCACAGGGGGGTGTCCGCTGTCACCTAAGTGACTCTTTTCTTCACGTGAAATCTGCATGCAATGTTTCCTTGTAGTTATTGTCTTTTATCATTTTTCTAAATTGTACTTTTAAGAATATAAAGTCCATCAAAAGCACTAAGTTTTCTGAACCCTAATTAATTACAGGGAACGTTCACGCTCCTTTAGGAAGCCAAATGGTTTTGGCCCACCTACAGTCTGGACTGGTCTCTCCAGGTTGCTGTGCTGGTGTTAATTGAGCCTTGAAGCTGTGTAGTGCCAGTGGTGTGGCTTTTATGATTTGTAGTGCTGTGTGTTTGGGCTGTGGGGTCATTTAATTTTAATTTAATTTAACCTTTTTTTTTTTTAACCAGGAGAAATCCAATTGAGATTAACAACCTCTTTTGCCAGTTCTTCCCAAGATAGATAGCATCAAATACAAAACACAGTTATAAAATTAATTAAAAAATAATTAAAACACGAACAAAAAAAAAAAAAAGCAAGTTCAGAAAAACAAGTGCATGTTGTGGAATCAGTCTCAAGAACTTGTAGTTTTAATTTAAAAGCACTCAATGAGATTAACTCAGTTAATTTCCAGTCTTTCTGCAACATATTCCATGCAAAAAGTGCAGATTAAACAAAAGCCTTTTTACCCAGTTCAGTATGAACACATGGAACTGAAGTCATTGCCAGTTTTCCAGAGGTAATTTCTTATTAGTAGTTGCTGCTGACGGGCCCCTCATTGTTTTTAATGAACTAAATAAAATGCCATATATTTCTTTGTACTGTGACTTGCCTGTGACTTAGACTTGGATGATATATTTCCCCAGGGGGAAATTAAGCTGTTACAGCAGCATGGATATTCAATAACTGGGTAAACAATAGACCACACAGAATATTAGTGTATAAAATGAAGTTAAAATAAAAATATAGAAAATATAATGCAGAAAAAAATCTACAAAGTACACAAGAGTGATACAGAAATGTGCAAATGACAGATGAGTTTGCAGATATAATGAGTGACATGTAGAATGGTTTCATCGGCAGACAGTGTGGTGTTTGTTCCCTGGCTTCTGAACACTGCAAGGGGTTAACAGAAGTGGTGGTAGCATCACACTACTCCGGTTATCACATGAAAACATTAAATTATGTCATCTTAAAAAAATGTAAAAAAAAATAAAGGATTATGCTTTTCAAAAATGTATATTAATATAAGGTATACTGATAAGGTTGATGTTAATATTTCAAAACATTTCCTATCTTGCCTGTAATCATGAACGTTACAATATACTAGTGTTATTTGCTTGTTTTTTTTTTCATGGAAGTGACTTGTAATACAATTTCAGACGCACCTAAAGTGAATCTTGACATAAGCTGAACATCTCCTAAACGTTGGCTGGCTAGCTAAACCTCAGCTAACATTAGCTAGCTAGCATGTCCTTTATTTCCAAAGCTGGCTAAATAGCTAGCTACCTGCACCAATGGCTTTTTATTCTTTTACCAGTAAAAAATGACATATATATTGTATATTAGCTAACAGTCATGCTCAGCCCTGAGCAGTGAGTCAACAAAGAATTGGTTGTTGCACCAATCCATAAAAGTACTGATGCCACTGGGTACATTTTGATGTCAAAATAGATTTCAAAAAACTCTATTCTAGTCTTTTCTATGGCTTTCATGGTTCAGTTTTGTCTTCTTTATACAAGCTTTTATAATAGGCCACCCTTTTGATTTCTCTCAGTAATACAGGAGATTTACCTGGCTAGGGAAATGAACAATATCAAAATCCATGAAAAACTAAAAGCTTAGGTATTGTATTAGCTCAAATGTAAGGATATTTATGGAACTCCGATTGGATTTCATTTACAGAATCCGCATGAGCAAGAGGAGAGGCTCTGAACAAAGTAATTTGAAAACTGTACATATTAGACTTGCAGAAGACAGTGTTGAAGCCAGACAATTTTTTATAGGGGTGGCCAGGCTGAGACCAGGACTCATACATGGGTCCCAGAATGTATCAGTGTTTTTGTTGTTGTTTTAGCAATTAACAAGTAAATGAGAGCAAATTGTGTTTTTTTTTTGTCTGTTGTTTTTTTTAGGCAATTACTCCTATACAGTATAATCAATTAACATCTGAAACATTTGTTTAAGTTCTGATTTTTTAATAAGCTGTTGTCTTGTTCTGTTGAGAACACATGCCTAGTTAAGACAAACAAATTCTTTATTTATATATAACACCATTTACACATTTTTAGACTGTCTATGCAGTTTTCTGGGACAATAATACAAAATCGTTGAGTTGCTGCCAAATTGCCGTAAGCATTTTGTGGTTGTTCAGAACCATTTGGTTGTATGTGGCTGAATGGAGAGGGTGGTTGCACTGTTAACATTTTTATTTAAGAAATAGTTTCACAAATAAAGTTCTGCCAGAAAAATAGTAGTTACTGGATATAACTTACACTCAATGAATACACGAGCAGCCATCTAAAAGGCTTCACTATTGGATGGAGAGATCAGGGCTGTAGTCAGTCTTTAGTCTGTCATAATAGCAGTCACACTAGGTCACCACTTCTCTTTGCCCCTGATAGATAGTCAAGATAAGTTTCTGCGGCTGCAATACAGGCATGGCTAATACTGAGCAGGACATTATAGGTGATGTAAAGTTCAGCATTTATAAGCTGTTCCATTAAGGGAGCATTGTGTGGGGTCAGAATGGTACTCATCAGCAGGCAGAATGAGGTCAGGACATGTTGTTTGTGCTGGTGTAATGGACTTACACAAGTTATCAACATGTACAGACTACAGAAATAAAGTTTAACAAGCAGGTGACTGTTTGGATTGAAAGACTCCATTTCACTGAGGCATTCCCTTGCACTCCACTGGTTTCACCCTGGAGAACAAGTTAATAGCCATGACTATTTCTTAATTTGCAGTCTTGATAAATGTGCAGCATTGTATATATGTATGTATACACACACACATACATACATACACATCCTCTCCTTAAAATTTTATATATAAATATATATATATGTATAATATATATATAAATATTTATATATCTCTCCCTGGTGCCCATTCACACAACTCAGCTTTTTAAATATATACATATACAAGCAAATCAAACATTTACACCCTTCTACACTTTCTGTGGCTCATATTCTGATTCAGCAGGGGCAATAGAAAGCTTTATTTCTTCTCTGAAGGCTGCAGTTCCTGTGATATTCTCCTGACAGCTTGGGCGACCTCTTCCGTGTTGACTTTATCTCCAAATTCGATCTCTCTGTGCACCAGAAGTATTCTCTGCTCTCGTTGTCCGATGACAAAGACCTCCCTGAGGACAAATCCTTCTCCTAGAAAGTTTTCCACAAAGCCATTCCTAAATGCAGTAATTCTGAGAATCTTTTCATCTTGAGCAAAAAGATTAGAATTAAAAGCATACAGACACAATCATCTCAACTGTGCCCTGGTTTGGTTGTTAGCCGTATTTAGTACCGATTAAATCATCTTCTTGTGAGACCAATTCGGAACAAAATTGCATTTCATTGCAGCCAGTCATGAGATACAGTGTCATACTGAACTACATCCTTTCATAAACTGAGCGGAACAAGATGTCAGGATAAAGGCCATCAGGCTTTTTCCTCATGGTCGTTCATTTCAAATACATGTAAAAATGTAACCATTAATTGAAGTAACATTGAAACATCAATTAACAAAACCTTAAATAGTGTGCGAGACTAAACAAAAAAAAATTGCAATTTTAAATTACAGAACCATGAAATAAATGTGTCACCAAAGACTTTTCTCAAATCTGTGTGTACTATAATTATTGTGACCCTTTTATTTAATAGATTGTGCAGCCTCTCTTTAGCAAAGGTTTTCGATAATGCACGATGAGGTTTGAGGACACATGGATCAGGATCAAGACAATTTACAGAATCCCCTCCTGATCTTTAGGATTCTGAGGTTGGCACATATGAACTCTCCTCTTCTCTTCAACTCACCCTACAGATTTCTTATGGCGTTTAAACTGGATTATGATGGCTGTGTCAAAACCTTTAATCTGGAGTTGGTGAACCATTATTCTGTAGATTCTGATGCAGGCTTTGGATCACTGTCCAGCTGAAATGGGCCATTGGAAGCCTCCTATAATGCATTTACTATCTTCCAGCATTTAATGATCTATTAAATAGTAAAGTCTGAGTAATCCTTGATCAACGATAGGTGATTGTTTTTTGTCATTTTTCTGGCAATGCTCCCAAACAGCTTGTGGTGTCCAATAGGATGTTTTGGAGATTTTCTGAACCCAAGACTCAACTAACCTGCAATTCTCCAACCGTGATCCTTGTAGATTCTTTTCAGTCAGTCCTCCTCCTCACAGCACGTGGAAACAGTGTCAATGTCTTCCAGGACTATTGTTAACATCTCCAGTCATTTGAAACTTCTGATTATCACTCTGATTGTGGAAATTGGTACTTTCGACTGTTCAGACATTTTCTTACATTCATATCCCAATTTGTGAAACTCAACTTTTCATCCCACATTGTCACAGTATTTCTCAAGTTGAGAATGATGACTAAGGATATCTGAACTGTGTCGCATCATATTTAGGCCCCAGTGAAACAGTGATTAATGGCTGATTGCTTAAAAGTTCCTAACTAAGCAGGTGAATTTGAAAATGTAAAGTATGACTGCAAATATACTTCTGTTAAATTTCGAACATGTGATTTTCCACAGCTACCAAAAGGTTTAGCGCATATGTTTTGGAGAAATTTCTTTTTTTGTTTTCAGTAATTTTACTTAATTGAAAAGGTAAAATTTTGTGAATACTTTGAGTAAAAGGTCAGCAGTTTTTAATAGCCTGTTTTGCTGATATTCACCATGGGAGCCGATAATTCTGGAGGGCACTGTTCACTACAGCAGTTTTTCTCTGATTAGTTCTTTTTTATTTCACATCCAAAGGCAATCTATAGATGGGATCTCTGTGGAGCAGAAATCCCATCTATAGATTGGATCTCTGATCCACAAATGGATTAGTCAGTATTTACACAGCCATATTTACAGTTGTTTACCATATTTACCGAGAAACATTTCTAATCAGTAAAGGGTTTGTGTCAACAATTTTTTTTTTCTGTCTCTCTGGAATGACTTAGTTGATAAATTGAAAAATATTTAAATGGTTAAGTCGCATAATTAGTTTTTATACAGACATGATTAGAAAATATAATACCAATTACATGCTTTAGTATGAATAAAAATTAAAATTCAAACATGATTTTAATTACTAATGTTAATGTTATAGGCATTAAATCTGGAATCTGTAGGCAGTACACATACAGTACTCACTAGGAACAACTTTCTCAATTAAAGGGATGATTAGATGTGGTTTTAAGATGTCAAGAGAGCAGAGGTTGTAAAGAGTGGAACAGTCAGAATTAAGACTAATGGAATACTGCCAGTCTGTTTTAAAAAGAAGGGACACCCCTTAGTGTGGAGCTTCATCACCATAAGAGACTTTCTCTCAGTCTAATCAACCAGGCCCTAAATTTAGAAGGTACCCGAAGAGGCAGAAGAAAAGATTAGAAACAAAAACAACCTGTCAATCTGCTGCTGTTTATTAGTCCGTTGTATGACAGGATCCTGCTGAGGGTCTGAGATCACACAGACATACACACAAACAGAGTCTTTCATTATAACATGCAAGTTGTCACTAGTGAAACCTGACAACATCTGTTTCACTCTGTTGATTGAGTAACTGACTTAATCTAAATTATCCCTTCCAGATAAACGCAGATTAACCACATTCAAGACAGACACAAAGTGATACTCGCATATGTTCTGGGCGTCTAAAGGTGGAGAATTTTCTAGAACTTGTTTACTGTTTTACTCTTGGGATGACGTGAAATTAATACAAGCATGGCAAGAGTCGGCAGCCAAAACTGGTTTGACTGAGGCGGCTAGGAATGAATTTTCTAAGTATTTTGTTATAAAATATCACATTAAAATGTCAGCCTGCTGATGGAGCCAGAGGCAAGGTTATGAGATCAGAGTCATCCACAGAACATCCAAATTTCACAGTGGTCTGTCCAATAGTTGTTGAGACATTTCAATCTGAGCACGTTGCACTGACTTAAGGGCTCTACTGCTCCTGGAGCTAAGTGGACAAAGAGTCATGTAGTGATGTCTGTCTGTCCTGTGATCTGTTCTAATTTCAGTTCTAAAAGGTTGTGTTCTTTGTGAATTGCTTCATGTAAACGCAGCAAATGATGCACTGAATGGAAAGCAGAGGGGAATGCTCACAATGCTGCTAGTTAAAAATTAGTAATTGGCATATCTGGCATTACAATGTTATTTATTTTAAGAAGACTTTTGTGATATTCCTATGCACATTGTCACAGATAATCTATAAATGTGGGATTGTGGCAATTCTTTGTGTTGGTTTGAGTTGTATATGTGTGTTTGTGATGAGAAGAAAAAGGTTCTTGGGTTTAATTGTGTTGAGATCTGATGACTGCACAGACTTTACAGTTGATGCTCTGTATGAAAGCTTGTGGATTCTTTACATTTTCCAACTCATCTGTGGTTTTTCTTTCCTGTACTCCATTTCCCTTCTGTGTCTGTTCTCATGAAAGTGCCAATTGACTGCATTCATACAGAGCTTATATCCAAGGGGCTTCTCATACACTTACACAATCAGTCTTCAGTGATGTTGTTATATGTCCTTTATGTCACACGAACACACTATACAAAATGTAACTAAAAGAAGAATTCCTGGTGTTTTTGTTTCCATGGTTTTTATTCATCTGTGTGTATGTGGTGGGGTTTTGTTTGTTTGTTTGTTTGTTTGTTTGTTTGTTTGTTTGTTTGTTTGTTTGTTTGTTTGTTTGTTTGTTTGTTGAAGCACATTGATCAGTCAGCCAGTGCTTTGTCAGGCATTAAATGTCACAACCAATTTCCATCATCTCAAGGAGTGGCAAGGCAATGGCACTCGATCAGTATGAAATCAACCAGCACCCCAGGCTGTTCCTCCTCTGCTCTCTTTCACATACAGCATGCCACACCTATTTATGAATATCAAAAATTACAAAAACAACACCTACAAACACTTGTGTATCTGCATATGTGTCGTTCTAAATACTCTGTTCACTACTAGGCGGATTAGTAAAAAGGTCATGTTCATGAGACAGGAAACAGTCCACGCTTGTTGGTAATTTTAGCCATGCCAGGCATTTTCTTAAATCATTTTGACAGTCAGGGGAAGAGGAGATTTCGCTTGAAAGTTTTTTTGTTTTTTTTTTTAATTAGCAGATTTTTTTGGGCATATCCTAAATGTATGAACCCATGCATGTTTCAGTTATACAGACACCACCTCATGTCTCTGCTCTGTTTTTACAAAGCCAGCTGGTTGCCAGCTGACTGGCTGGATCAGTGGCTGATGTAGAAACAGGAGCAGATGTGTGTGTTATCCGTATGATCCATCCGCACTCATTATATAAGAGGATCTCTCTGCAGGTAACGGGCCATCTGCATAAAAAAGGACATGAAGCTCAGAGATCAAAATCGTGTGTTCCAGCTCTGTGCCAACACATGTTACCATTCAGACAGGAGTGCGAAAAGTGGATTAGCCAATCAAGCGAGCATGGACTGTAGTTTAGGGGTTAAGACCATCACTAGTTCCAATCCATGTAAGTGCCTTTGGTGCATTTTTCTCCTTGGCAGTTTTCTGTAACCTCTATTCTGTCTGTAATAAATGTATAAAAATACCCACAAATGTGTGTCTGTAGCAGGAGTGTGATCAAAAGATTAACTATTCGCTTTCCAACCAGCTGATGAAACAGATGCAGAAATCACATACAGTATGTTCAAGCTTGACATATCGCTCAGAAACAAAAAAAAAATATTCTAAACCCTAGTGGATTTTATAGTTTCGTAGTTCTTCTCAAATATGTTTTTGAATGTCACCTTTTAATCCATTTGAAAAGGATGCTATTTTTAATGGAAGGTACAGTTCCAAATCAACAACGTAAAAGTTCTCATTAAAAATTCTCTCCACCTCAAGGAGTCCAAAGAAAACCAGTGTTTTTGTGTTGGTTTGATGTTTGCTCTCTCAGCTGGGTTTGTTCTTAAAGATCTAGCAGACCTTCTGATCCCACTGCCTGGTACATTCCTAATTAACAAAGCCTAACTTTATTTCATCCTTGTGATCAATGATTCATTTTGCTGCTTTATTGAGAAGAAACATATCTGCCCAAACAAGCATTATCAAACAAACAGTGTTCTCACTCCTATGTCTGTTGCAGTGAGCAAACAAGACATAATGGTATCTAAAATGTCCACATAATGCCCCTTTTTGTAATTATAACTATCTGCTAAATTAACAGTTATTATAGTCACAGAAGTCAGTTGTCCTTAAAAGAGTGACTCTTATCCTTTGCTTGAGAAAGAGAAGTTTAGCTACATGTTTCTCAGACTAAATCAATAGTAGCAAGCATGGGTGGAAAGTTAACATAAAACAATACAAATAGAAAATACAACTCGAATCAGAGCAGCATTATTTATTGATTTGTAGTCACAAAAGATATTCAAAACACTTTGAACCTGGTTAAAATATGTTACGACACGTGTGAATCGTCATGCCAAGTTAAAGCGAATGTTCAAAAGCTTATGCTGAAAATGTCAAAGCATGAAAGTGTACCACAGAGCTAAGCCCTTTTTGCGTTTTAGCAACAGACACAACAATATATGAAAGATTATTAGTGCTGATTATACTGTCTATTGGACATAGCATAGAAGGTATTTAAAGATTATAGTTATATCGTTGTACAATATACAGTGAGCTTATGATAAGTCAGCAGTTATAGGAGTTAATAAACATACAAGTTAAACAACAAATTACAAATAGCACCACGTCAGGTCCAGCTTTCACCTTCAATGTCTTTATACCTTGTGCCACCTTCAGACTTCAGACCGGTCTCTATAACTAGTCTTTAACTACTCAGCCATACATTCAGTATAATGTTGACTGTATAAGAACCTTTCCTGCTAGAAGTGGGTCTCAGTGGAGGTCTGCACAACATAACAAGCTTACATAAAATAAGCCCTCTTTGTATACTGTAAACTCCTTTCAATTTTTCAGTGCAGTCAGTGGAAATGTACACTCATAAAAGCTTAGATATTTCACACTATACATGTGACCAGCTGTACAAACAGTGTTTACAATTCCGGTTGGTCAGCTTTCGACATAAATTGTAACTTTGGATTCTTGTAATCTGGAAATAGAGAGTTTATTAGTCTTTGCAGGCTCCCGCTCCTGACATCTTCTGAATGTGAGGAAAGCTTGTTTTGAGGTGATGGGTGCTTCTGACCTCCTGCAGCCTCAAATTGTGTCGACAGCCACTGCAACATCAGGATGCCGGGCATGACCCTAAAACACAGAGAGGGCTCAAGTGTAGAGTTCAGTCAGGTCCAACTGAGGCGAGTATAAAAAGGCTGAGCACAGTTCAAATTAGTAGTAAAAGAAGCAAGCAGTGATCCTGAAAGAATCCAACCAAATTCCCAGAGCAATAATTCAGCTAAGGACATCACCTCACCTGTCCTTTATGTTCTTCTTGAGGGTACAGACAACCACAGTGAGAAAGAATAAGGTAAAAAGTCTGATGCTGTGCCAAGTCCAGCCAATCAACTCAGGCGGCTGCCTGAACAGCAGCTGCAGTCTGAGGGAAACAAAGAAGATGCACTAAAGCACAGCAAGTCAAATTACAATGTTCTTTTAACTGATAAATGATGTTAGTGTCTCTGTCCAACAAAATGATCGAACCGGTCTCATAACTTTAACATAAATACACTGACCTAAACACTCACCAAAGTCAATGGCCTTGTCAGAAAAAAGTGTGATGCGGCTTGAGTTGCTCTGCATTAGTGTTTTAAGGATGCTACATCTATCTAAAAACAATATTTTGACAATTTGAGATAGTCTTATTTGTTTTTTTTCAGCATGTTAAGTGAGATGAGATCAATCACTCTCTAAAAACTAAAAACATGAGAAGCTAAATTAAAAGCTAAACCAGCATCCAGGTGGCTAAAGGTCAAAATCAATGGAAAACACTTAGCTGCTACCACCATGTCCTAACCCTTTTAAAATTAAATTAACACATAGTGTCTTGTTTTAATAATCTGCACAACAAGTTGGATTTACAGGAAAGCCACGTACTGTCCTCTGTATTGTGTTTGGTGTATTTATTACCTGTGCCTACTCTGGAGTACAACACTGAACAGCAGCGTGAGAGGTAGAAGCAGGTAGGACAAGACTCTCGCAGGGAGCCCAACCATGTTTAGATAAGTCACCATATTAATCAGCAGACCTGAAATACAAAAGTAAATAAATAATAGTAATTATAGTGATTATCTTTGCATCAGTTTTAACTCTTAAATGAATAAAACAAACCGTAATGTACACGTTCAAGTGACAGTAAAAGCTATTCTAATAGTGTTAAATGAAATTTACAAAAGGAAATCTAAATCTAGATTCTTAAATGAAAAGAAGTTGGAATAGGCAGCAAAAAGCTGTTTGTTTTATATCTGGTGTGTCTTTGCATGTTCATTCCAACCATACCATTCTGTATCACGTCAAAAAGGAGAGGATATCTTGTGGGTTCCTGCTCCGTAGACTTGGAAGTGTTGCCTGTAAACGATGTCAGACTGATGGCCGTCTTTTCCACCATGGTCTCCTCTTCGTGCTTTTTGGGGGCCTCCAGGTGCATCCATTCATTACTGTGCTTAAAGCTAAGCGGCCCTGGGGACACTTTGTGTACCATCAAATATGGGGCAAAACATATGAGGGAGAAACATGAAAGATGAATTGAGGTCATATCAAGTGCACACATCACTAAATATTAACAGTGTCTTTAACTGTGTAATTTACCACCACTGCTCAGAAGGAAATTAATGGCATCTTTGTAGCCACCGTGGAAGGCTTGTTCCAGAGCCTACAGAGAAAACAAGGAAAGTGCTCAGAGAGTGCAGTACTCCACCAAGACTGTTCATCCCCCCATATGGCATTGTCAGAAATGCAGCATTTTTTTCCCCCAAAATGCAGCATTTGTTTATTAGTTATGGATGATCAGAAATCATGGCAACATGGAATGTGGCAATTTAATATAGATGTACCCACAAACAAAATGACCTTGTGCTGAGTGCAGATGTGTGTTATGCATGTGTACATTATGTGCGGATACCGAATCGTGTGACCTAAATATGTAGCGGGCGGCGGGGATTGATGGGACTCGGAAACACCCCCACAATTTAATCAAATGTTTCTTGTATCATTTTATAAGTCCGCAAACGGTCAATTTGTAGTAGGACCGTAATCGTGTGATCGTCAGCAGGCAGCTGACTTTGTGTTCACTTGTAGTCATAGTTACAGTGACGTAAATAAATCCATCGAGCCACATCACTTCCAAAACTAATCATTTGTGTCATTTTTGACCTTCTCTGAAAATGTCATCCAAATCCATAGTCTGTTCTTAAGAAATGTTGCTAACAGACAGACAATCAGACAGACAGACAAACAAACAAACCAACGGCAGTCGTCATATAACTTTGCCGTGTTGCTTGGTGGAGTAAAAAACAACACACAGACACAAATGAAGTTCAGAGAGTAGCTGTTGGGTTGCTCTTCGTTCACACTAATTCATCAACAAATGTAAAGGTAATGGCCAATTAGGATTGTCATATGGTCATAGGTTTGTCAGTAGTATAAAATTGACAAACTGACAGAAAATGTGACTTTCTGAATCAGCACAATTTACTATGTTGCACTGGTAAAACTGTTAATGTGTTAATGTGTGTGTGGTGTTGGGGTCTGACCTCCACAGCCACAGGGAAAAGGGCATTGATGACCCTTAAGCTGTTTGCCATGTTGCCTTTGAGAACGCTCCCACTTGTTACCACGTCCCACATGCAAGGTGTGTCAGTCGGGCAGATGTCAGTCTCTCCAGAGAATGGACACACCGTCAGTGTGTTCCAGGGGGATACAGTCATCACAGGCTGCATGCCGGTAAAGCCTCCATCCAAATAACGCTGCCAGGTAGGATCACATGTATTACAACACAGACTAAACAAGGTGGCTTAATTAAAAACCTGTTTAATCCCAAATTTTTCACTGCAAAATAAGTGCATGTATTTTACTCCTTTGACCTCCCTAACACATAATATGTATACATTTTTTTCATTTCATGTTGGTTTTGTTACTGAAAACGTTGCCCCATGGGAAACCGCATAATCTAAATTCACACAGATTCTTCAGTTTGACCTATTTACACATTTTTTTAAAAAAAAGTAAGAATAACACTAATAAATGTACTATATTGTAACTTGGCATGGTTATAAATGTGTTCACAATTTTATAAGATACATAAAGATACCATGGCAATGCATACTGAAGAGAGCTAAAATTGACAACATTGCAATTACTGCATTTCACAGTCTCATAAAACAGTTAAATAACCGTAGAGCTAAGAGTGTTTGATCTTACAAAATAAGAACTGACCATAGTTTACAAAAATAAAATAAATTCACAGTGTGGCAGTAGCTTAGATTGACTATTTACTGACCACTAACATCATGGCCAGAAGATGAGTGTACATAATGCTTTCATGCAGTTGATAGCTGTTTTGTGTATGGCATCATCTTGTGAGCACCCTTAGTCATGCAGTCTGCTGCAGTTGCTCCATAGGTCACAAGATCTGGTTTACTGGATGTGGCTGGTCATCGTGATATTTTAAAAACGCTGTTCCTATTTTGCTTATTTTAAAAGGTAGTTATTGTGTTGGTCTACACTTATCAGGAGAACATCTTCCTCATCCTCCAGATTGGTCACCTCTGCTTCACCATTCAGAAGTCTATCAGACAAATGGCCTGTTTCGCCTTGGTACCTGGTACTCTCTATCTGAGCGGTCACTATCAGTCAATTTTAACTGCATCTTTTTATGGTGTAGGAATGACTATGATGTAGCACATATCAGTTTGGGGCTCTTTTACGTCTAGATGATTCAAAACCTCTGATAGTTTTAAGCTGTATGGGAAAAAAAGCATAAGATAAATAGGATAAACAGTCAGAACCTTTGACAAGTAGCACAACACTATGACTATGTATTATGTTAGCGGCAACAAATGTTGCTTATGATCAAAAGATGCATGCAGACATAAAATTCTGATTATATATCAGTAGTAGACCCTTTTAAAAATGTATGTACAAAATATCTCAGTTATATCTGTAAATTAAGGTATTTAAATAAATTCTTCTTGTACAGGTTTGAGGCAGACCTCCTTCCATCGGTGCAGGCAGGAAGTAATAAGGCCTAGTCATGGGACCATTCACACTAGTTACATGACATTGATGCAGTTTAGACAAGACAACCTATTCTTTGATTTTAAAACTTGCATTAGCTGCCCAAAGCCGAAACAACACTTTTAGAGAATAAAAATTAAAAGAAAAATGAGTGGCAGCAATTGCTTCTACTGGGATTAAACAGGTAAGCGCCAGAAGGCTGACAAATACTCACTACTCCTTTGAAGGATGGAGGCAGAAAACCACAGTATCCAGGCACATAGCAGCTGCAGAGCAAAGCCTATGGACAACGTACAACAACTGTTAGTTATAAGCATTTTTTTTTTGTTTATAGCCTGCTTTGAGTCCTTACAAATGGCTGTAGTGCAAACCTACTTGTACTATATCTTCCTTGGAGTGGAACTCAGACATGACAACGTGCTTGCCATCAGTCAGGCGGGTCATAGCGATGGCCAGACGACCACCGGCCAGTTGGTGAGCATCATGGGGAAGATATTTGTTCACAATACACTCTAACCAGTGGAAAATATTGACTGAGGGGTTCAACGGTCCAAGTGTAGAAGCCTTCACCTGTTTGGCAAAATGAATGATCTCATCCCGCATGGTAACTTTTAAAAAAAGGGAAAAAAAGGACTTTGAGTCAGAAATAACAATTACATCCCACAGAGGTAAATTTAGAACAAAGGACAGGCTAGAGGTACTTACTCAGGTTAATTTCACACACCACAGCAGCTGCTACCAGAGATCCAGCAGATGCGCCAAGCACGGATGGTGCATTGCGTAGTATCCAGGGCGCATGATTTAGAAAGCACTGGGCCACCCCTAACTGGTAGGTGGCCAGAAATCCAGATCCAGAGAAGGAGATGGAATGAGGAGTTTCTTGATAATGACAACTGGAAACACCAGGCGCCATTTTCCCAAAGATCTGATAAGTTCGATCTTTTTCTTCACTGGTGGAAAGTAGTAGTGCTGATATGGACTATCTAGTGAGAACTGGGTACGACTTTCACAATCAGTGCCTTTGAATAGCTTCATCACAATTAGAAATGCTGTATTAGTTATGCCCATATGATACAGGACAGGCCAATCTCAATGGCTTTTTGTCTGTTTCTATGGAGATATTAAAAGGAAAACTAAACCCCTATTTCTTAAGCGGGCCAACCCACATGAAAAATATATGACTCATTAGATTTTGAATCACATCAGATTGAACAGATCCTACTGAGGGCAACTACTGTCATAAAAAAAATTATTAGACCACCCTTGTTTTCTTCAATTTCTTGTTCATTTTAATGCCTGGTACAACTAAAGGTACATTTGTTTGGAGGAATATAGTGACAACAACAAAAATTGCTCATAGGAGTTTAATTTAAGAGTTGATATCTAGACATTTTCCATGGTCTTCTGGATAATAACCAAAATCACTTAAGTTCTTACATCAATAGGTATGGCATTGTACAAAAACAGTGCTTTTAGGTATTCCATATTTTATTTTCTGTCTGTTTTAGTCACATGATACACACAGGAGTTAGGATTTGATTAAACAACCATTGTTTTTGATGACTGCAGCCATGCGCCTTGGCATGCTCTCCACCAGCTTCTGACATTGTTCTTCTGTCAAAGCAGCCCATTCCTGTTGTACAAATTCTAACAAATTTACTTTGTTTTTGAGCTTGTGGTTCTCCATTTTGCGTTTGATGATTTTCCACAGGTTTTCAATTGGATTTAAATCTGGTGATTGAGCAGGCCAAGACATGGTTCAAATGTTGTGGTTCTCCATGCAGCCTTGAACTGACCTTGCCATGTGGCAAGGGGCATTGTCTTGCTGGAAAATCCAGTCATTGGAGGCGGAAAGGAGTTTTCCAGCTGTTCATTCGCCCTTCACACAATTGCATTTGCCCTGTTCCACCCATCCTGAAACTACCACCCAGATCGTCACTGATTCACCCCCATGTTTTACTGTAGGGACTAGACAGTCTGGAAAACAAAGGGGGTCTAATAATTTTTTCCATGACTGTATACAGTCATGTATGTATACATGACTGTATACATACATACATACATACATACATACATATATATATGTGTGTGTGTGTGTATATATATGTGTGTGTATATATATTGTACATGCACGCACGCATATATATATATATATAGTATATTATAGTATAGTATAGTATAGTATAGTATAGTATAGCATAGTATGTCATCTAAATAATTTCTATTTAGAAATAGTTACATTGGTAAAATAAACTATGTTTGTTTTACTAATGTAATTAAGTGCAAAACTTCCTTTTCTGTGTTGTATCCGAGATAATGTTATTTATCAGCAGCTGAGCAACTGGTTACCATTTCTTGACACAATCTATTTTTACCATGATACCACAGCACCCCCTGCAGGTACATCTTTGACCCTACAATAGGTGAGAGTGAGCACTGTAAATGTGACGACCACCAAGTTCACCCTTCCTTTTTTGACTTTTTGTCATTTTGTGCAAAGAAGTTGCTTAAATTCCCTCACTATTTTAATTTCACAAACAAATCAACATTACAGAACATATAATTTGAATATTGCTCTATTGAAATAAGCATTAAACCCAGATAAATGCATAAACAAATTTAGACACTGAAAGATATGAAATTGATGGTGTTTGCTTGCCAGCATGTTTAAAAAAATACAATTGGTTGCATCCAGTTCCTATGCCAAATACAACGTTTATTTTACAAAGCAGGTGAAAAATTCACAAAACACAAGTACCACTTTCTCAGGGTGATAATGCTAATTAATTGTACTGCTTGTACAAAAAAAATCCCAATCAATCTGCAGCACATTTTTATAGTAACACAAACAATCCCTCCTGCTTTGTCCTCTCTATCAACAATCTGCACTGAAACCGGAACAAATAAGCAGTCATTTCTACTGTACCTGACGACTTGTATAATTTAAGAAGACAAACCCTGTATTGCAATTATGATAAGCAAGCCTGAAGAAAATACGTTCGGATGATAATTATTTGGCTGGTTGAATATGTATGTGATGTCTTTCACAGTTTCCCTTGCCCCATCATGTTAGTGTTCATCCAGGGATGACAGTTGACAATTGACAGTTATATGTACACACATTGATTCACAGCAAAATAAAAAGCGATCTCGCCTTTCAAAATGTTTCCATCAATATGTCTTCCAGTCCATTTTGTTCAATCTGTACGTGCGGAGGTTATTTTTGGAAGCAGTATAAATACACCACAATCTCCTATTTATTCTGTCATTATTTGCGTTGTACTTAAGTTATTTCCTCCATAACTCCTTTCCTATCTTACTGGATCCCCTGTCAGAGGAGTCTGGGGGGACGTCCGATCAGGGGAAACCTCAAAGTGGTCCTCATTGAATTCACGTACAGGACTGCTGTCTGGAAAGTCCCCATCCTGAGGTGGAGTGTGCTCTGGGGACAAGCCTGCCTCAACCTGCTGCTTCTTGATGTCCTGTGGGAGTTTCAGAAACCTGAAAGGAGCCAGAGAGGAGGCAGCGATGATGAAAATGTGCATGTCGTTGTGTTGAGAACACAGAAAGTGAAAGAGAAGAGGACAGAGACCTGAAGAGCAACTTTTGCCCTCTCTCTTTTTTGATGATGTTGAGCTTGTAGTAGTGGCGCAAAGCTCGGGACATCTTCTCATAGGTCATGTTGTCTCGGTTCTGTGAAAAGAAATCGCACGTCATCATGGAGCTTTGCTACCTGATTTGCTGGTTTATGATGGGATACGATTCATGAACTAACCTTGTGGTTCCCCCAGAGACGTGCCAGTCCATTTGGGTCCACCACCCTGAACACCAGGCTCTCCGGGTCTTCCCATCGGATGTATTCTTGGTAACGGTCATCACACAGCAACTGATACACGTAGTCCCACAGGAGTCGGCACTCTGGCCACAGTTAGAATACCATAACACACATGTTAATGCAAAGGAAATTTAAAAATGCAACTCAATCTCAAATCCACTGTTCTTTAAGCAATATTTTTGATTTAAAAAATAAAATCACTCCATGACTACTGATTATTTGCAGATTAGAGCCACTTGTAGTTCATTGCCTCAGGACTTTTGGTCTGTGCTGCTCTTTTGTGCACAAAAAACAAACACGTCAAATGGAGGACAGCTGAAACAAAATGTGAACAATGCACAAAGAGGTGCTGACATTTCTTTGGGGAAAACAGAACCAGGGAGGAATGTTGGACTTAAAATTATTCGCTAGTAAATGGACTTTGTTCATACATATGTTATGGATAAGTCTTAAGTACCAGTTTCATAACACTTCAACATCCAGATTTGTATTGGCTGAAAACATATCAAAGGTAGTGAATTTTTGTACACTGTAGCTTTAAAACAGATATACATATTTCTATATAAAGTCGTGAACAGAAGTTCATATATACCTGTTATTTAGTTGAACTGGACCACTCCAGTCAAGAGCATTGGTCAAAGACGCAACCAGAGGTTTGGCACAACCAAATATGAGCATTTCTGTATGTATATTTTTGACCCTGCAGATTTTGTCATATTTCTAGAAGACCAAAATGCATGAGTTTCAATGATACTATCATTAAAAATGGAGAGTTATAGGAGTCACTGGAAACTCACGACTGACTCTTTACAGGTGTATGTAAAGTTATGTATCTGTGTCTGTGTGTGCCTCCTCTGTAAAGAAACGCTTTGTTTTTGAGTAAATAACAAAACTGCCTGCCAATTAATGTAACAGTACCTGGGATGCGGCCGTTGGCTTTGTGCAGAGGACTCCTCGGTTTGTCTCGATTGGACAGGTTGAGAGGCTCCTGGATGACGCTCTCTGTTTGGGGAGGAGATTGAACTCGGTTGTGGGGCAACGTAGAGACTGATCCATCTGAGAGAGACAGCAAGATACAGACAGCAGGACAGAAAATCAGGCTTCATATTGAATAATTCAATCTGTAAGGCACTTTATTTCTGCTAAAGCCATTTGTTATACCCACTATTGTGCATGTCTGGAGCAGGGAAAGTGAAAAAGATGGGGCGGATTCTGAATGGCGACAAAAGTTCCGGCTGGCTGCTCACCGTGGCTACGACAGCTGCAGTGGCGAAATCAGGGGAAGCTGCAAGAGAGAGAAATATGAGGAAATGTGACATGCTAAACTGAAAGCAAAAGTGATTTTACAGCAGCTTGGACATTATATATTAACAGCTTTATCAAAGACTAAAGTGAAGTTTAAGACAAAGAAGGCTTTTTACTACTAGCACACAGGCCACAGAACAAAGTCATTGTTTTGGACTCTGGAGTTGGTATCCAGGTAACCACAATCCTCTGGCACAAATCCTACTGCCTATAATGGAAAACACTGATTTTAAGGTAGAGAGAAACGAGGAATGTGTTTGTAATGTACTGGTGCTCAGTTTTATAGTTCTGGATTACATTTAGTAGGCAAATGCTGTGTTGATAGATGTTAATCTGTTGTGTGGGGTTGATTTTTTCACCAAACATAGTATATTCAAATTATGCTTTAAACAAGCAGAAATCACAAACACTTGTCCTCATATCTTAAAAAAAAAAAAAAAAAAAGTAGAGTTATGGGTTAAAGCTGGTCAGGGTTGGGATTTCAAGTTTGGCTATGTCCTTGCAAATACAGTAAAATAAAAATAGGAGAGAAGATTATTTCCTGCACTCTGTGTTTGCACATGATAAGGAAGTAAGGAAGTCATCACACCCACAATCTAACAGGATGAACAAGTTTGATTTGATAGGAAACTAATTCAAAAAATAGACTAAGCGTCGACACTGAAACATTGCTGCGCTCTCTGTAGCACAACCTTGTGGATGCGTTAGACAACAATCTATATGTGTGTCTGTCCATGTATGGAGGACTAAAAGTGCCAAAATTAAATAAATAAATACATCATTAAATAATTAATTAAATATGTCATTAATTAATTAAAATTGGAATTAAATATTTCATTAATTAATTAAAATTGGAATTAAATATGTCATTAATTAATTAAAATTGGAATTAAATACTTAAATGTGTTATTAAATAAATATATCATTAAATAATTAAATATGTCATTAATTAGTTAAAATTGGAATTAAATATGTCATTAATTAATTAAAATTGGAATTAAATACATAAATGTGTTATTAAATATGTCATTAATTTATTAAAATAACAATTATTTTAAGTAAAAAACATATTTCATTATTTCACGATTTAATTAATTATTTCATGGTCCTTGTGTTGCAGTGGATCATGAATTAATTTTATCTGTCAACCTCGCCCGTCAAAGTCCGTGGGCGGGACTAACGTGAATCTAGTCTAATCCACTGCTTTTGTCTGCCTTGAAACCGGAAGTAGAAGTCTTTCTAAACATGGTGGCTGTGTAGAGGGAGAGTCGCTGTGAACTTTCTAGAGAGTTGGTGAGAGATCTTTTAGACCTTGCAGAGTATGTGGAAGCAGGACCTGCTGACCGCGAGCATGTAGCGTGTAAAGCAGAGGAATTTATTGAAGTTGTTGAAGTTATTTCCGCACTTTCCGACCAAGATGTTGACCGTAGAGTGACTGCAAATTTAGAGGAAGTACTCCGCCGGTTTTCTGGTACCAGGGTGCAACAGGAGCACACACAGGGACCAGGGCGTTTGGCATACCGAGGGAAGTTCTGGAACATCACGTTCTTTGTGGATTACCAGCCTGTCAAATTGCAGCGATGCTCGGAGTGTCGAGCGCTTTTCCTTTAGGACCTACTCGGCGCGGCACGGCTCCGCTCGTCTTTGTTTAGCCGCGATTCCACAAGCATCTACTCGGCACGGTACGGCTCGTCTCATCTTTGTTAGCGAGCGTTTCCATACGGACTAATTTTCAGCACCTTCTCGGCTGAGGTTCCCAGCGAGCTGAGATGAGCCGATAATGTGGCGTTTACATAGTGCAGGCCACTGATTGGACAGGGAGTGACGACACAGAGCAACTTCAGCACGAAAACAAAATCCTGCATTAAAAAATGACTGTAAACAGCGACGGTGTGCATTGCTCTTCACGAAACTCTCTGTTCTTCATAATTTTAATGTGACAGCCAGACCTGTACCGTGGGTGAATGAAGAGGTCGAGACTTTGTCTTTGGTGGTGGACCAAAGAATACAGAGAGAGCTGGACGGAGAAAGTTTATCAGGAGGTCTCTGAGCGGATGGCCGCTCACATATACAGTAGACTGTATATAAAGAGGACAGAAGCAGTGTAGGGAGAAGCTGAAAAAGCTCAAAAGTGACTATCGGTCCACCCAGGACCACAACGGCCGGCGTGGGTCAACCAGGAGGTGTTGGAAGAGGTTTAATGGAAGCTATTTACTGGCACCGCACCGGCGAGCAACAGGAGGGAGACTCAGCCGCTTCATTGTTGGAGACGTTCGAGGACGGTGAGTGTTTTGTGACTTCAAGAAACTTATACATCATTTATTCCATTGGTGGCAAGCTTCTTTTAAGCAAACAAGTATTTTTAGAAAGTAACGTCGTTGTCTCCTGGAGCAGACAATAAGATAGCTAGTTAGCCATCGGCGCTAACTCCGTGCTCTGCTTGTATTTCGTGCTGCTGTTTCTAACGTTTAGCTCTCAGAAGCTAATACTTCAGTCAGCATGCCGTGTTTTTCTTGTACTTAGAGTGAGTGTTTATTTCTGTTCAAGAATCCCTTTCCACATGCGAAGCCTACTCCACCTCCGTCGCGGAGCCCCCGGCTGCCCTGTCTCCTCTCCACCACCAGCAGCAGCTCCTCTCCAGCACCAGCTTCGACACCGACCCTGTCAACAGCACCGTCTTATCACCGGTAAGACACGGTAAACAGAGAGCATGGTTGATTTTCGCATTATTATTATTACTACAGGTGTAAATGCCTGCAAGCATGATCAGAACAGTGAGACCAACGACCAAGAATTCAGGCAGGTGTAAATGCAAACTGTGCAGCAGCCAGCTCAGGAACGCCTGATGAAAGCTACATGTAGCTGCAGTGACACATAAACAGAACACATGCAGCTGCATTTATTTTCCATTGACTTAACAAGTAAGTCACTCTAATTAATTTACGTTCTGGTGCAGTGTAGTATTGCAACCATTCTTCTTATAGTCACTAGGTAGCTGTGAAACTGAATGAAAATATACATAAAAATGAGAAAACACAGCTCTTCTTAGCAACTCCAAAATGTGCACAGGATGAAATGAAGTTCACACCACGTCGTTTTTGTTTGTGGTGGAGGAGTTACTGCTTGTGCTTTGGTTAAAGCGAAGAGTGCCAGAAGTTTATTAAAGTATCAAAGACATGATCATGATTGAAAATGGATGGACGGGTGGCTAAACACATCACATCATAGCTGTGGAGTCCTTCCAGCTCCTGGGGACTACAATCTCTCAGGACCTCCTGAAAAAGGCTCAGCAGAGGATGTATTTCCTACAACAGCTGAGGAGACATGGCCTGCCACATGAGCTGTTGATCCAGTTCTACACTGCAGTCATCCGATCTGTCCTGTGCACCTCTGGATCAACCACACAGCAGGACAGAAACAGACTACAGCCCATAGTACGGACTGCAGAAAACATCATCAGAGACCCCACTCACCCTGGACATTTGGACTACAGAGCCCTGTACACAAAAATCACCACTACTGTGTTTATAGCAATTACCATTTTGCTAATGTGTTCATACATTCCAGTCTAGCTGTACATTTCTGTTTATATTGTGTTCTATTTTACTACTATTTCTTTTTCCTCCCTGTTCCTCTTTCTATAGTTTATTTTTTATTATTCTCTTCCATATTCCTAGGATGACACCAACAGCCGAAACCAAATTCCGTGTATATTGTGTACTTACTTGGCCATTAAAGCTGACTCTGATCACTTTTCTGTCTTTGGTCTAGGCAAGAGGAAAGGGGGCCACAGAAAACTGGACCTTCCTAGCGTACTTGTGGAGATGCAGGCTGAGGAGGAGTGGAGTCATGCCCAGCATGATGAGAACATCTGGTTGCTCCTCAGCGAGGCAAGAGAGAATGAAGCGGCCTTGCAGCGGGAGGAGATGGCCCAGAATACTGCCTTCAACCAGTCATTCCTGGGTGTGCTGGGGTAGCTGGGTAGGCAGTGGGCAGCCGGCGAGTGTGAGCGAGTCCACCTCCCATAGACTTGAGATTTACAAGTGCTGGTCATATAATTAGAATATCATGAAAAAGCTTGTCTTTTGGACAACTGTCAGGTCAGCAGTCTTCCCCATGATTGTGTAGCCTACAGAACTAGGCTGAGAGACCATATAAAGGCCTTTGCAGGTGTTTTGAGTTAATTAGCTGATTAGAGGTGTCTTCAATATTGAACCTTTCTACAATATTCTAATTTTCAGAGATACCAAATTTGAGATTTTTGTTAGTATTCAGGTATAATCATCAAAGTTAAGAGAAATAAACATTTGAAATATATCAGTCTGTGTAATGAATGAGTATAATATACAAGTTTCACTTTTTGAATGGAATTACTGAAATAATGAACAACTTTTTTCATGATATTCTAATTATATGACCAGCACCTGTAGTTGTATATAGTTTTACTTTTAGTCCTCCACTGTAGGAGAGGCCCACCACAGTTTGTACTTTGCACATTGTAAATAGTTTTGATTTTGCTGCTGACTAATAAACTATTTTGTGACTTATGTGATTGCATCATAACTTCTCATTTTGTCTGTTAAGACACTGGTAGAAAAAGAGTCAACAGTCTGAACCAAACAATTCTATATTCCCTAATAATGTATTTGTGTTTAATGGGATTTAACATGTTTTAACACAAACTCCTTTATGGTGCATAATTCCGGTGACTGAATTACACCAAAGCAATACTGATTTATCAAACTGGAATTTTCTTAAAACAGCTGTTTTAATGTTTTGGCGTTTAATTTTTTATTTAATCTTGCTAACCTTCACAAACAAACAATAGTATAGACACATCTACAAAAGTTTATTGTCAGAATTGCATTAAAGAAAACAATAGCGGTCCGGGGACCGAAAAACAGAAGTATAACAAGAAGAATAACTTTGCATGACACGTAGTGCATCAGTGCATCCTGTACATCTCTGTCCTCCTCCTCTACACCTTGTGCCACTGCAGGCTCATGTGCTGCTGCTTCAGGTAAATCCCATGAAGTCTCATCAGAGAGCATCTGAAACACATACACAGCATACATATTTTAATACCTAATAGTGACAAACTGCAGCCATTACAGGGTCGTTCACAGGACTGATACACGATAGCTAGCGAACTAGCATTAGCTTACCCTCATATGTCGTCTCGTTCATATCCTCTTGTCTTCGGCTTGATACTGCTTTATCGCCTCCCAAACTCTCCTGTGTGTCTCCTCAGTGTTTCGACTCGTCGCTCTCAGCTTTCTCCGACTCTTCTATTACTCTGAATCTGACAGAAAGCCACAGACCGAGCAGCAGGTGTACTATCGCCTCCATGTACATTGTTGCATTGCGTTTGTGTCGCACAGAAATGACGGTAAGGGACTTTCGGACCGCCGTGCTATGACGACTCCACCCACGATGAGGTGGTTCTCAATGTAATGGAAAAACAACTAAACCGAGACGAGCCGTGGCGCGCCGAGTAGATGCTAAAGGAAATGCTAAAGGAAAATTTGTCTTGCACCGCATGTATCAACATTTGGGAAAGAGGACCGAGTCTTTAGCGGTTGCTAATAAAGTTTTGTTTTATTGAGTATCCAAACCAACGTAGAGGTGAATAGCGCCACCCAGTGTATCGGAATGTGTTCACAAGCTCTGCGTCAATCCATTATCTGGAATCGATTTGCCTTGACTTGATGTGCAGGGTAACCAATCAGGTGTTAGGATCCGCCCACCGACTTTGACGGGCGAGGTTGACAGATAAAATTAATTCATGATCCACTGCAACACAAGGACCATGAAATAATTAATTAAATCGTGAAATAATGAAATATGTTTTTTACTTAAAATAATTGTTATTTTAATAAATTAATGACATATTTAATAACACATTTATGTATTTAATTCCAATTTTAATTAATTAATGACATATTTAATTCCAATTTTAACTAATTAATGACATATTTAATTATTTAATGATATATTTATTTAATAACACATTTAAGTATTTAATTCCAATTTTAATTAATTAATGACATATTTAATTCCAATTTTAATTAATTAATGACATATTTAATTCCAATTTTAATTAATTAATGAAATATTTAATTCCAATTTTAATTAATTAATGACATATTTAATTAATTATTTAATGATGTATTTATTTATTTAATTTTGGCACTTTTAGTAATTAATTAATGAAATATTTAATTCCAATTTTAATTAATTAATGACATATTTAATTAATTATTTAATGATGTATTTATTTATTTAATTTTGGCACTTTTAGTCCTCCATATCCATGTATCCACAGCTTTCTGTAAATTCAGATGGCTGCTGCCAAAGCTCTCAGAAGAGGAGCTGAGCACATTACTCTCTTCAAGGTATTTGTAGAACAGATTTCAAAGTGTTGCTGCTGGTTTGTGACCTTGGGTCAAAACACATTTCTAACGCGCTTGAAGAATATAAACCCAGCAGATCTCTAAGGGCGTTATAAAGAGGAAGGGCCTCGGTTTTGAGGAAAATAGAGAAAAGCTGCTTTTAGCTATTATTCTGCACATAGAGTAAACTTCCAGAATGATGTTAAGAACACTCCAACATTTGCCACTGTCAAACCTACATTAAAAACTGTGCTCCTGTGCTTTTAATTTATTTAGTTTCTCTTTTATTTGATCAATTATTGAATAGAGCGGCTTGTTTTACTACACTATGATCCCATCCATCCATCCATCCATCCATCCATCCATCCATCCATCCATCCATCCATCCATCCATCCATCCATCCATCCATCCATCCATCCATTATCCATACATCACTTCATCCTCGTTAGGGTCGTGGGAGGGCTGGAGTCTATCCCAGCTGACTTAGGGTGAAGGCAGGGGACATCCTGAACAGATCACCAGTCTATCACAGAACTACACATAGAGACAAACAAGCACTCTCACATTCACACCTATGGACAATTTAGAATCACCAATTAACCTCAGCATATTATTGCACCGTGAGAGGAACCCGGAGAAAACCTACACATGCGCAGGGAGAACATGCAAACTCCATGCAGAAAGATCCCAGGTCGAGGCCGCCACGTGAATCAGGTATCTTCTAGCTACACTATAACTCTTTTTTTTTTTAAATTCAACTTTTTATTTAATTTTCCTTTTTATTACATTTTCAAAAGACATTCTGGTGCATTTATTTACCTTAAATAAACACTTTGCATTTGAAAAGCGCCACACAAAGCAAACTACAGTCAGTTTCCCTGCATGTACACACTAAAAATGTTCAAAAATGAACGTTACTGACCTGCTGTGTCATTAGCTGTGGGTGCATGTGGCTCTTGGACAGCATGTGTGGGCATCTGGCTGCTGACTGGACCCTTAATGTGTGCAGCCTGGGGATCAGAGACGACACTCCTTCTCTGTTGCTTCACACACTGAAGGATCTCATACAGAACGTCGCCTGCAGAAAACAGAAAGGTGCACATTAAGAAACAGACACAAAACCAGCAGTCGGCGTGCTTCTTTTCTGCACACACACTGATTTGCACCTGAGCTGGGGCAGCGGCGTCTGAAATCCTCCTTGGTGAGCAGGCACAAGGCTCTACCGTTCATCTCGAAGCGTCCTTTCTCCGGCCGGCGCAGAGAGTACTCCTTCTGGGCCCAGTGGAGCCAGTGGGCGACGTCCTCCTTGTCCCACAGAGAGGGGTTTATTCCTGGAGAGCAGAGAATTTAGAATCAGATAGCATGTGTGATTAAAAAGATGTTACTGCTGATGGTATTGGCAGTGGAACTGAGAGGGGCATTTGACTCACTCAGCCGTCCGGGTAGATGCCACAGGTCTTCCTGGGTGGAAGGACTGACCACAGGAGCCTGGTTAGGTGGGGAGCAAGGCATGCTGGGAGGGACATTGATTTGACTTCCATGCATTGTGGATGGGGGACTGCTTGCTCTGGTTTCTTGCTACAAAACATACACAAACACACACACACACACACACACACACACACACACACACACACACACACACACACACACACACACACACACAATTTAGTTTGTGGCAGAAATATAAAGCAAATCCAAGTTGTCAAGAAAAAGGAAATTGCATCTGGTCTTGACAGGAAGAAAAAAATTAAAGTTCTAAATTAATGAAAATAATAAATAATGCAGCTAGGATCCCTGTTTGCTTTATTCAGACTACAGATTGTGAACCAGTTTGCAACATGACTTACCTTGACCAAAGGTGACCGGGAAACGCTCTCCATGGAAATGTTCCTTTATCTGTCCGACCGCACACAGGAAAAAAAAAAAGGTGATTTCCTCCTCAGCAGACACGCACTTTGTCCAGTAAATGAGATAAACTTCAGCTCACACCTCAAAAAACTCCATTCTAACTGAAAATCCAATGTTACTCTAGAAGAAATAAACACTACTATTTTCACATTCGAGCCTTCCGGGAAATGAAAACGAAAGAAACCTAATCCTTGCGGTGGGGGTGTGCGCAAGACGGGCTGATTGGAGGAAGCGACATTTCCAAAAACATTACGCCGCGTTTGATTAGACTCTGATCCCGCTGTTTATTTATGAAAGCCTTGGATTAGAGGACTTTTGGATATTACGCACAGCGGATAACGGCCTGGAGTGATTTTTTTTTTTTTTTTTTGGACACTCTTCTGGCTTTGCAGCTCTTGTAAAGAGATAAAAATAAAATAAATGTGCGCAAAGTGAGTGATCAGAAAGCTGGGGGAGTGTGAAGAAGTCAGTGACAGCATAGATCGCTGCAGCGCTTGCGCCGATCAGCAGAAACACTCCTCTTTCAGGAAGACTGGTCCAACTAAACGACTGTGCGCAAGAGCAGGAGGACGTTTGACCACAACTGAAAGTAGGTAATGTCTTTTTCCAGGTCAGTAGCAAAGAACTGTATGCAGGCACACCGGTGACAAATTAAGCTGCACTTCTAAATATGTAACAATAAAACACTGCACATAGAGACACAGCTGTTCTGTGCAGAGTATACTGAGATCCAGTGTCCAGCTCGAGTGTTTATACATTCTACAGCCTTATAATTACAATAATAATAACCTTCTGCAAGGTTTATCTTGGTCAAACAGCAGATTAAACATAAACTTAATGCAAGAAATCAATTTGGGAAAACCTATTGTAAACCTGTACGTCTTAGTTGTTCTTTTTATATTATATTTATGGAATCTAATTTTTATTTTGCACTGTACTGGGACTGGGAGAACAGCATTTAGTTTTGTATGTAGTTAAAAACACAAGAAATACAATAAATGTATCTTGAATCTTGAAAGTTTCAGTTCATTTCAATATGCTTTATCGGCATGGTGATCAGGCTCACAATATTGCCTAATTATGAATAAATAAAGTAAAAAGAGGGTGTGAAAAGGAGATTTTCTTTTCTTTTTCCTGCTTAATAAATTGTGTTTTTGTATTATTTTATAATGACACACTCTTTCACACAAGAGTCACAAATGTGCAAGTATGTTGAAAAATATCGATTTGAAAACATGATTTTTTTTTGGAGGTAAAAAATACTGACATGTATAAAGTCTTCTAGATCAGCAACACTTCTGACATGGTGCATGTGGTCCACAGTAAATATATTCCTCACAGTCACAATTGATAAGAATCACGTTCCCATGAGATTCTATAGGAAATGCACGTGGGTCATTTTTGAGTAAGTAATAAAAATATTGTAATTTCTTAAAAGTATTAAAGGTAAAAATGTAATGGAATGACATGTTTTTTTAGGAATGGCTGGAATATGAAATAAGTTTTCAGTACAAAGATATTGCAAGGAAAATGACCTCTCTGGCTCATTTTTGACCCACTTATGCATCTAAGGGTTAAAAAAACAAAAAAAACAAAAACACAATTTATTAAGTAGAAAAAGTAAATGAATAATGATGGTAATACTTTTGTATGTTAATTTTATGAACATGAGAAAAAATGAAGAAAAAATTTGAAATCTGTGTTTTGTGTTTATCCTTGTGTTTAAATCTATGGCAACACAAATGTCGTATTCACTGATGTTTTAGTTGCGTGTGTCTCTGCTAGATAAACTTTGTGTCCCTCTCCCAAAAGAATCCGTTGCTGCTGAAGTCTGAGGTTAATGAGTCAAACTAAAAAATATTCCCATCTGATGTCACTGTATTTGTCACATTTTAAGAGGAAGTTGATCACCACCTCTTCCCAACCTGTTGTGCAGTAACGTCTCACTCTTTCTTCTGTTGGTTGCCTCAACTTCTTGTGTCAGTCCTTTCTCTGTTGTTGATCTGTGATTACCGAGTTTCTTTTCTTTGTTATTTTAAAAAAGATTTTTGCCAGTTTATATTCATGTTTTAGGGCCAGATATCAATGGATTTTGTTTTCAGTTTTGCTTTGATTCCTCCAAGTTCCAGATCAGCATAATTTGTTTATGTAATAAGTTGACTGACCTATTTGTGGTTGAAGAGCAGCAGTGACCCAATATGGTGAACACTGACAGAACACTCATAAAACATGAGGTTGTCCAGTGTTTAATCAGCTATATAAAATACCTGAGTGGCTTCTCTATCATTTTATCCAGCGATGTGGGCTGAAAAAGTGGGGAAACAGTTGGGCCACCCGACACGATCTGTGGCGGGGTGGCTGATCAGCAGACTGCTCACCGCTCGCAACCAGGTCCTTGAGGAGAACGCCGTTCAGCTGTGTGGGATCCAACCGGGAGACACAGTGCTGGAGCTGGGTCACGGCCCGGGTCTGGGTCTGCAGTCTGCAGCCAAACTGCTCACAAAGCCAACAGGCCGCCTCATAGGGGTGGATTACTCAGAGTACATGCATCAGGTGAGGTATGAATACAGAGTGGAACAAAGTACTCAAATCTAGGTCTGTTTATCACATGCAGGTTTATTATTTTGTTACAAGAGCATGTTATTTTTATGTAACAAGCTTCTCTAGACGACCTAAACTAGTTACAGTATTTCTGCAAGGAACGGTAATTAGAACAAAATAGAAGATATCATTGGCAAACAGGCAGACAACAGCTGAGAAAACTGTTGCTAGTAGGCTGATACTAAACTGTAGAGAGTAGAGAATAGAGGTAGACTGATTATTGGCCTGGTCAATTATCATGGCCAATACGACTGATGACTGATTATCGATAAATTAAATGCACTACTTCAAGTCTAACACAGCCACCTCTCTGTCTGTTGTCACTCTGTGGTCCCAGAAATGTCTCTTAAGCAGAAATACTAACAAAACTAAACAAGAAACACAAGCCGTCGTCATGCTAGGAGGCAGACTACCCTGAAAGAGAATCTGGAAAACTAAAACTAATAATGCTTTAAGATATGGGCCAATAAAAGCAATAGAACAGAGTAAGATTAAGAAACAGAGAACAGACAAAACAGCAGGAGACAAACTAATCAATCTCAATCAATTGACAGATGACGCTCTGATTTAACCACTCCTATTTGTATTGTACATATTCAGTTATGGGAATACCTATTAATAAAGATTAGATTTTTTATGCTATCACATGTTGTTAATATATAGCATGTAATATATACTACCAGTCAACCTTTTGGACACATTTTCTCATTCAAATGAATGAGAAAGTGTGTCCAAATATCAGTTATCGATCTCTCTTGATTACCAATCATCAGCATCGGTATTGGCCCTGAAAAGCCCACATTGGTCGATACCTATTAAAGAGCTGACATTACTTAGAATTGGAAGTGTGGATCTTTTTTTTTTCTCTGACAGATGGCAAAGGAGCGAATGAAGGAGCTTGTGGCCAGTGGGAAAGTGACTGTACACCACTGTGATGTAGCAGCAATGCCGCTGGCAGACAGCACTGTGGACAAAGTCTTTCATTGTAACTGCTACTACTTCTGGCCTGACCTCAGGAAGGGAACCTCAGAGATACACCGGGTCATGAAACCAGGTAGGAAACCTGCTGTGGAGATGGCCTGGTAATTTACCTTACTTCTAGTCTTCTACTGCTGCTCTGGCTGACTGCTCCCCCTCCCTTTGAACCCACTCAGGAGGCCTGATGGTGACCACACTGAGGCTTCACCATGTGGCGACTCTGGCAGCAAAGCGAGTGATGCCGGGAGAGAACTGGCGTCCGGAGGCCTATATGGCAGCTCTGAGGGACTCTGGCTTCACTGGTGTCAGAATAGAAGACAAACAGCACAAACACATTACTTTTCAGGCTATTTATGCCACTGCCTCTAAGTGAGATCCTGTGTAGTGAGCGCTACTCCTGTGATTGTGAGGTCTTTGATTGCACTGGGTGCCTTTTGAGGATAGATAAAATGTGAATTATCATAATGATAAACAAATACACAATCAACACTTTTTATGTTGATGATATCTCTGACATTTGAGTCTCTGTCACCTGTACCAAGCTGCATCACTTAAATACGACACTGTGTGATATGGTTGAAACATCACAATTTTCAATAAGCAAATTTTCATTATCAATCACTAATATATACAAACTTGATATTCAAGCCATTGCTCGAGGCATTACTGATGTACAATTATTAACCAAAAGGTGGCCAAATTTTCAATTTAGTGTGAAGCAAAAAACAAACGTTTGATGAGAAATTGTCTTCAGCTTACTTCAATTCTTTGGAGAACAGAAGTTAGTAGAATGATAATATTATCAGATCACAATATGACAGTAATGTTAATATTTGTAAATGGTTACACCATTGTTATATTTTGTTTGGCTTGGTCAGTTTTATTCACTTCATTCATGTCCAAGTAAAACTTCCGTGCCAGTTTTTTTCATTGCCCTACAAATGGTACGCTACATATCCTACAAAACCACTGCAAAATGTTAAAATATAATAGAATAAAAATATTAATTAAACTAAATAAATGGAAGAGTGATGTGTGTTGATTGGTTGGTTTATAAGCTGCAATGTCTCAAATTTCTACAATTTTAAATGTCTCCAAAATAGGGCTACAACTAACAGCTATTTTCATGAATATATTAAGCTGATAATTATTTTCTTGGTTAAATCATTCGTTGTTTGGTCTCTAAAATGCTAGAAAATAGTGAAAAGTGCTGATTAATGTTCCCAAAGCTCAAGGTGACACCCTCAAATGTGTTGGTTTTTTTTCAACTTCCCACACTGATTAATTGACAGCTAATTCAATACTTAATTAGCTGAATAACCATTGCAGGTCTTCAAAACAAAACAAAGTGCTCATAACCATACTTCTGCTGTCAAGACAAATTCAGATTTATTTATTGCACTTGGTGATTTTTTTATGATCTTGTGGGTTTCATATTACATATAGCAATGTGAATTATTTATTTATTTATTTATTTACAAAAATTGTTAAAAGTCCAGGAGATGCTGTGTAACGTTTTAGGTGCTGTGATTAGAACCAACGCCACAAATCCAACAGCAGGGGGCGGTCGTGCTCCGACTGAGTGCACCGCATTTAAAGCAGGAGAAGAAGAAGGCGGGCGGCGCTGATTACGTAGCGGAGGGAAATCCAAAATACAACCAACGCTGTGCAGCTGAAAGTTAAATTAAGCTAGACAGCGGGAGTACAGTTGACAGCAACTGGCACAAAGTAAGTGAATGCACTTTAATAGCGAGGAAACAACATCTTAATTTAACTTTACTGTTGTATTTTGGACTTTGAAGTTATACGAGCTTATTTTCAGCCTCAACGTTAGCAGCTAAAGACGTTAGCTTAATATCGTAGGTTTGTTAAGAAGGAGGCAGCTTGACGGTGGATGAAATAAGGTATGTTTTCTTAAAATAAGCGCAGCAAGAACAAACAAAAATAGTGCCATTGAATAAATTAGTAATTTGCACTATTTTCAGATGTACTTATCTCTTTCCTGTGTCCAGTCTAACCTTAACTCGGGCTTCATGCTGTGTTCAAATTAAACTCAAATGCCAACACGGATCCAGTATGGAGGCAGAATCACCTGTTTTCACTTACATTACGTTGACGTTCGTCTTTGTGTTGCAGAATGCAGAGAGCTTCCCGTTTGAAGCGTGAACTTCAGATGCTGAGCACCGAGCCACCTCCCGGGATAACATGCTGGCAGACCGAGGAACGGATAGACGACCTCCGGGCACGTAAGGGCTATATCACTGGGTCTAAAACAGCCAAAGCTGCTTCAAAGGACATGATAGTTATTCTGTATTAAATCTACTCTTCCTGGCATGACAAAGATAAATATAATCTCTCATGCTATCAAATCTTAAATAATGCAAAATCTGATGTATACAGCACATCGTTTCATTTAGTCCACTGGCCTTAAATTAATACTGTTTTATACAGCAATTCTGCAATAAATCTTTATGTTGTAATGTTCACATTTTGTTGAATCTGTTTTAAACGCATTTCAACTTCATGGTCATTTTAGACATTTATGGTGTCCAAGATATCTATATTAGTGAGGGTAGACTAAAAACAGAGTCACCTTGTATAATACAGTTTAGGCAAGCACACCAGAAAGTTCTCCCGAGGTATTATACTGCCTCTTTAACCCTTAGATGCATGAGTGATTGGACCCTACACTCTTCCACAAGTGGGTCAAATATGACCGGTACAAGAATTAATGTGTTTTTTTGCCATTTTTGAAATTTTGGTTGAGAATAATCATTCGTATTATTGTTTAGATTATATTTTTGTCCGCATGAAAATGATTCAATGTTTGAAATATGTTGGTTTTTCCACTTTATTACAGATTTTGAACAATTTGATAATTGAAAAAGAAGAACATTACACAGAGCAGCAATGGAAGAATTTCAACATCTATTCTGCTGACAATTTTCCACTCTTTTCCTCCAGCTGTTGCTGCTCTCCGTCCCTCCTAGTTTGTGTACTGCATCACCTCTTGTATGATATTATCAGTGATAAAGAGCTTGGGGTAGCAATACAAATATTACATTTTCTTATAAAGTATAAAAGTTAACTTCAAAAATTAAATGGAATGATATCAAAAACATCTTTTTGAGGAATAGCTGGAAAATTAAATGATAAAAACTTTTCCTTACAAAAGTATTGCAAGAAAACTAACTCACTGGGTCATTTTTGACTCACTTATGCATCTAAGGGTTAAAGACAAAACAAAAAACTGCAAAAGCTGAACATCTTATCCATCAAGATAGGATTTCTTGCAGAACTGTTGTTAGACTGCTATTTGTGGCCAGAGTGCAGATTCAAAGTCTACTGAAGATAGCAGATCTCATCACTGATTAAAAAAATAGCTACTGTACTTTGCAGTACATGTCTTCTTATATGAGTTAGTGCATGTATCAAAGTTTAATTAACCTAAGGTTAAGATGGATATTAAAGAATTTCACATTTCTAATTATATCCACATAAGTGTGATAGCCATATTTAGTGGCACTGATAACAGCTGTATCTTTTGTAAGAAAGTATTCTGTAATTGCAGGTGTTAAGTGAAGTTTTGGAAATAAGTAGATGTGAATGTCCTTTATTGGTGTGTTTATAATGCCATAAATAATTACAGTAAAGAGAAATTAACACTATTTTGTGTGCTTTGCTATTTAAACAGCACCAGTTGTTTTAGGTGCAGTGTTTTGACGGATGCTGACAGATACTTTGTTTCAAGCATTTTGTGAATGTTGACTGTTTTAGCTGCTTCTGTCTCTCCCTGTAAATCCAGTGATTTTGAGATCTGGCCATAATGTCTGCTACAGTACTTGTTCATCTTTATTACAGGCTGTGTGTTTGAACATGTTGTCATGTGCTGCAGAATAAATTTGTTTAAGGAAGAAGAATGTAAATATCTTAACTACCTAGAATTGTAGGATGAATATTGAGCATTTTTACATGTAATATTAATAATGGTCACTGTAAATTTTTGCATTGTAGTATCTTATATGCAACCTCCCTATTTTGCTAATGTACAATATTCTGTTAAGAAAAAAAACAAATATACAAATGCATTAGACTGCTAGCACTTGTTTCAGAAACACATACACATGTATGACAAGCTGTGTGTCTGCCTTGTCTTTTAATAAGGTCTTTTCATTTCCCTCTGCAGAGATAATGGGCGGAACAGGAACTCCTTATGAAGGAGGACTGTTTTCCTTGGAGGTCAAAATTCCTGAGAGGTACCTTTTTTTCATATCTCTTTAACTTTGATGGGTTTCTCGCTACCAGTCACCAGTTACAAGTCCCACCTGTTTTTCCTCTCATAGGTACCCATTTGAGCCTCCCAAAATACGATTCCTGACCCCAATCTACCATCCAAACATTGATAATTCCGGGCGTATCTGCCATGATGCTCTCAAACTCCCACCAAAGGTTGTATGAGATTTCAAGGACAAAACAGACTGTTTATGTGTAACCACCATTATCTGCTTTTGTCTCTGCTGTCAAAGAAATGAGGATCTATAACTGCTTACATGAGCTAGATATAATGATTTTGTTTTTTTGTTGTTGTTTTTTTCCTTCAGGGTGCCTGGAAGCCATCTCTAAACATCTCCACAGTTCTCACTTCCATTCAGCTGCTCATGGCTGAGCCCAATCCAGATGATCCACTGATGGCTGATATAGTGAGTGACACATAATTGTTTATCTACAACACAGACTATACTTTAAAGATGAATGTAAACTCTGGTTCTGTAAGTGAAGCCAATGACTACGTGCCATACACCTGCATTTTTTTTCTCATGGCCAGCAGGGGGTGACTCTTCTTTTTGCAAAAAGAAGTCTGACGATAAAGAAATCTAAAAAAACAACCTAACTTGACCTGTTACCCCAGTAAACATTTTCCTCATACGTTTATGGTGCCAGCTTACTTCAAAACTTAGTTCATTTTGTAAATTATGGTTTAATTTAATGTAGAGACTTAAGCTGTGCTGGCTTTAAGGCGGGCCTATCTTGTGATTGACAGGTTTGTACCCTGTCACTGTGCACAGTATTGTCGAGTTCTCCATCAAATCCACCCCTTGCTGGTTACATCTGTTTTCAAAAGACTGTGGTGACTTCATTTGTTTTTAATAATTTGAGTGATCCCAATATATACAATATACATGTGGGACATTTGAGCTTTATCAAAATCAGTTGAGACACTAGAATGACTGAGACCTAAATAATACCATGCTTTAAATTAATAAAGTTTGCATCTGGGGAAAATAATTATTGCTTTTTTATTTAAAGTACAAGGTCTGCTAAATGCCAGAATAACTGTTAGATCTCAAACACCTTAAGCCCCTTGTTTGGAAAAATCAGCCTCTTGCACTATTAAAATTGAGATAGATGACATTTTTGTTGCAAAAAAAAGTTAAAGATGGTGCAGCCCCGCCCTATTTGCCTGTTACAAGATGCTTACAATTTTTTTTTTTTAATTTTTATTTTTTTTATGTAGTCATCAGAGTTCAAATACAACAAACACCTGTTCATGGAGAAGGCCAGGAAGTGGACACAGGAACATGCTGTTCAGAAGAACACTGTAAGTCTGTTGGTGATGCACGTTCATTCTTGATTCAAACCATTTTCTTCTTTAGGTTTTTTAATATCCTCATGTACTGACTTCTTGAAAAGGCCACATGATTACAGTATATTGTGTGATTAATGTCACTTGCACCACCCTGCTGTGCTCTCTGTCACTGTATTAGTTGTGTGTAGTGGCTTTTTTGACCCACAAGGTTGTGCTGTGCTTCTTTGGAAAAAAAAAATGCTGTCTAATAATTTAACATTTACTTGCAACAGACTGATACAGTGTGTAACATACTTTTTAGTTTTGGGATGTAGAGTAGTGCTGATAGATAGTGCTGTGCTTGTCTTAATAAATCTCCATCTGTCTTTGTTCAGGGAATTGTGGAGGACAACAAAGAAAATACTCAAGATCAGAAAGCATCGTCCCGAAAACGAGTCTCACTCAGTGCACAGCCAGAGGCAGAAGAGCCAGCAAAGAAAACATGTGTGTAGTTTCCACCTCACTTGTTAGAGTCACAGGTATCTCTTCACACAAACCTACATGCCTTATATACTTTACAAATTTTAAAGATTTAATTTTTTTATGCAGCGCTAATACCGTCTTTCATTTATTATGTGTGTGAAGGGAAAGGTGGATTTCAAAATCTACATTTTTGTATATATGTTTGTTACAATATTAAAGTTGAACTTTATTAATGCATTATTTACAGTGCCTTGACTTTCTATGTAGTGACAAAGTGTGTTTTAGAATAGTAGCAGAAGCAGAATACTTAATGTATATACAGTATGAAGATGATAATTTTATTCAAACATATGCTTACCAGTTGTATACAAAGTATGTACATCCTAAATGTTACAAGGTTGTTTTTTTTTTTTTTTTACAAACTAAGGATTTGTTTCTTAATATATAAAATTATATATTTGCTGTTTATAAAAAGAGAGACAAACCTCATAAGGCTGTAGTGAGTCAATACCATGCTAGTTCAGAGGTAGTTACATTGTATGTACATATCGCTAGCCTACTCTAAAGTCTGTAGAAAGATATCTACATCCCATTTAGTCTGTATGACTGATTGCATCATGTTGAGCAGAGTTGCATATTTGAGACCAGTCCATGTAAGACATTTCCTCTTGCATTTTGGTGCCACATAAAGAATGGCATCTTTAGAACAGCTGTTGAATTGCACAGTTGTGAAATATGACATCTGACAATAATGTTTCTGTGGATGAAAAATGTTAGCTTACAGTGGTAAAATAGCCTAGTGTGTCTGATGATGAGTCCCTTTTTGTGTTTAAACAGACCTTAGCCATAGGATAGACTTTATATTTAAAAAACAAATTATAACTCCACTTAAAATATAACCAAAACAGTCTGTAACTTCTAAGTTGCATTTCTCATGATCACATTTCAGTATCAACATTTCCACTTTAAATTCTACTGGTGCTACCTAATTTCCCCTTGGCTAACCCACTGATTTGTCTGATGCTTGGATTTTTCATGTAGTTTTAATTTTCTCTTTGCCATTCAAGTCCATGATTGACGCAGTCCACTGGATAGTGTCTGAAACTGTCCTTTATTTCAACAGTAGTGGTGTTTCCTTGAAAAGTCTTTTCTGTGAAAGGAACTTTCAGTCCCACTCCCCAATTTCAGAGGCTCTGTTGTTTTCTCATCAACTTCTCTATAGTCCTCAACAGTTTCTGTTTTGACTCACTTTGAGGAGCTTAAAGACTGATAACCCAGAGATGGTCGTGCTGCTGCAGTAAGATGATGGTCCTTAAATGTCCCTAGTGTTCCAGCTTTTCAGACAGCTAGCTTAGAGGCTCATGGGTGAGAGAGCGAGTCATGTTAGAGCGATACAGAGGGCAAGTGTTGTGAATCACATCTTGATCCAAACTCTCCAGACATTCATCGTCATTCAGGCTCCCCTCATTCTGTCACCCTCTCTCGATCTCTGGCGGTGAGAGTTGGTATTTGGCAAGGGATGAGAGGAACAGAGGAAGTCGAGGAGCAGTGGGAAAATCTGATCTGATCCGGTCGTGGTTGCAGAGAAGACCCCCCACTGTACATGGCGTCAGCATCAGTGAGTGACACCTGCGTTGACGAATCGGAACAGGAGCTCTTCTCTGTCTCCACAGAAACCAACGAGTCCAGGGTGCGGTCCCGACGTAGCTGTGGACGTGCTTTGGGGCGAGGCCAGAAGAAAAACTGAGAGTAGTCTCTTGTGAAAAGTAGGAAAAGGAGAGGGTTGAGGCAGGCAGGCAAGGGCTGGAGAAGCAGAAGGACTGATTTTAGCACCTCCTCCCCTAGAGAGAGGAGACCCAGAAGGGAACAAAGGGAGAGGAAAGCTACTGGTACATAGAGGAGTCCATTTGTGAATATTAGCCAGGCAACATGTTTGATCATAGCACAGTCCCAAAGGCCCTCACACTCCCCTCTAAGTAACTCCCAGTAGAGTCGGATGTATGAACCTGTCACTATAAGCAAGCACAGGGTGTTCATCATAATGAGGGACAAGGGAAAGGCCAGGGAGGATGGTAGTCGAGAAGATGGGGGTGGCAGAGGTGAGGGAAGGCAGAAAGGTGAGGACCCATACTCCCCAACTCCTACTAATGGTAGAGAAGCAAGTATGAGGGAAAGAGTGAGGCAGAAAAGTGCACATGTGCGCACGCTCCCGAGAGATGGAGATTTCCCGTAGGCGCGGGCACACGTCACGCTCACGCCGCACTGCACCGCCGCGAGAGTCAGCAGCAACACGCTCGCCTCAGATGCAAACACCCAGACCCATCCTGTCGCCTGACAACCTGGGCCTCCCTCCCAGCGGGCGCCGTGGTGACCGAATTCTCCCAGCGTAAGAGCGTCCACCAGGGCCAGCGTGCACGTGCACACGCCCGTCAGCAGATTGGAAGCGCCCATGCAAGCCACAGTGAAGCGAAGCGGCGACAGGTAGCCTGGCGAGCCAAAGAGGGACAGAAGCAGGATGGAGTTCCCCAGCAGAGACACCAGGGAGATGGACCACAAGCCAACGCGAACCAGCCAGCTTCCCAAAAGGGAGTCGCAGGGACGGAAAGGACCTGTAACAACACAAACGCACAACTAGTCAGCTACAAATCAAATGTAAATGTCACAACTAAACATGCAAAACCAGTAAATAAGAGCTTTATCACATCACTAAGGGAGTAAATTGCATTACCAGGTGTGGGTGTGCACTGGACACTCGTCTGTAGTTTGGATTCTTCTATTTCCAGCTGGAATTCCTCCAGGTCAGGGTCATCTGGAACAAAGTTGTCAAAATTCAGATCCAATTCTGTTGTCATCTATCTGGCTTGTGTTAGGTGCTCTGACAGTATTTTCTGCATGTGAATACACACTATATGCATGGTAGATTATCTGTAGCACCCGCTGTAGGGAGTTTTTGCAATAGTGAAAGGAGCGGATCCTTTGTAGACAAAGAAAATATTTCTAGAAGTTAACTGGCACTCGCAGTTGATTATCAACATGTTTTTCTAACAATTAAAGGTGAATAAATTTTAATCAGTGTCATGTTATGGTTTAATCATCTTTTGTTGTTTTTATCTTTTTGTTCACTCAGCAATTGTTTATTTTCAGCTTTAATGGTGTAGGTTAAGTGGTTTTAATTTCAGCCTAATTGTGGTTTATTTGTGTTTATATTGTATGCCAGCCACAGGAATGCTTGGAAGCGCCAACATGGAAGTTTAAACGCTGACATATGGGGCTGTGCTTAGATTTCCATCTATTACGTCCCGCGTGTGCACCACGTGTACCGTATACATGCTTCCACAGGTATTGTAAGTTTGAGCTGTCTTACAGTGTGTATCGCCGTGGATGGGGTACATGGCCACAGTCCTCTTGTGCAGGTCTTCATTAGTGTTGCTCTGTTCTGTGTCCCACTGACTGGCTGGTTTGTAGTTATCACAGGAGCCATATACACAGCACTGGTAAGCGTAAGGCATCTCTATCACCCTGTACCAAACAGATAGGAACAATGTTGACAATAGACCAGAAAAAATGCCACAACGGTTGGGATAAAACGGGCGTACACGAAAATACGAAAAACTGCTAGACGTGATTGATGTTGAAGAACGAACATTCTCTGTATGAATTGTCACAAAAAAGTGCTTCTGTTTCTTTAGCACTCGCATCCAAACACCAAATGACAACAGTAAACACAAACTTTTACTGTTTGCAAGTATTTTAAGACAGATTTAGGGGGGGGAAAGTAGACAGTGCATGTAAAAAGCATTCAGTCCCTTTGGAAGTTTTCACCTTTTATTGCTCTTCAGTGTTAAACCAGGGTCAATATAATTAGGCTTTTTTGACAATAATTGAAAAAAACAATACACTCTTTGAATTGAGAACAGATTTCTACAAAGTGATGCCAGTTTAAAATATATAAAATGTAAAATAAAATATTGCATAAGTGTTCACTGCTTTAAATAAGTGTTTCGTAGATTTACCTTTGGCCGTAATTCCAGCATTGAGTCTGTGTAGATAGATCTCAGTCAGTCTTGCACACCTGCACAGTGTCATTTTAGACTTTTTCTATGCAAAACTGCTCAAGCTCTGTCAGGTTGCTTGGGAATCGCAAGTGAGCAGCCCTTTCAAGACCAGGCACAAATTCTCAAATAGATTGGGCGCTCAATTGGCCACTGCAGGACATTTACTGTGTTGTCTTTAAACCATTTCTGCATAGCTTTGGCTGCATGTTTCAGATCATTGTCTGGTCGAAAAGTAAATCTCCCAATTCGCAGATTTCCTGCAGACTGCATCAGATTGTCTTCCAGGATTTTTCCTATACTTGGCTGCATTAATTTTACCTTCTACCTTTACAGGCCTTCCAGAGCATCCCCACGTCATGACACTACCACCACCATGCTTCATGCTGAAGATGGCGTGTTTGTGACGATGTGCAGTGTTTGGTATTCACCAACCACAGCTCCTAGTCTGATAGCCAAAAAGCAAAAATTTGCCTAATCAAAGAACTTCCTTCTAGTTCACTTCAGTGTCACACATGCATTCTGGTGAACTCTAGTCAAGATTTAATGAGCTCACGTTCCCTATTAGTGAGTGAACAATCCAACGCTTGGTGAATTGTGCTTCACAATGATAGGAAGAGCAGACATCAAAAGATCAAAAAGCAATGTCGCTATGAACGCTTGGCCGCTTCAAGCCCGTTTTCCCTGTGGTAACTTTTCTGACACTTCCTGCTTAAAACCCTAAAAGTCAGAAGGACAGTGTTTCATCATTGGGCCTGTTCTGTGGTTCGTCGGCTGGCTAGTGAATGTGCACTCTGACCACATCCTGAGGAAGCCCGCAGAGACTGGCTACAAGGTTCCCATAAAGATTCAGGCAAACGGCATCCAAGCAGGAGGGCAATTAGCATCAACTCCCTGCAGCTTTCCAAAGAAAGTCGATTCTTATATTTCATATATTTCAAATAACAAACCTGTGCTGAATAACAGCAAATGAAAAGCTTTTTGGTAAGACAGATGGATGGAGAACTGAAGAGTAGGTCTTAAGGATCCACACAAGGAATTTAGTCTGCTTTTTGGATGTACACACATCACATGATCAAGAATGCACTGATAATTTACTGATTTTCTAATGGAGCCTTTGCCACTCTCTCATTAAGCTTTGGTGAACAACAGGCAACAGTTGTTGTATGCACAGTCTCGCCCATTTCAGTAGCTTGTAACGCCTTCAGAGGAGTCTCGGTGGCCTTGTTTAGGCAGATATACACATGTGCCATATTCCTGCCACTTCTTAATGAAGGATTTGACTGAACTCCAAGGGATAATCAGCGACTTGGAAATTTTCATGTGTCCATCTCCTCACTTATACTTTTAAATAATCTTTCACCATTGCTTGATGCATTATTTTTTCTTCATCGTGTCTTTGCAGCCAGACTCATGAGTGACTGGACCTTTCAGATACACATCTTAATACTACAGTTACTTGAGACACATTCATTGCACTTAGATGATCTCTATTTCATGTATCATGTGACTTCTACTACCAGTTGACTACACCTGTATTGGATACGGTGAATCACTTTAAAGGGGATGAATATTTATGCAATCACATATTTTACATTAATGAATTTTAAGCAAGTGGCATTACTTTGTAGAAATCTGTTTTCACTTTAACATGCAAGCATCTTCTTTTTGTAAATTATTGTCAAAAAAGCCAAATTAAACTGACCGTGATATGAGGTTGAAAATCAAAAAAAATAGCAAAACGTCATGGGAGATAAATACTTTTCATCTGCACTGTATGCTCTAAGTTTATACAAAAAGCCATCATAAGGAAAAAATAAAGGTGAAACATTCTCTTTCTGAAGCTGGATAAGCCAATATTGCTGTGGATGGCTGTTTGTGAATATTTACTGTACTTGAATAGTGCTTTTGAAATGTTTTGGACGGTGTACTACAGTCATGCTTGCATTGCACCTTGATCACATGCCATCTCCACTTCACAGTACCTTTCTGGGCCTTCAGCGATCTATGTAACAAGAGCTAACTTGCTGCTAACAAATGCTTGCTCATTGCTGTACTTCAGCTCAGGAATGGCTTGCGAGTGTGTACTGTAATTAGTCAATTGTCAAACTTGGGTGGTTTTGGTAAATTTATAATATTAATAGAACACTGTCAGAGGAAAGATGGGAAAGGATGCGTTGTTCATTACAGCCACAGGCGTATCCCGTATGTTGTCATCTTAAATCAGTTTTTGTTGAGAAAGCAAAATATGAAAGTGTGCATGGGAGACCATCTTAATTAAGAAAGCACTGAATGATTCTAGATGGTGTGTTTGTATATTACCTCATGTGGGGGAAGTGATCAGGGCTGAAGGCCTCGTATAGTTCTGTGTTGCCCCTCAGCTTGAGATGGGTGAGACCCCCCAAACCTGCAACTGGTACTGAGCTGAGATGGTTCTCTGTCAGGTCCCTGAGATAAATATAGAAAGAAATTATAGAAGAGACAGGAGGTGATCGGTGTCAGATCAAGAGGATGTTTGCAAAATGTGTTTTTATTTCAGATATTGCCAGAGGTTGTCCTTGGTAACAATAACATTTTTTCTCTTTGATAGTTAAAGCTGTTCAGAGAACTATCAAATTCCCCCCAGATAATAGTCTCTGTCTGATGAGGAGTATCTGCTTGTTTAGCTAGGCAAACATCAACCAGTCCTTGCACAATGAAACCATTTTTTATTGGCATGACCTAAGATGCGTCTCTGGCCACACAGACGGCTTTTTCAAACAATAAATGCATTTCAATGTTCTCTGCAAACTCAGCCAAAACCGATACGTTTTCTGCGGCATACAAAATCAAGCATGGAGTGTTTGTGTAAGCCCAAGGCTCTGACATACCACTTGACTTTAATTAAAGAGAAATAAATTTTGTGTGCCTTTTCGGTAAGGAGAGTGGTACTGCAAAAGTACCAGATGAGAGGTAGACAAGTCTTAGTGACTGCTGTGTATCCGTGTTTACTCACAGTTTGATCAAAGAGTGAAGTGAGGTGAAGGCATCGGGGTGGATCCACTCGATTATATTCCAGCTAAGATCACTGGCAAGGGAAAAAAAAGAAAGTGAACTTAAATGGACTGAGAGGATTTACAATAGTACCATATTTCATGTCTCTTAGTGTTGTGTATCACCACTAGATGTCAGTCATAATTCATTAGTCTATATAGTTTGATTCTAATCAGTGATTCCCAACTTTCTTGGCTATGACTCCTTAAAATGAATCAGTGTCTTCTTGTAACACCTCATCATGTTACCATTTTTCCCCCTCCACATATTGTTTCGATTAAATATATTTCAAGCTGCAAAGAGGTTAAGCTGTCACAATTCATAAGAACAAAGCCACAGAGATAAAGCTAATTTTGTAGAACAGAACTATGTTTTGCTTTTCTTTCCAGCAATCCAGTTGATGAAACTGTGTACATATACATCTTGTAACTCCTTGGTGGGGTCCTGATGGCAAGGTTGGGAACCACTGATCCACACAATAAATTTCAAAGAAAATAATATGTGACGTGGGAGAAAATGAGCTGCTAGAGCAAAGGTTGACTCACAGTGCCCTTAGCGAAGTGAGCTGATGGAAGGTGCTTGACTCGATCCTTCTGATTTGGTTATGTTGGAGCCCTCTGTTAAGAAAAGTACATAGGTTTATATTTATATACAATGCAAAGTGTGCAGGGGTAAACATACTCTCATGCATAATTGTCTTGGCAGTCAAAGTACTCACATCTCTTGCAATGCTGAGCAGTGGTAAAAGCTGGGCAGATCCTCTATCTGGTTGTATGATAGCTCCCTACAACGGTACACAAAGCAAACACTCACACAAAACGCACATAAACACAGTGACCAGCTGTGGATTTATAGTGTGGGAAATTATGGGGGTGACAGGATTATTTGGGCGTCAGCTCTGTGAGCAAGGCGATACAGCAGGACATTATTTTTTGGGGGGCGGGTGATTGGATTTCATAGTGAAGTGATTGTATAAGTGATGGCTTGGGGGCACAGCTCTGCACTGTTGGGTTTTGTGTATCAGTTTTTATACCTCTCACTCTGCCCTTGTGTGTGTGTGTGTGTGTGTGTGTGTGTGTGTGTGTGTGTGTGTGTGTACTTACAGCACTCTGAGGCGAGGCAGCTGCTCACACAGATCCAGAGGGAGAGCTGAGAGACCGGCCCGAGTCAGCGTCCTATGGAGAAAAAGAGGATCCTCTGATCATTGTTGAAGTGCAAGCAAGCGAAAGGATCCCCCAGTCCTGTGAGTCTAACTTGGTCAGACAGGCAGCTGTGTAGGTTCGCCAAACCTGTCACTGGCTGGCATAACTAGCCCACCCCTCCCAATCCTTCTGAGTCTCCTGTTCGTTCCCCGTCTCTCCTAGAATCCTAAAACACACACATTCTCTCTTTTTGTTTCAGCTTGCTTTGTGTGAGTTTTATCTCTCTCCCCCTTTTCCCTCTAATATTGTATATGGGCTCCTGGGATTGTATCACTGTCCTCAGTGACTTTTAGCATTCTTTGTTGCCATATGGTGTGAATAACAATAATATGTGCTATTTGCATGTGTGTCTGGAGGGGAGGGGGGTTAAAGGAGACACTCACAAAATTTCCAGGCTGGTTGTTCCTTTCAGATCAGGGAACTCTTGAATCTGCGTCGCCCCGTTAAGAGAGCTGCAGTCCAACGAGGAAAAAAGCGTCAGACAACTGTCTCTCTCTTGCTTTCTCCCTCTCTCTCCCCCTCTCTCTTTCACTTACACACACATGCATGTACACAGACCTTGTCTAACAGCTCATTTCAACCATCAAACTTCTCCTCCAACATCAACACAGGCTGTTTTGGCTGTCTCACTAGACATCATAAGTCACACCATTCAACATGTTCTTACAACACACTCTCTCTTACCACATCAGCACACAGCGCGGCAATACGCTAACACAACATCATTCAGTAGGCCATTACACATGTCCACTCAACTCTCACTGCAAGGGACAGAGGATGATTTAAACAGTGTTTGGGCTAACTCACTGGAATGGTCTCTACTGACCGCATACTTACAGTGTGTGCAACTTAGGTAAGAACTGGAAAGCGGATTTTCCCACAAACTGGATAGGGTTCTCATAAAAATGACTGCAAGAAAAAGGGAGAAAAAAACGCTTCAGAGAAGTGCTGATTAATTTGTTGTGTTGTATAAGATGCTGACATGAAATTTTAGTTGTGTGTTTATCTAATATGTGCACATTGTAGCTATGAGGATAAGCACTGAGCTTACATGGTTTGGAGCTGAGGGTTTCCCACAAAGGCCCTCTCGGGGATGGCTTTGATATTGTTGTTATGGAAGCCCCTGCAAATATAGAGACATACTGTTAGTCAAACGGTCTGTCAATATGTTTCTGACTTTGTGTGTGTGTTTGGAGGAGCGACAGAGTGTGTTTGTGAGCGAGAGGCAAGTCCTATGTCCTCACATTGCACCTGCCATTGCACAGCTGAAAAACATTTTGGGATACATGAGATGTAAACACGCACACATATGCTGTATCTGTGACACATATGCACGCTGCAGAACATCTGCTGAAGTCGAGGGAAAACATGGCTCGTGTGTACGTGCGTGCGCATCTGAGTGTATGTGCAGGCGAGCGGCTGCGTGGGTGTGTAGCCAGCACCTGCTTAGGGCGAGAGAGATTGTATCCGAGTGCCACATTAAAATCACTTAACGGGATTACTCGGGATAACGCAACCATGATAGTCATGTCGGGCAGGTGTGTTTTCGTGTATGTGCGTGCGTGCGTGGACTCACAGTTCCTGAAGTTTGCTCAGCGTCCTGATGGCCACAGGGAACTCCTGCAGATCATTGTAGTTTAAATCCCTGCAAGAGAAACCATTATTGTTAAAAAATGTTTAAAAGTCCGAGTCACGATGGAGGTTTCAAGTCCCTGCAATGGAAATCATAACTCATTGTTTGTGTGCGTGAGAAAGCGCGTCTGATTGGATGTGTATGCATAGAGACAGACAGCTGTAGACTGAAGTTTGGGTGTGACCTTTGACTTTTGCTGCTCTGACCTGATTATTAGCTTTCCAGGAAACACTGTATGAAAACAGTCATTGCTACAGTTCATACGCAGGTGGCAGGAAAAGGGGATTACTGCATTTCTTGCTTGTATGTAAGGGTGTACTGTAGATGTGCTTGTGTGCACATGTCTGCTTGCATACAAATAAGCACTTTGCTATATTGAAATATGTGCCAGGGCATGTGTGCATGTATATGCTAAGTCCTAGTCAAGAGGATTTGTTTTTTATTCTATCCGAATTGCCAAATGCTTTTGATGACGTGCTTTGAGACTTCTATGTACGTTTTTCACTAGTTCTTGTGAAATGTTTGTCTGTGTGACTGTTCAGTCTCGTTTGCATATGCTGTTGCATTTTCCAGCAGGCCCCTGGACGACTCCACGTTGTAATGATTTTATAATACACACCAGGGGCTGGGGAGGGTGGTGGTGATGCAGATGGTCTCTCGTATTTCTCATAAGCAAGGCCTCTGTGAGAGATTAACCCCTCATACCAGCACAATCCCCACGTCAATGACACCTGTCATCTTATCCCGCTGAATCATCTGTCTCTCCCCACCGCTGACGGCCCAAACACTTTAACACACACTATTCTGGTCCGGAGAGCTTCGTCCCTCTTTTTCACATTCTCTAGTTTCCCCTTCATCCCCTTAACCGTGGCTCTCCTGACTTACGCCATGTTTCCCCACATTTCTCAGCATGCATAATGGCTTTTAAGTTGAGTGTAAAACTAGCCATGCGCTTATGATTGCACCGGCAGAAGTGCTTGCTTTTCTGCTGACACATCCATGTGCCCACACACATGCTCATAAAAAGCAACGCATAATTTTTTACACTTCAACAGGTTGTTAAGCGCCATGCCAGAAACGGGGTTTTCATCAGACCACCATGAATTTTGCAGGAGACTCGGTTGCAACCGTCTCCATCTCTCTTGCTTTCTTTCTCCACCCCTTTCACAAGACCAGGTGGAGGTTTCGTGCGGCTTCCATATCGATGTGTGGTTCAGTTATCGAAGCTACGGCACATACTCTCAGAAAACTCCCCTGTAGCCACGCTGTGCTACACTTGACCTTAGCACTGCTTGGCGATTATTTATACAAAACACAGAGGAATCTGTTGACGATACTTCAAAGTAATCAAGGAGGATCTTTTCATCTTCACATTCCCGTCTTTCATTTGTTGGTTGTGGTTCTGAGAAATGTACAAGCACCTGCTGAAATTACCAGGACATTAATCATTATGACTACAATTTAGCGCTACACTTTATTATTGTTTGGCACACTTGTTGCATATGATTTATAAAAACACATTAATTTTAGTGTTCCAAGTAACATCTACCACCTTTACTCAGACAACAAAAAAGGTTGTATTCAGACACACAATGTGAGTGAATTGATGGTTCCTGGTTGTATTACCTCTTTGTGGTTATATGTCAGAGACTTCATCGTATATCTTAGGGTTATTCTAAGGCAATGTGGTTGCTGTAAACACAACTATACCAAATGAATGTTGATACTCGCTGATACTTTGTTATCACAAAGCTTCCATCAGTGTTTGGGGAAACAAGGAGGTATTCATTAAGGCTGATGGAATGTGCATGTGAAAGACTGCGAAAATGTCCTAAGTATATTTTTATAAAGTAACCACTGTTAAAAAGCACGAGTGAATTTGTGTGTGTTTGTACGTGTGAGATACTCACAGTGTCTCCAGACTGTGTAAACCTTCAAAACATCTTGAGCCCATGGTTTGGATGTGGTTGTTATGGAGATGCCTGGATAAAGGCCATAAATATTTTTCAACAAATCAGAAATTACTTTCTCAAAAACGTTTCCACACTGCAGTCATTACTGACCTAAGTCAGTGGAACAAATAATTTCTCTGGTAAGTTGAGAAACCCAGACTCCAGTTCTAAGTAAACAAATCAAGATGTCACTTACAGTACGACAAGGGCGGAGAGGTTGGTAAATGCGTAATCTGGGATGTGTGTGATCTGGTTGAGGGCCAGCGTCATGGCCTGCAGCGAGGGCAGAGAGTCCAGGGCCGTCACTGGGATCTCCGTTAGGGAGTTGTCGTCCAGCCACAGGTGTCTCAGAGAGCGAACACCTCTAAAGGCCTCAGCTGGAACCTCAGACAACAGGTTAGCATCGAGACGC